>NC_140962.1:12458807-12506307 GCF_056783735.1 Eptatretus burgeri | reverse complement strand
CCCTCCCCCGTGCGGGTGGAGGGATCCGCTCTCGGATAACTCGCCTCCGGATTGGATGGGGCGTTTTCGGGTGTCGTGGTGGCCAGCCACGATTGGAGGAGGGGGGCGTGTCGGCGTCTCGGTGCTCCTCCCCGAGAGAGGCTTTTTTGTTGTCTTCCCCAGTGTCGAGAGGGGAGACATGTTTCTATGATGGGGCAGAGTCAGAGCTGAGGCAATCTCACCCCTGATTGGACGGGAGGAACATTCCATCTTGCTGGGGCGGAGTCGGCTCTGAAGCGAGGGGGGAGGCTCCGCCCACGCCCGTAGTCAGAAACACGTGCGTGATGGCGCCGTGGTGTGAAGTGAAAGCTGGGCGGGTGAAGCGCTTGTTCGCCCGCAGAGTGGGAGGAGGAGTGAAGCGAGGGTTCCACTGGCGTCGGTAGATTTAAAGATGTAAAAAACCTGACTATAAAAGAAACCCGCAGCACACACATGAAATTAACCCATTAGACATAGCGGAGAGCTTCTAACTATCCACATATACTTAACGAAATAACTAAACTTTGGGTCAACTGTATGTGTAAATGTGAATGGTTTTCAGATTCGTAACAATATAACCTTTATGGAATGTTGGTGTTCTTGTTTTCGGGGTGATTGGTTGTTAATTAAGACTGATGCTGTCGTCTTGCAGAGCACGATGCAGGCGTACGTCGTGCGTTTTGTGTGCCTCGTGCAGCGACAGCGACGCGTACCTGATTTCCTGGCACTTCAACAATGGCATTGGATCCTGGGCTCGTATTCTGCACCTCACCTGTGCTGCGTTCGGTTTATGGCGGTGTCAAAGGTATGCTTTGTACTGGTTCTTTTCAAGGTCATTCTTGCTTTATGACTTTGGGCAGACTCTTATATTGTTACATTTGTGGAGGGGGGGGGGATATGTGCATTAGATATTCCCATAGAACAGATCAGGAATGTATAGTGTAGCACAGTCCGTGTGTGAGTAGTCATCTCGATGTATAAGTTGGGAAACGTCAACTTAAGGATTGTCTTGTTTGCATTTGTGTCATACAGAGGGCGGTGCGTGGTAATAGTTAGTAAGGGATTATGGTTGAGAATATTTTGTGTAAAGCATTTATCTAAACCTCTACCGGGGGCGCCGGGAGACTTGGCACACAAGAGGCGGTGGGGGGGCAGAGCGATGAATGTCTCCCGAGGGGTGGAGCAATGGATCGCCTGGGAGGGGTGGACCCCAAGAGTGGGGGTGGGGGGGCGGAGCGTGGCCAAAGAGGAAGGAGAGGGAGGATCCAAATTGGAAGTTGGGCATACGAGCTTTGGGGATGGCTGAGGAAAGAGTTGGTGAGAATTGCTCTGAGGAGAACGTGGAACACGACTTCGGGGGGGGCGGGGGGGGGGAGACTGCTGTGGATAATTGAGTCTGAGATTTCTCTGAGGAGATCGTCCTGCCTGCCTATGCCTGTGCGTCCTGCCTCTGGCCATTTCGTCGTTCCTGCCCTGTCCCGTCCCTAGAGCCCGCCGTGTGAGATCACCGCCTGTTCGTCTCCACATCATCTGCTTGCCTCATCGTCGTCCTCCTCGTCCCTCCTCATCACCTACTCGTCCCCGCTGCCCCAGAGCTGAGCCCCCCGGTTTTTGTTCCCTTCCCGTCTGTGACTGAGTCTGGAGTGAAGCACCTTGGTTTCTTAAGATTTCTCCTACCCATTTGTGGGTCATACTAAACACCGCCTGGAGATGCCCAGTGATGCCCGGAGACACACGAAGTCCGGAAATTGATAAAATTAAATAATATTCAATTTATTTAATTTCTGGACTTTTCTGGGCATCTCCAGGAGCTGTTCCTAACTTTTTAAAATTTATTTAATTTGCGCTCATGTTTTAAAACTAAAATGCGATCTTCTCTCCAAACTCTTAACCTCAAAATTTAAACAGCGGACATGAGCTTAACAGCAGTTCCAACTGCTAAAAAAAAAGCTCGGGACTTCTCCTGGCATCTCTTTGCGGTGTTTCGTCTGACCCGGTGACTCCATATTTGTACATAATTATTTGTTATTGATTTTGTGTCTACTTTTCTTCCCCACCACAATCCATCATCATTTCCTCCGTCGCGTTCAATCATCCCTGGTTCTTTTTATTATTGTGGTTTGGGAAATAAACCTGTTTGGTTTGAAAGCTTCAAGATTTCTCATGTCTCTCCTTATGACCCGCACCCTCGTTGCTCTGACATTAATTCAGAACGTCTCCATTGGAGTTGACCCGCTTGGGACATCGCAGGACTTCAACCTCCTGCCGCGACAGCTCGACGTTGGTTGAGCCGGTGACGCTACATTGGTTTATCAGGAGTGGCGTTTTTTTTTAACCCCCTGACTCCCCCAGGAGTGCAAGACTCGATCCCTGATCAAGATTTTCCACTCCTGATGCCACATTGGTGTCAGGAGTGTGGGATTTGGAACTGAGGACTTCCAAATTAATAGTTAATTGTTGGAGTGCATTGTGAATTTAAAAACAATTTTTTTTTGAATTTCCTTGGCACGCGTGGGAAGAAGCCGCTGCACAAAATGGCTGATGTGCATGATTATGTGGTTGAAGGAAGCAGCGAGGATGAAGGAAGCGAGCTGGGTTTAGGCATTAGATTCGGGTAGGAATCTCCCCCATTCCTGAACCATCAAGTCAGGAAGCGGGTGCGATGTCCAACCAGGACTTGTTTCATTACCTCCGCCACCGAAGGTGAAGGTGGTTACGTTTTCACCCCTTTCTGTCTGTTTGTTTGTGTGGACGGATCCGATGAAATTTTGTGGACAGGTTGAGTGTGTGACAAGGACGAACAGATTCGATTTTGGTGAATATCTGGATCCGGATCCGACGACTAGAATTTTTAAAGTGATTCTTCTCCATTGAGAGATAGGGCTAAAAATGATATAGATCACGATTTGAATTTGAAGTTGAATAAAAATGGAAGGGAAATGAGGAATGAAATGAAAGAACAGAAGGAACAGAGGAATATAGTGGGTGAAAAATTGAATAAAAATAATGAAATTTAACAACGCAGTTTGGGGCACAGATTAAAACTGGAATGGAAGGTTGGTTGGACGGGACAAAGGGAAATTCCACGGGAGCATGCTTGCTGGGTAATGGCCTGGAAGAACATCGCGCTGGTGTGAATGTCGCTTTGATCCAGTGGAAAGAGACCATCCAAGAGACGAGGATAGATGGTTTAGAGGGGGTGATGATTGGCTTCATGGTCTGTGAAACGTTTGTGGTGTGGCACTCGCGGGTGCGCGGTTGAACCCGGTAAGGGTTGTTCTGACCAACAGGGTGCGATGCAACACCGGCTTGGAGGCACATACAAGCGGCCGAGCCTGAACTGGTGAGCCAGGTGTCCGAGCCTGTGACGTGTGGGGCGACGAGTGAGCCTGCTCTTGATGGGAGCGAGGCCGGACTGTCGGTGTGTGGGTCCGAGCTCGCGCTGGAGAGCGAGGCTGTGTCGTTCGTCGGGTGTAAGCTGGTGCTGGCAGTCATTGTGCCATTTCCAGGGTGTTCGGAACGGACCCTGTCGGGATCGACTCGGCGCCCAGGGCTGTCATCCACAGCACGTGGGGTGAATTTTAGCTGCCACGAGGCAGCGGGTAAGAAAAAAATGTAACGGGAGAGAACCTAGGTCCTAGAAAGAGACAGGCCACCTGTGAACCGGTCATTTGTTTCCCCATTTGGAATTTGTCGATGCACGTGCTTTTTCGTGTCCTGTAGGATCTGTGAGTCATGAGCAGCTGATGACTCATGACAATAGAGGAAAGTTGGAAGAGCATGAGGCTCAATGCCAGCAGCGGCTGAAGGAGGGGCAGAAAAGCCCAATAATTTGGTTATATGCAGCCATGTTTGGAAATGTGAGGCCAGATATTTTTCATGTAAATGAGAAATTGTTTTGGAGCAGCTTTGGTGGGAGTTGGTCCCCAGGCTGCAGAATTCGGACCAAGGGAAGTTTAGGGGGCCGTCCTTGTGTGAAATTGCCCCCCTGGGCGATTGGGTTGAGCCAGGCAGCTGGGGAGCTGCACTGGCAGAATTTGGACATGGTGTCTGACCACGGGTGCTGTGGCACGACCTGGACCCAACTGGGAGTTTCATGGAGTGTGGCATTCCCCGTCCATCAGAGCACTGTCCAAGCAAAAGTTTCGGGCCGGTGGGGTTGCTGGACCATGGAGGGGATTGAGACCTCTGGGGGTCCGAGGTGGTTCCCCCTGGGCACTGGTCATGGTGTATCACGAGGACCACTAGCGGGATATGTTGCGGTCCACCCTTTGGTGGTGGCACCACTGAGGGCCAGTAAGGGACTGATGAGGTGACCTCCCGGCCAAGTGACCTGGCAGCCTCTCCCTGAGGCTCTGAGACAGCCAGCATGTGGCGGCCTGCCATGCTGAGCTGGTCTATGGACACGGGTCGATCCGCATGGTCTCGGTACGAGTACAGCCCACTGGACAACAACTGAAGCATTTGTGGAATGTTATGGAGTGTTTGGGAAAGGCCTTGAGAGGCCCACATCGCCTTCCACAGATGGTCCACCATGATTTATGGGCTCTCGGCTTGGGAGGAGAGCTCTGGGTTTTAATTGGAATTGGTTTCATGGGAAGAATGGCTGTAGCAGGCGCTGCTGGTATTGAATGTGGTCCTCAGTGGTAATTTCGTTTATTCAATTTACCCTTCTCCCATTGTCAGGACTTGCCATGCTTTGCTATTGGGGGTTTGCAGGTGAGTTAGGGGAATTGGTTGGGTGACGGGCAAGAGTGGCCAAGAGAGCCAAGCATGTGGATCGGGTGGAAAGGGTTAAAATGTGTTTTCTGTCTGGTAAGTAAAGAATTGTGTTTCGATTGAGTGGTTGTGATGATTTGTGTGTACGCAGGCCATGGCAGGTTAGGTACCCAGTACCTTATATTGTTACGAATCTGGAACCCATCGCACACAACAGCCAGGGTCCCTATACAACAGTTATATCGATAAGTCTGTGTTTCTAGTCAGGGTTCCTTCCCCTTTGTTTAATGGGTGAATAATTCTACGTGCGCTGTGAATTATTTTATAGTTAGACCTTTTGTTACATCAATTACTACAACAACAACAACAACATCCTCCTTCGTTTCTCGTCCCACCATCATCCATCGGCACCATTAAACACGTGCGTGTCAGCACGTACATGGGCCGAGTTTCCTCGGCCACCAGAGCTCTGACTCCGCCACAGAGAGATGGAATGTTCCCCGCGACCAATGAGAGGCGAGACGTCTCAGACACCGACTTTCCCACGAACCCCGGACCAATGGGAGGCGAGACGTCTCAGATTGCGAACTTTCCCACAGCTTCTCGACCAATGAGAGGCGAGACGTCTCAGACGGCGATCCTTCGCACGACACCCCAGCCCGCAGGAGAAATGCAATATAAGGAATGCCAGGGCCTTGGAAACGTCGTCAGGGTTGGGCGATAGGGTTTGAGGTGCCGGAGATCGACTCGTCTGGTCTGGTCGGTTTGGCAGCGATCAGGTTTGAGGTGCCGGAGATCGACTCGTCTGGTCTGGTCAGCTTGGCAGTGCTCGGGTCGTCTCTCGTCTCGTCCACCTGGCGTCCGACGCTTTTCCTCCGTCCCTGGTGCTTGGAGTGGCATCGTTGCTGCGGGTTCTAGTCCCACCAAGCCAGATCGTCGAACACCACACGAGGTGGACAGGTCCAAGCGCAGGCTCTGGTCTCTGGTCTCTAGCTCACCTGTCCTCAAGCTGGAGGCCTTCAATAAAGACCATTGGGGTCTGTGTGTGTGTGTGTGTGTGTGTGTGTGTGTGTGTGTGTGTGTGTGTGTGTGTGTGTGTGTGTGTGTGTGTGTGTGTGTGTCTGTGGGCCCGTCTGTAAGTAGAAATTGTAAAGTGCTTGCTCTTTGTACATTGCATGACTATATTTGGTGTTAATTCTGCTCCGTCTCCCCTTTCCCTATTGTAAATAAATCCCCTGTTGAATGTATCAGCTCGTTTCTGTGTTTTCCTCATTGGTTTAACACGGTTCGTGTTGGGGAATTAAGGAAGGCCGTTGTTGCCGTAGTTGTATGCATTTGGACCAACGGGACCTCGGTAACAATCCGCTCGGGTTACGCACGGGTCGAGCACTGAAACGACTCGTCCCGTTCGAGCTCCGCCGAGGGTGTGAATGCTCGGTAGCTCGCCACGTGGGCCTCTAGGTATTATGAAGTTTGGCAAATAACCCTGTACCACGTGGTTGATTTATTGACGATTCACAGTCCTGTAAGGGACCAGTACCCTCGGAGTTGTCCGAGGGTGACGATCTAGATTCCGGGTGTTCGGTGGAGCCGACCCTACTGCCCCACCTCACGGCCGTGCTCGCAGCCAATAACCGGCCCGCAACAATATTGCAAGTGTTGAAAAATGTATGGCAGCGTGGGAGGGAGTGACATTTGGAGTTTTGTGGGTGGATAAGATGTGTGTGTCTTCAGGTACGGATGAGGCTCTGAAGGAGCGATGCTGCGGCCCCTCCCAAGGTAACTTGCCCCTTGCAGCCAGAAGTGTTAGGAGTTCAGGGGGCCGTCATAAAACGGTCTGGTTTGGTCAACCAATGGGTAGGAGACCCTATGTAACGTTTGCTGTGTAACGTTTGCGGGGGGTGGGTTGCTGAGATATTCCCACAGAACAGATAGGAATGTATAGTGTAGCATAAAGAGGAAGGAGAGGAGAGGGAGGAGCCAAAATGGGAGTCGAGAATGCGAGCGTTGGGGACGGCTAAGGAAAGAGTTGGTGAGAGTTGCTCTGAGGAGAACGGGCAATGAAATGCACCACACTGTTGGTTTGGCTGATGGGGAAATTTGACTCGTATCTTTCAATAACTGGCTGTTTATGAAATGATGTTTGAATGGAGCTGATTTGTCGTCGGGCCAAGAATCTAACCGAGACCAGATAGCTTCAAGGTAAATGCACTACCTCTGCACTATCCGGTCAGAATGACGTTTTCATAAAAAGCAATTTATTTATGCCTCCGCAACTGAAGGCTGGATGCATTATGTTTTTGGGTTGCCCATCCAGCTGTCAGTCTGTGGGTCCATCCGTCCATTATAATTTTTTATTTTTTTAACCAGGACTGGGTGTGCTCTGGCTTTCAAAAGGAATTAGCCACTGTGGCTAATCCAGGTTTAGAATGATTAGCCACATATTTTATTCAAAAGTTTTTTTTTTTTAGCAATATGAAATAATAAGTTAATTTTAAGGCGGATGTGTGAGTTTGATGGGTGAGGTTGGTTGGATGAGTGAGTTGGATTGTTCAGATTGGTTGGATGAGTGAGTTTGACGTGTGAGATTGGTTGAATGAACGACCATCAGGGGAGGTGGTGATTGTGAGGGATGGTGGTGATGGTGTGTGTGTGTGTGTGTGTGTGTGTG
The DNA here is from genome assembly GCF_056783735.1 of Eptatretus burgeri. Classification (NCBI taxonomy): domain Eukaryota; kingdom Metazoa; phylum Chordata; class Myxini; order Myxiniformes; family Myxinidae; genus Eptatretus; species Eptatretus burgeri. The sequence goes on along the minus strand of NC_140962.1, from coordinate 12,498,899 downwards.
TGTGTGTGTGTGTGTGTGTGTGTGTGTGTGTGTGTGTGGTCGTTGTGCCTTTAGTAGTTGGTAGTGGAGGATGGGGGTGGTTGTGGACCAGGATTGGACCAACCTCATGCCAGTCAAACTCACTCATCCAACCAATCTCACCCAACAACTTCACTCATCCAACCAACCAACGTCACTCATCAAACTCACTCATCCAAACAAACTCTCTCTTCCAAACAAACTCGTACTACTACTGAATTTGCCAAAACTCACCTGGCAACCACTGACCCAACGAAGCATGTAGCGCCGAGTAGCGCCAAATCATGCTGAATCATTCCGGAAAAAAATATATTAAAATAAAATTTTGAGACGAGGATCATGGGAATCATGCGTAATTTCGGTCGACTTTTTTTTTAAAATTAGAAACTAGTTTAAAACTACTAAAGTTAGTATATATAAGCTTGTACGAAATCACGCGTGATTCCCATAATCAAAACATACAAAATGGCGGCCGTCTCAACGAAGGTTGAATTATGTGCGAAAATCACCCAAAATTCGTCTAAAACTGGTAAAAAAAAAAAACAAAAAAACACTAATACATGGATTAGCCACAGTGGCTAATGGGTGGTTTAAAATATTAGCCACAGGTAAGGGGGATTCACCCTGTGACGACGTGGCAAGCGGCAGCGCACACCCAGCATGATAAACTGTGAGCCAATGAAGGGATTTCCACCAAATTTGGCACAATTATTCCATGTAATACAAAGATGAACTGATTCTATTTTAGATTCAACAGGTCAATGATCATGTTCCCTTTGAAAATCGTATCGCAGACAATAACTCGACTGAGAAGTATCTAATGTTCTCTTCTACTTATCTCTCTTTTTGCTATCGCGCTCCTCATGCGATCTTTAATTTTTCGCGCTTTATTCATTTCATTTTTTGTTATGCATGTGTTGAAGCTCATGGAGGAGCGATATTTTATTCACACGACCTTCAATTGAGATCAAACGTAACGTTGAGTTGCCGTCTAACGTGGGTGGAAGCATATCCAACGAAGCATTTGTGTCAACTTCTATTTTCTAGTTTTACTGGCAATCATCCGTTTCTTTTTTTCTTTGTAGAGGTCTCGAGAATTTCAGAAGCATCACAAACGCCTACCTGACAAGAGGTCCGGCCATAAGCCACGGAAGGTTGTGCCGATAAAGCGTCGTATGACGGTTGCTGAGTTGGCAAATGCGATGGGAAAGGACTTTGGTGAGTGAGCTACAACGACAAAAAAAAAAAAAAAATCAGTTTCCAGTAACATGTCTGAAGAATTATGTTCATGTCTTAATATCGGTTATTTATATTTAGGATTGATAAGCTGAATAAGTTATGCATTGCACTCGGCAACATTAGAATCTACATGTACCGAGTGACTGAATATACAAAACGGAACATGTTAACTGTACATGTATATAAAAAGATTCCGAAAGACCAAAACTTACAAAAATGTCACCACTCGATCGAATCGTAATGAACTGGCTTCGCTCACCTGTTCTCCAGGTGTTTAAATGATTTGAGATCGTGAACCTTCTTCTACTTCATCCTTTTATTCCCTTTATTAGGTGTGAGGTCCAATGGTACCAATCTCCTGACCTGCTTTGACCGCGATACTCCTCCACTTCCCTCTGTCCCGAGTCAACTCTCTCCACTCGACAACCACCCCCACATTTTCTACCTCTTTTCCTCCTCCCTTGCTCCCTCAACATATCCGCTTCCTTTGCCATTCTCTCTCCCCCCCCATCCACACCATTTCAGCCGGCATTTCACCAATTTCACCGTCAAGCTCATCTACACACCAATCTCCCCCCTCAGTTTAACCATCCCCCTTCTATCCACCCTCCTCACTCCTGCAAGCCTTTTGAACCAATTGTTCTCGCAAATCTGCAGCCTCTGTTGTTGTTTCTGTCATTGCCACTCTCTCCAGACTGGAAAGATAGGCCAGGGTCGCACAAGACACCAGAACTTTCCCTTTCAATTACCTTGATATTTTTCCATCTGCCATCAATCCCTCCATCCTCATCCGCACATTTGCACCCAACAAAATCATCCTCCGCACCGATGCCTCTGACCTACCATCCCCGGTCACTGTTCCTCCCAGCTACTCAGGGAAATATATTTGTCTGATCTCCTTCCCCTCCAACCTGATATTCATTTATTTTCTCTGCTGCCCGACCCACATCACCTCGGTCTTCTCCAAACTCATCTTCAGTGCATGTTTGCCGAATTCCTCCTTCTACTCCCCCAGTACTTCCTGCATCTTCCACTTATTTTCCACCACAACAGCAACATCATCCACATACAACATCTTCCCCTGAATACCTTTCATTTTTACCCTCCTGCTTCAAAGCAATGTTCACACTGAACTCCTCAGACATCCCAGGACAAACCAAAACTCTTCCCTTCGTTCCCTTGTACATCCCTTCCACCAACCTAACTTCTGCTTCCGGCACTCTCATCCATCTCAGTGTCGCCAGCACCATCTCTCTTGGGACCGTGTTATTGGTCTTCTCCAGGTCCACAAATCCCATTTGCATTCCACCTTGCACTCCAATTCTCCACCAGCTTGTCTCAGCTTGAACATCTCATCTGTCACATCCGGCTCCCCTTTCTAAGCTCATGTTGCTCTTTGCCGAACTCCATATCCACACTCTTCCTTTTCCTACGATCCAGAATCCTCTTCAGTACCTTCATGGCACGACTTAGGAGCGTAATGCCTCTGTACTTCCCTGGATGTTGAACATCGCCCTTCCCTTCCATATTAGCCCAATTACCCCTGTCCCGCAATCCTCTGGAATTGAACCCTCTCTTATACATACATTCAACAGCTTCTTCGTCCAACTCGCTCTGACTTCTCCCACTGCAATTATCATCTCTGTACACACCTCATCAATGCCTGGCACTCTTCCCTTCTTCATCCTCTTTAAGGCTGTCTGCACCTCCTCCTCCCCCCTGATCTTCACTAGCTCTAAAACAGGCGAGATTTTGAAATACTTAAAAATTGTAATTTATGAGACTGAATTTTGAAAGACGAGGTGTTCCATATTGTAGGTGAGAAGTTCATAGGCAAATAGGTCTTTTCCCAGCCCTCTCCCTCTCCCTCTCCCTCTCTCTCTCTCTCTCTCTCTCTCTCTCTCTCTCTCTCTCTCTCTCTCTCTCTCCCTCTCCCTCTCCCTCTCCCTCTCCCTCTCCCTCTCCCTCTCCCTCTCCCTCTCCCTCTCCTCCCTCTCCTCCCTCTCCTCCCTCTCCTCCCTCTCCTCCCTCTCCTCCCTCTCCTCCCTCTCCTCCCTCTCCTCCCTCTCCTCCCTCTCCTCCCTCTCCTCCCTCTCCTCCCTCTCCTCCCTCTCCTCCCTCTCCTCCCTCTCCTCCCTCTCCTCCCTCTCCTCCCTCTCCTCCCTCACCTCCCCCTCCTACCTCTGCTCCCTCTCCTCCCTCTCCTCCCTCTCCTCACTCACCTCCCTCTCCTCCCTCTCCCTCTCCCTCTCCCTCTCCCTCTCCCTCTCCCTCTCCCCCCCTCTCTCCTTCCATACTTCATTACTCCCTTCTCTCCCTCCCTCTCTCTTATAATCAGTCTTTCATTCATCCACATGTATATTTAACTAGAAGGGCACTCAGTGGAGCGCATACCTCTGCCACGTAATGCCTGATTTACGAGAATATATCGGGGCCAAAAATTCTCAGATCCGCATCCAGAACCGGATCTTCACCAAAAGTGAATCAGTTCCTCCTTGTCACACAACCAACCTGTCCACCAAGGTTCATCCGAATCCATCCGTAACTTTTTGAGGTGTCGTGCTAAATGTCGTTTTTGGCCCTATCTCTCAATGGTGAAGAATCATTGAAAAAAATTCTAGTAGTAGGATCCGGATCTTCACCAAAATCTACTCAGTTCATCCTTGTCACACAACGAACCTGTCAACAAAATTTCATCTGGATCCGTCTCTAACTTTTTGAGATATATTGTACAAAGACAAACAAACAGACAGAAAGGGGTGAAATCATAACCTCCTTCACCTTCGGTGGTGGAGATAATAAACCATGAATTTTTAATTTGTTTTTACAATCATATTTTATTTGTCTTCGATGACTTATTATTAGAGTATACAGTAGGGCATAGCATAGGCATCCTTTTCTGATTCGTGGGCCACACTAAGATTTTGATATGCGGCTGTGGGCCGCATTCCCGAGTCTAACCCCCAACCATCGAAATAATGTAATGTCAGCGTATGAGCAGGTGTGGGAGGTACAATGGACAGCACGCACAATTCAAGGTTCACCAATGATATTTTGCTGAACTTCAGCACACCAGCAAATAATTTAAGGAGGAAAAACCTGGAAAACTTCGACTAATTGCAACTAAATTGCAAACTTTAACACAGTGCTTCAGAAAGCGGATGGAAAATTGAGACACCGTCATTGTCAGGAATGGTGACTTGTATGTGGGTCCAAGCAGAGACTTATAAGTTCATGAGGTCCTTCTCTAATTGATCGTTAACTGAACACACCACTATTATCGCCCATATACCCGTATCATCCACGCACACTATTATGTCACATAGTTTCTTGGCATGGTTTATGAACATCATAAATTTAATTCTTCACTCACATCAGGTCATAGATCAGTTATGACGCTTCAGATTTTTTTTGGGATAAGAATTTCAATTAAACCAATAATGGCTGGAATACCGCCTCTCTGATGACATCATTGTTGTCACCCTATTTTGAAGAGATACCCCATGGGGCGTTGATGGCATATGCCAAGTTTCAATTTTTTTTTCATTGAGCGGTTTTGGAGAAAATTATGTCCAAATGTTTCTCTTTAAACCCAATTTCATACCATATGCTGCCATACCATATGATCTATGATGTCAGAGTTAGCAATAAAATATTGTCCATGGGGAGTCGCTCCAATGTTTAAAGTTTTGCATCGATCGGACAAGCGGTTGCAGAGAAAGCCATTTTTGAAGCTAAATATGTAGAAGCGACTAAAAACTATGAGAATCGGCATTCATGCCATCATGCCCTGAATGCACAATAACTGTTTGAGATTATGACAAATATGGTGGAGACTATCACTGTGTGGTTACCATCACGCCTGTTATGCAAGGTTCACAAACAAAACAAATCAAATTTATATCGTGCTCAGAAACTCAAAGCAAGAGTTTAAAAGACCCTTCCCATGTCCTTTTACTCAAGACTGCGCAGGGTAAGGTGTTCTTATGTACTCTCAAGTTTCCTTAGAAGTTAGCTTTATTTTGTGTTCATGAACTTGAATAACTCTCATTTCTCAATCTACAGACCATGTGGTGGAGTCGTTGCTGCACAGGAACGATGTGGACTTTGAACAGCTACGGCCCTCCACCATCCTTAGTGAGCAGTTTATTCAGGATTCCATTAAAGTCTCCAACATGGAGTATGCATGGGCCAGACTGACGCAGGAAAAATCGAGAAAGAACATGGATGTACTGCGAAGGTGATTGAATATTTGTTAACTTATCTGTTGCTGTCCAGGAGCATTTTTTTTTTTTTTGAGAATGTTATGTTTGCTATCATGCTTGATTAACTTTGATCTTCATGTAAAATATTGCTGAGGATCCGAGGGGTGGAGGGTCATCAGAGATAGAAAGGAGGCATTCGCCTGTTTCACATGTATAAGGATTTGGTGCTATTCACCTCTATTAAGGTCAATGTTTAGGGTGCAATCGTCCTTCATCCCACCACTGCTATTGTCCAATTTGGGAAAGAGATAGCTTAATGGTGTCTAGTTCTGTGCTCCCCTTCATCTGAAACTGGGTGAGGACCAAGCGAGGGAGAAGCATCGCGTGATGAGAGAAGCATTGTCCTGGTTAAGGAGTCCATGCTGCAGCATGCCCTTCCGCACTTCTCTTCCCTTGCACTTGACCTATTAGCATGCTTAGGATGCGCTGGTTAAAATACGGAACGTCCACCACCACTCGGGGTATCCCATATTCGATTCTGCTTGAAGTCGGCTGTTCTCGAAGTGATCGACCTCGGCATTTGTGACTTCACACCCGACTGCGGTAATTAGCGGTTGTGATCTGGGCCCAAAAACGTGATTTTATGAAATGCAGAAAACTGTGTTCACAATTTGCCTCAGGAAACCTAAGTAATATTTCGCACATCATCTGATCTCATTCGTGGCTCCATTTATGCCTTTTGATGACTCCTTTTTATTTTTATGTACAAAAACTAAATTCATGGAAGAGCCTAGATTTTTTTTATTGAAAGCACCATAGGTACTAGTGCATGCCCGTGCGTGCGGGCCCGTACGTGCATGGCTGTACGTGCAAAAAAAAGAAAAATCTTTCAAACCCCGTGCCAGAAACAACAACCACACAGGCCGTTCCTTCGCTCTCGCGTGCCCATATGTGCGTGGCCGTACGTGCAAAAAATAAAAATAAAAAAAGAAGAGAATTTGTGATGTCAATCGTGATGTCATAGCACCGTGTCCTGTCATTGGTTTTTAAAAAATAAATGGCCATAACTTGGGAACCACTTGTCCATTTAATATCAAACCTTGAAAAGTCACATCCACAGGGCCCCAGCAATATTCCTGGCAAGTTTCAATGAGATCGGACCGGTGGTTGTCGAGAAACAGCGGTCACAGACACACACACACACACACATTGCTGGAATTATAGATAGATGTATGTAGGTATCCACATGACGCCAAGTGTCTGCTTTGGACCAGGCACCTTTAACTTAGGGGGTGACTTGACAGTGAACAAGAGCGGAGGAAAGGCATTGAAAAACAGAGGCCACCAACCTGTTTGTGATGTGAATGTGATCAACAGGCCTTGTGCTTTTGCCATATCATGAGAGATGCAAATCATGTTGAGAGCTCTAGATTCTACTGAATCCAACAGAGATGGATGTGAAGTACGCCTACCAGACCAGAGGGAAGAGCAGTACTCCACTGAGCTACGGGCTTTTTTAATAAGGCCCGTTAGGTTGAGAATAGTTTTGATTTTTTTAAGGAATGACTTGGAATGGTGGAGGTGGCTGACTTTTCAGGCCAGCTTGGCGATATGGTCATCCCGGGAGAGGTTTTGGCTAATAGTGAGGCCTCAAAGTTAAGAGACAATTTTTTCCATTGGCTGACGATGGAAATAGATAGATGGGTGTCACAAACTAAGGTTCTGTAATCAATCCATGTTCAACCTGGAGTCAGTCGAATGAGGAACAAACTTGATTTTATAACTGGAGTAGCACAAAGCGACACTCAAATACACCACTGTAGAACTGTACAAAGCAAATGGTGACTGGCTTCCCCTCTCGACCCATCCACTCTTTCACCTTTATCATCTTTTGCATTCTCATTCCATAAACTTTCAAGAAAGCCAACCCCAGAAACTACTTATTGTTACCAGATGCCATATCCAGAAGCCACTCAAATTTACTCATTAATGCTGCATGGTTCCGTGTCAAGGAAGCCACTATAATTTACCCGAGCACGTGCAATTTTTCTGTAAGCCATCATTAACACTAAACGTAACCTCTAATGGTGACATTAAACACTTGTCACATTTAACCTCGCTCGTTATTTACAACTGTCAAACATTATAAAGTCCTGTATGTAATAATTTTTTCCATATTGAATCATTGGCATACCACCTAAACAATACACATAACCCGACACACCAGTTAACAAAATGTTATTGGACAGTGAGTTCATTTTACTATCCTTCCAGAGTGATGGAATAAGACCAATGGTTTTCAGGATGGAAAGAAATGTCATTTGTCAGACCGGCTGAGAGTAATGCAACTGTTGCCTGTCTGCCTGCATGTCATCGAGGTGAGGTGAGGTACTGTGCAGCATAATGTGGAACCAGTTGTTAAAAGGAAGAGGGGATTATTTTTCCAGAGCATCAGAGTTTTATGTGTTTGATCAGGAACCAGACTCTAAGACAAAGTACCTATTGGCAACTGCAACCGACACTGGGAGAGGAGACGAGAGTATTTAATTGACATCAACATGATGATTGCACGCACGAGTGGAAAAAAAAAAGTCGAAAAGAAAGCGAGGTGTGATGATGGCTTGGTATGGTAAGCCTGACAAGCAGAGCAGGATAAAAGACTGTGTCAAATGACCCAGATGCAGTGTCTATAGAGATGTTTGAGATTTAATGGTTGAGAAATAAACAGCAACATATTCAAAGTTTAGCGACTGCGACGGAATTTGAACTGATTGATTTTGAAATCCTTTGTCCACGTTCGTTTTTTGGCTGTCATCATGTCCAGTACTTTGTGGTTGGGCAAAACACAAAGTGGGCATTTTTTGTGACATACCTGCCTATCTCGATGCAAGCTGCTTATGTTATTCTGCAAAACTTTGTTAATTCACACAATTGTATATCGGTTGTTAAAAATAATTTGCTGTAAAATGATAGTGAAATTTAAATTTGGTTAATTGATTTTTTTTTTTTTGCCTTCTCCCTTTTACAACTGAACTCACTTTTTGCTGTTAGCATCCTCACCATGGGTAGCCACCTCAAAACTGGCAGGAAAGCATTTTCTGAAATGGCTTTGAAGATTAAAGGATTATAATTATGATTCATCTTGCAGATCCCACAAGATTAAATATGCAGTGATGGAGCTTGAGATGAAAAATTGGGTTGGTCATGCCTTGGCAACAAGAGAGCAGCATGCGAAGGCCGTTTTGCTTTGTTAATGCTAGTTAGTTGCATTCCACCAAGGAATAGGGTTTTTTTGGTTTTTTTTTTGTTTGGATGCTGAACATAGTGTGTGGGTATCTATACTATAAGAGAGCCATTTGTGTGTGTGTCACCATTTTTTCTCAGAGATTGCCAAACGGATCTTCGTCAAACTTTTGGAGGTTCATCAGTGAGTGCGAGGGAGTGTTTTAGGCTAAAAAAAACTTTTTTGAAAATTTTGAATAACAAAAAAGGTTGGATTTTGTTTTAAATTGCTCTATAACACCGAAGCTTTTGTAGCTATGTGAAAGGTAAATGATCCCTGACCCCATTCCTCAGTGGGTATGGGGAAGTGGTTTAAGCCCCACAAAAAAATTGAAAAAAAAAACACAATTTCATTTCTTCAAAATGCCAACAGGATTAGAACAGCACCAGGCAAGCTACTTTTAATATCGACATCGACAAGCTTTTCAAAATCGACAAGCGACTTTTAATGACAAACGAAAGTGTTGCCACAACAGTACAAACCATGAAATAAACAGGGATTCAAATTGGTTTACTTAACAAACAGAAACATCAAAACGGATAGTTACATCAACTTTTGTCCCTGTTTTTATACAATGTCGAGGCTTGTGGAGGAGCAAGAACAAAGAATGGTTCAGGAAGTAACAGAATAGAAGGAACAATAGAAAGAGAGAGAGAGAGCGAGTTGAGGGGGGGGTGACATAAACACAGCAGTATTGAGGGACAAAATAGAGGGAGATTTGGGCAAATATGGGATGTGGAGAATGCGAGGTCGGGGAGGATACACGAAGTGGACAAGACTGATAAAGAAGTAAAACTCTCAGGAAGTAAAATCTGGAAACTTTGAAAGAGGTGGCCTTGGAGAGGGTTAAAAGGGGTAAATATTGTTACGGCTGTGGAAATTCGCATTACACCATAAAGGGCCCTCAGGTGAGATATCTCTAAGTACATGTGTAGTTAGCGCAAACCCGTTGTATAGAGGGAATTTATGTGATCCATTCGGGCTGCGATCCTTTGAGTTAGGCGTTTTTCTTTTTCTAACTTTTATTTCAAACACACAATATTTCAACAACCACACCATCCCCATCACAGCGCCAACCACACTGCAACCACGCCACCTCCACCATCTACGCTACCACATCTTTGCCACTCGCCATTCAACAAGCTCTGTGCGGTTACGATCTCCACGGAGGAACAGATAAAAACCAACAAGGATGCTCGGTGGGCTTTTCCCGCCTGTTTTTCCCATCTGACTTCCCCGTGCTTTGGAGTGGAGGAAGAGCGATGCAGGTCAAAGGTCAGAGGTCATGTAAAGGTGGGCCCTCTTTGTAGGGGAATAATTCTCTGGCTCCGAGCCAAAAACTGACTCCCTCGGCCCCCGGACGGAGCGGGGTGGAGGGAAAGCGTGAGGGAACGCCTTTTTCGGGAACCCTCTCGAAGGAAGGTGGAGCCGAGAACGGGGCGGGGCGAAGGGCGGAGCCCCGGGCGATAAAAGACGGACACGGGCGGGCGCAATTTTTCTTCCTCTTCGTCTTGGCTGGTGGTTCGGTTGGTTTTGTGGAGAGTTGGTCTTCAGGAGGAGGTCCTGTGCCCGCGCCTTGGCGAGCGGCCCTGTTACGAAGGCACGGACGGGAGACGTGGCGGCGCCTGTTGCGAGGTGGACCTGTGCGTCGGGACGGGGAGTGCCGTAGAGGGTTCGCCGGCCGCGAGAGAGGTCGGGGCCGGGCGCGACCACGCTAACGGTCGCGGGAGAGGGACTCACCAGCCAAAGGGATGTCGCGACTTCTTTCGTTCTTTTCTTTGGGGTTTTTGTATGGATCTTGTGGCGCCGTGTCTCATAAAGTAGAACTGTTTAAGTGTTGCCGTGTGTACGCGTATTCGGTTGTAGCTCTGCATCGTTTCTTTTGTTTTAATTGCTTAATGTGCATTTTGATTGTGTATTGCTGTAAATACGTGCCTTACGTGCTTGTCTGTGTGTGTGTGTGTGTGTGTGTGTGTGTGTGTGTGTGTGTGTGTATGTGTGTGTGTGTGTGTGTGTGTGTGTGTGTGTGTGTGTGTGTGTGTGAATAAAATGCTTGCTTATTGAACTGTTCCCGCTCTGCTTCATCTCTTTTCCTTCTCTATTGACCCTTCATCTTGCATCACGGAAAGGGGTTCGTAGTGGGTGCAACATCCCAGTAATTAATCGGAACCGTCAAGGCCGACGATAACACCGCTCGGTTATCACTGTAGCACGGAACGGACCGCTTAAGCGGTTCGTGTCCGGAGTCGGCCTGTGGCGTGGTACGATCGCCCGGTCGACCATCCGCGCAGGTACTTAGGTAGATCGAATTTGGCAAGCAACCCTATCCTGCGCGGGTGGGCAATTGGCACGGTCGTGGTGGGGTTAAACCCCCACCCGTGACTAGCTTCCGGTGTTGTTCCGAGAGGGTCACGACAGAATTGTCCGTCCGGTGGGCGACGTGCCGCGATTCGAGTGACGCAGCCGTCCGCACGCCAGCGGGCGCGAATTCGCAACAATATCATGATTCTGGATAGGGGATGATCTGTGATGGTGGTCAACAGCTGCATTAAAGAACTGGAGGGAAGAATTAGATTGAAGAGAGTGTAGAAGTTGGTTCCACAGGAATGAAGAAAGAGCAACAATGAGTGGAGGTAAATGATTCTGGATTTTGGGAGTTTCACAAGAAAGGGGTCGCTGGCAGACTGCGTACACCCTGCAGAAACCGCTGGGGGAGGGGGGGTGACTGATTGAAGTTCAAGGGTAGATCGGAGGGTTTGCCATCTGGATTTTTTTGGTGAGAGATAGTGAGAGTGTGGGATTTTCCAGGATTGAAAGACATATTGTAAGTGTTTGACCAGCTTATTCTTATCAGGAAACTCAGCGAATACAGTTTTTTTTTCCAGGACAAGGGGGAGGACAAATCCTTTCAAGTAGAGGATTGCAAGAGTGCTATGTCAAGTATTGTAGTATCACATTTAGTAACTACTAGACGACCCGTGAACCCGTTGGGTTCCCGTTGTGACAGCGGTTGATCAAAAAATCATTTCAAGAAAAAAAGATAGCTCCAGCGAACTATACCGCTGAGGTTGTTTGCATTGATCAAATTCTCCCAGAGAGTACCTGACTGAATCGGGAATCGATTTTTTAATAATTTTTCCGTTGCCCGATTTGAACGAAACTTGATACTGCACACCGCAGGAGAATGGTTAGTAAGGTAGCCCTAAAATTGTTGCGCTATCGTGTCCCGTTTTGGCTGTATTTCGGGAACATACATACATACAAGATGAGAGTTTTAGTAATATATGGATAGATAGACAGATAGATAGATGAGGTGGGCCTTCCTAACAATTGGGTGGGCCTTTACCATTTATGTATCCACTAAGATAAGTCACAGCCAGTATGTATTATCAAACTGTATTTAATAATACCATGAATTGGTGATTCGTTTTCAAAGATAATGCAAACTACCAAAAAGCAAGGATGTCTGAAAGGTTGGATACAGTCAAACGTTTTTATATTTTTGTTGTTTAACTAATCCTCGGATGTACATGCATCGTTATCATTAATGAATTGAAACTTCCTTTTCTTGTTAGCTTTTTCTCAGTTGTGCATTCGTGTACGCAGCTGGGTTGCACTATTTATTATAACTCTTGCAATTACTTTTCAGAACGTTTTGGTGCTTTTCCTATTTCTTCTGTTTCGGTTTCCCAGAGTGTTGGCTATATGTCAGAGTACTTGATGCCTTGCCTTTCTGCACCAATGAGGCAGGTTGATCTTCTCCCCTTATTGTAATTAAGAGCAAGTTAAGTTTGTATCTGACAATGAGGTTGAAGGTTTTACTGATATATTGGAAGCTCTATGTCTGCTCATAGTTATCCAGCTAGTACCTACCAGATATGTTCTTGTTGTATTACATTTGATGCAATGGTTTTGCCATACTGATTAATATAGGATGTCTTATCTGTGCAAATATGATGACATCTTCACAACATAAAGCTCGATGTTTTTTTTTCCTTGCTATCATGGTAAGATGTTTCACCTGTTGGCTGAGGTGGGTGAGCTTCAGGGCACGTATTTTGCTTCCTTTGGTGGGTTATTTCTGAAGTTATCTTGGGTGGTCTGGACACTGCACGTATTTCGGATTTTCAAGGAGAAAGTACGGGTGCTTACATCTTGTATGGCATTTATATTTGCAATATAATTTATATTTGAAATTGCCCTTAAGTTTAACCTGGTGGTTCATCCTTTTGTTGTTGATCTTACTTGATTTGTGAATGTAGCTTTTGTGTTTCTGAGGATGTTTTGCTCCTGTTTCATCATTATTACCGTCTCTATATTTTTATCACTTTTGTTTAACATTTTGCATGCAATATATTGTTGAGGACCCGGGGGTCGGGGGCAAAAAGACCATGAGGGGGGGAGCTACCTCGGTTTCCCACCAGACTCTCCGGAATCGCAGGCCATCGCACACAAATAACTTTGTGATGTGGCAGGTCGCTAATCGACCGTGAATGCCAATAATTTGACCACGTGACTTAGGGTCCTCCATCTTCTCTAATAAATACCGTTTACCTAATGGTCATGTGATCTAATTACCGGGGGACACACCCTCGGTACGCCTTGTTCAAACCGGATCACCTCACCGGATAAGATGCAGCCGAGCGTAACTGCCCAAGGACGTACCGGCTAGAAAAACAGATCGTTCGAGAATAATGTCCCGGCTCGGCTAGGATACGAACCATGCTGGACCAATGAAGCAAAAGACGAAAATGAGCTGGGAAAATTTCTACACAAGCATTTATTTGCAATTAGCAAGGAAAGGTATGTGGCACAGTGAATGGTGTTGTTATTATGTACAGCAGGGAGGGATAGCAAGGAATTTGTGGGGTGCAAAAAAAGGGCAAGCAATGTTACAAAAGCAGAAACAGAGCAGACTTATCCTGTAAGAACTTCCACAATCTTAACTTGCGCTACGACAGGTGCCATCACATACACCCACACACAAACCCGAGCAAGATTAGATTGGCAGGAAGAAAGAGAGCAGATGAGGATAAACGGCCTCGCAATACCTGGCGCGGTCGGCCGACCAACGCAACCTAGTACGCTTAGGGCGAGGTAGGGGGAGAAATCCTGGTGTCTAAGGTGGGGAGTGGGAGGTGTGGTGTAGTGCAATATGGGGGGGTGCGGTGTCGTGCCAGAGGGAAATGTGATTGCGAGTCAGTAAGGATGCTCTTTTGTGCGTCCAAAGGGGACGAGATAGAGGGGTGGAAAGAGAGAGAGGAGAGAAGATGTGTGAGGCAAAAGATCCCCAACCGAGTTATGCATAGGTCTTCTCGTGTGGCGTGTACTTCCGTGGGACGCTCAACTTGAGTGTTCCCACCATGAGAGTTGGCGCGTTATCTCCGGCTTTGTCACTTTGCTGGGGCTCGTGGCAATGTGCGCTCCGCATTGGTCCTCCGGAATAAGCACGTCTTAGTCACACACACCAACTGTGAGTGAAGCTCCAGCGAAGGGCAGAGGCAACGAGGAGCAGTCAACACAGAACCGAGACAAGCAGAGGAGGTGGCGAAGAAGAGAGGCGAAGAGGGTGAGCGGCTCCGTGATCCGCCTTTTATAACCTGGGGGCGAAGGGTGGGGTCACGACCCGAAGCGACATGCTGTGACATGAATCCCGCTTCTCTATTGGGCCACAGCGGCCCTAGCCACGCCCTGCCAGGCTCTTGGGGCCAGAAGCGGTCTCAGTCGCACATCCAGCGTGATGTGGCCCGGCGCTCTGTAACAAACTCCTGGATTGCTCTTCCCACAAGCCCTCCTCGCTGCCCATCTTGCCGTGTTGTGGCGACTGGACGAGGGTCGTATCAATCCCGTGTGCTCACCCCGGACATTCCTGGCGAGATGCGGTTGGTGCTATTAACGTCCCTTGCTCATCCCCGCATCACGTGGTTTGAGTAAAGCCTGAGTTATGCAGCACACCTCCGTTTGGTGGCGAATTGTACCGATAAGGGGGTACAAGGAGGTGCGGGAATATTTTTTTTCCCGTGTGCGGGAAGTGTTGGTGGTCGAAGTGGTGAGTTTTTGGTGAGCGAGGGGTGAACAAGGTGAGATGCCGTTGGAAATTGGTGTGCAGATTTGAATGAAATAATGGCGCGCCATGTGTGTGCTGTACAGTGTGTAGTGTTTATAGTGGAGGAAGTTTGTTGGTTCCAAGCCATGGGAGGCATCGTCGTGTGCTTATTACTCATCACATTATGCATGGTGTGTGTTTGCTTGCTTGCTTGCTTGACTTGTACCATGGCTAAAAGGAAAGTGTTGGAATAGAAATCAGTATAGAAGATAGAGATATAATTAATAGAACGAGCTATAAGACCCACACAACACACTTCGTCCCATTAACCCACTAGACATGAGGGGAAGGTCTAACTGCACGAAGACTAACGAAATCGCTGCCTGGGGATCACTGTATGTTGGGTACCATTGCCTTAGAAGTGTCTGGTTTTGCAGAACTGCAAAAATATTATGATTTGCAATATTGTTTGTTTTTGCATTTATCGTGTCTTAATTATTTGTTATGAATCATCTGGTAGAGTAGGCTGCTCACTCCAACTCATCGATGGAGAAGGTATGGGTGCTTACATGTGGTTCTCAAAGTAAAAATTTTTTTATCATCGTCGTCGTCGTTTTCTTCTTGTACATCTGATGGTCGAAACAGAAATTCAGGATTTGAAGAAAATTACTTTACACCTTAAAAAGAAATACACCGCTATGACACAGCTTGAGATTGTTGGAACCAGAGTAAACGCAAATTCATTTGCCCGAGTTGACGTTAAACTTGGGACGGGCATCAAATGCTACGGATAAAAAGGCAGTGCTATCCAAAAATCTGATCAAACAAAACAATAAAATAGACGAACGTGTGTCATCGTTGGAGTCTTTTTATAGAGTCGCTCTTGTTTTTTTCTTGTCGTTAAACAGACCACCTGCCGATCCAAGTGTTCTTGTGCCACGGTCACCTATAGTCACGGTAATGGGCCACGTAGACCATGGGAAAACAACTTTATTGGACAGTCTACGAAGTGCACAGGTGGCAGCCGGAGAGGCTGGTGGCATGACACAACACATCGGAGCTTTCAGAGGTAAATGCACAAATCGTGTGTGTGTGTGTGTGTGTGTGTGTGTGTGTGTGTGTGTGTGTGTGTGTGTGTGTGTGTGTGTGTGTGTGTGTGTGTGTGTGTCGATCATCCATCTGTGTCCATTATTTGTCTTGTTCGCCTTGTCTCAGCCTTCTGTCCAGCCCTTGCCCCTTTTGACCACATGTGTTTTGCCAGAAGACCGTTATTTATAATCCCCCCCACCCCCTTCCCAAGTCTAACCCCAATGCTCACCTCCATTCTTTTACACCCCTTTTCTATTGCCTGGGGAGCTGTCCTGTGTTGATTTGTCCCGAGCTCTTTCCGTCAGGATATCAAATTTGCTGACCAATGCCACCTAATGTTCTCTCCCCATTCCAGGACTGAGCTTTATTCCCCTCATTCCATCAAGACCATGTTTCCATAATCCTCCTGCAATTCCTCTCCTTTTGCTGTGGTGTGTTGCTATGTTTTGTCTCCCACTCTTTTCCCTTTCCTTCATTTTATCTGTTGATCCATTTGCCCCCCTGTTGTGCTGCTGCTCCATGCGCCTCAATACCTGTATATAAAATACAGGCTTGTTTTGATAGCCAAACTTTTTTTAGTAGTCTACTTCTAGAGCTTGAATAGTGAGACGGAACATCATTATTTTGATTTAATTGCAGTCGTTGTGGTTTTGAAATAATCTGGGGGGTTTTTTTTTTTCTCTTATCTTGAAAGCAAATTTCATTGATTAATTTCCAAGCTGCAACAGGTGCTGAAAGTATGTTGTTCTTTGTAGCCAAAAAGGGAGGTAGCCAGGGTAATCTTTTGTTGATAAACTTTATTTTAAAGAAGAGGCCTTAATGAGAAGTTGACGTATAAATTAATTAATGAAAAAGGTGTAACTTCTTTGTTGGGATCGTGTATTTTTTTATAGCCATATTACTTATACCTGTTTTGAATAACTTGTGGACAATCTTTGGGCAGTGCTTTTGCCTTCTGGAGGCCATGTCACATTCTTGGATACACCGGGCCATGCTGTTTTCTCTGCATTGCGTGCCCGTGGTGCAATGGTCACTGATGTGGTGGTGTTGGTGGTCGCAGCAGATGATGGTGTCATGGAGCAAACTGCTGAGTCTGTGAAGCTGGCACAGTCTGCAGGCGGTGCGTAGGCCTGAGTTTGTGAAATTTACAACAGACCATTGGTGATATGTTTTGGTGATATTAAAACCCTGTATTGTACAGTCCCCATAGTGGTTGCAGTGAACAAATGTGACAAAGAGGTTGCGGATCCAGAGCGGGTAAAGCAGGAGTTGGTGCAGCTCGGTGTTGTGTGTGAAGAGCTTGGAGGAGAAGTACAAGCTGTCCACATTTCTGCACTAAAGGTTGGTCTACCAGATTCATACACATTGCCACCACTTTTTTGCTGGTGCTTTGCCAGAACACTCGAGTCTGATAGAATTGGCTTATTGCAAGCGAGCTCTGCTTTGTTTTTGACTCAAAATGATTTGTTGGTTCTATTTTTCTTACCCGACCACTGATGCCATGGTAACAGTAAACTGGGCTGCATGGGGGCATGGTTTCATATGAATAGTCTATTATATTTTTTACTTTGTTTTTCCAATTCTGCATAAATTACTTTACTATATATTTTTTGCAAGTATATTATGTAAAATAATTTGGGAGTTTAGCTCTACTTTTTTTTAAAAAACTCTCTTTGGCATGCTTGATTTCGGTGTTTTGGACAAGATACGTTGAAAGTATGTGTATATATATATATTTTATTTTATTTTTTTAGAGATGAAGAAGGCGCTTCCAACCAAAAGGAAAAACTCGATCGACTCCGCTAATTTGAGCAAAAAAGCTGAGCAGACCCCGTCTCAGGGCAAAGTTTCGCCGGCTTCATCAGGCAAAATTGACTCCGGGCCTCAGCACGTGTCCGGTTGTCATTTCGATACCACCGCTCATTTCCAGTCACGTGCTGGTGCTCGAGCGAAAATGGAGGAGTGCTTAAATTTTTTTTTTTTTTGCAAAAGCACAAACAAACATCAAATCACATCATTGGAAGGGTGCTCTGCTCTTTTTTGTTTTTATTTACACGTGATCTGGTGTGGTATGTGTGTGGGTGAGCACGTGTGCGCTTGTTAACCTCCGCCATCGAAGATGGACGGAGGTTACTGTTTTCACCCCTGTCTGTTTGTTTGTTTGTGAACAGTATTCCGGAAAAACGCCTGCACGGATTTCGACGAAACTTGGTGGGGGGATTAGGTATGGTCCAAGGATCATGCCATTAGATTTTGGACTTGGGCCAAAGTCCAATATGGCCGCTATGGCGGCCAATTTGAAAAAATATTTGAATTTTTGTTTTTGCATTTCTACATGTTTTAAGTGATTTCCAACCCCCCAAAATTTTTTAAAAATAAATTAAAATAAATGAACAAAAAAATTTTGTTAGAGAAAAAAAACCCCAGAAATTTTGCACCTTTTTTTTCAAAAAAATTTCGATTTTTTTTTTTTTGGGCATTTCTACATGCGCGTCAATCTAGTTTAGTTTATTCAATCGTGGTTCAGTAGAGTCTGATCCGTTCTGACCTACAATGAATAGGATATCAGGTTCACTTAAGTGACCCAGCAGTATTGGCGGCGGAGGTTTTGCACTCTCCCGAGTGCTCCCCCTCTAGTTGTTTTTGTGTTTGTGTTTCCGGGGCACCAACACGGCTGGTTTAGTGTCCGGGTTGGGCATGATGAGGCATTGGTTGTGCGAGTGTTGAGCTTCTCGTTGGGTATTGTGCATATATGGATGTGGTATTTGGGATTGGGTGTTTGTTGCTCACCTTATCCAGTCGTTTGCAACATCCAGTTTTCGCCATTTGCATTCGAGGTGTATATTGTGTTATTGAGTTGTGTACACCCAGATGGTGGTTATCTCCGCACGTGCCCGGACGGTGGTTACCTCGGCAAGTCTCCGAACGGTGGTTATCTCACGTCCACGAACAGTGGTTATCTCGGCACGTCTCCGAGTGGTAGTTATCTCGGCACGTCTTTGAATGGTGGTTATCTCGGCACATCTCTGAACGGTGGTTATCTCAGCAGATCTCCGAACGGTGGTTATCTCGGCACGTCTCCGAACGGTGGTTTCGTCCACACGTGCCCGGACGATGGTTTTGTCCACGTGTGTCCGGATGCTGGTTATCTCCGCACGTGCCCTGACGGTGGTTATCTCCATGCGTGTCCAGACAGTGGCTATGTCCGCACGTGTCCAGACGGCGGTTATCACCACGCTTGTCCAGACGGCGGTTATCTCCGCACGTGTCTGGACGGCGGTTATCTCCACGCGTGTCCGGACGGCGGTTATCTCAGCACGTCTCCGAACAGTGGTTATCTCGGCACGTCTCCGAACGGTGGTTATCTCGGCACTTCTCCGAACGGTGGTTATCTCGGCACGTCTCCGAACGGTGGTTATCTCGGCACGTCTCCGAACGGTGGTTATCTCAGCTCATCTCCGAACGGTGATTATGTCCGCCCGTGTCCGGACGGTGGTTATCTCCATGCGTGTCCAGACAGTGGCTATGTCCGCACGTGTCTGGACGGCGGTTATCACCACGCTTGTCCAGACGGCGGTTATCTCCGTGCGTGTCTGGACGGCGGTTATCTCCACGCGTGTCCGGACGGCGGTTATCTCTGTACGTGTCCGGATGGTGGTTTTGTCTGTACGTGTCAGGACAGCGGTTATGTCTGCACGTGTATGGAAGGCGGTTATGTCCGCACGTGTCCAGATGGCGGTTAGGTCCGCACGTGTCGGATGGCGGTTATGTCCGCACGTGTCCGGACGGCGGTTATTTCCACACGTGTCTGGATGGCGGTTATGTCCGCACATGTCTGGACGGTGGTTATGTCCGGATGGCGGTTATGTGCGCGCGTGTCCGGACGGCGGTTATGTCTGGATGGCGGTTATGTGTGTGTCTGGATGGCGGTTATGTGTGTGTCTGGATGGCGCTTATGTCCGCGTGTGTCCGAATGGCGCTTATGCCCGCGTGTGTCCGGACGGCGGTTATCTCTGCACGTGTCCGGACGGCGGTTATGTCCGCATGTGTCCGGACGGCGGTTATGTCCGCATGTGTCCGGACGTCGGTTATGTCCACACGCGTCTGGACGGCGGTTATGTCCGCTCGTGTCCGGACGGCAGTTTTGTCCGCAGGTGTACGGACCGTGATTTTGTCTGCATATGTCTGTACGGGGGATGTGTCCGCACTTGTTTGGACGGTGGTTATGTCCGGATGGGTTTGATGGCGGTTATGTCCACACGTGTCCGGACGGTGGTTATGTCCGCACGTGTCCGGACGGCGGTTATGCCGGATGGCGGTTATGTCCGGACGGACCCTTTCCTCACACTGCATTCCCTTTCCCTCCCCTGCCCTCTCCTCATGCTGCCTTCCTTTGCCCTCCCCTGCCCTCTCTTCACGATGCTTTCCCTTCCCCTACCTCTCTTCACTCCCCTCCTCGCTCGCCCACCCCGCCTCGCTCCCCCTCCTTCTTCACTCCCGCACTCCCGCATCACTCCTTGCTCTCCCCCCTCATTTTTCACTCCCCCACCCCTCCTTCCTCGCTCATCCACCCTCCTCGGTCTCGTTACCCCCATCTTCTCTTTCCGTCCTCTTCCGCCCCTCACTGTGCCCTCCCTCCCCCCTTTTAGTACCCCTCTCCTCCATTTATGTCCCCGTCAGCGAAGTGAGGGGTTGTATATGATGGTGTGTGTGTGCGTAGCGGGAGACTTTCTGATCTGTAAATCCCAAACACAGAATCATCAACTGAACCGCCAGTCAGTCAAGGCTTAACTTCTGTGTGCGTGTGCGTGTGCGTGCGTGCGTGTGTGTGTGCGTGCGTGTGTGCGTGTGTACATGCACAGTGGGGACGTTCTGATCTACTGTGTGTGTGTGTGTGTGTGTGTGTGTGTGTGTGTGTGTGTGTGTGTGTGTGTGTGTGTGTGTGTGTGTGTGTGTGTCTATATATATATATATATATATATATATATATATCTTCTTCTTCTTCTTTCGGCTGCTCCCGTTAGGGGTCACCACAGCGGATCATCCGTATGATCTGCATAGTGATTTGGCACATGTTTTACGCCGGATGCCCTTCCTGACGCAACCCTGGTCGCCTCTTACGACACAGGGATATGATACACCTTTTTTAACCGGGATATACACCGGCCCAATATACTGGTACTCATTTCGCCGACCTCGGAAGGATGACAGGCTGAGTCAACCCCCTGGTGTATTAATTCAGTGGCCCAACGGGACTTGAACTCAGGACCTTTTGGATCCCAAGCTGCTGCCCTAACCACTGCGCCAACACCAGGATTATTGTATATACATATATATGTGTGTATATATATTGTTGTGGTTACCAAATTCGCAAACCACCATTCAGGTCCCTTAGGTGAGGTATCTCGGTAAGTACATGTGTAGTTAGGCCCAAACCCGTTGTCTAGTGGGAATACATGTCATTTATGCGTGCTGCGACTCTTCAGGATAGCCGTTTTTCTTTTACTATCTTTAATTTGGACCAACCGCCATTGTTACCACCACCAACCACCGCTTCACCACAACCGCCACGACCTTCACGTCACACCTCGCAACCGTCGCATCCCCACCGTTCTTGCGCTGCCTGTGGGTACCGGTGTTGGACTCGTGCAGGGCGCGCGCCGAACAGCGTGTACAAAACCACGGATTTTCTGCTTCAAAAACGGATCAAAAACGACACACGCCCACTTTTGTGCCGTCCAATCGGTGAGCGAGGGGCGATTTGGCCCCGCCTCCAGGGCGTTGGAGGGCGATCGATATATGCAAATTTATGGATCAAAAAGCATTCACGCCCACTTTTTCTCGGGCCAATGGGGAGCGAGGTGAAAGGTCGAAGGGAGGGGGTCAAAGATGAGAGGGCGAAGCCACGGGGCTGATATAAGCGACCGTGTTCGTCAGTCCAGAGAGTAGGAGAGTCGAGAACAGAGAGTTAAGACTTCGCGGGCGGTGGAGTTGGCAAGAAGGAGCTGGTCGTCGTCGTGTGCGTTGGAGTCGGAGCGGAGGGGACGGAGCTGTGGAGAGGCGGCGAGGGCAGACGAGGGGGTGCTCGCGTCGTGCAGGGAGCTGCACCCCAGGGAGGCCGACAGCGCGACCTGGCCGAGGTGGAGACGCTCGTCGCGGGACTCGAGCCAGAGTAGGAATCCTCTATACCCCGAGCATCAGCAACCCCCTCCTGTTTCCCCCCGCGCTGAGATAGTGCGACCAAGGGGGCCCCTTTCCCACCCCCTACCAGACACTGCCCGCGAGGCCCGCGGAGTTGAGGCACCATCGCCGCTCCGCGTCTCATCACCAGACGGGTAGGCCCGACCCGGTCTCGGCCTCAGGCCCGCCTCATCTTTGAGGGTGTTCTTCTTTTCCTTGGTTTTGGGTATGTGTTGTCGGCGCCATCTGTGAAGTAAAATTGTATAAGCGTTGCCGTGTGCTCGCGTAATCGGTATTAGATCTGCATTGTCGCATTTGCTTTTTGTGTAAATTGAATTGTGTTTTTCTTTTCTGTGTGCTTTTGGTGGAATTGAATATGTGTGCTTTCCGTTCATCGCGAATAAATGTGCTTTGTGTTGAACTGTTTCCCGCTTCGCTTCGTCATTTCTTTCATTGAATCCTCATCTTGCTTCACGTAAAGGGTTGGTAGTGGGCTGAATACGCCCGATAATTAATCGAACCGTCGAGGTCGACGAATAACACCGCTCGGTTATCCCGATAGTACGGAACGGGTCGCTTAAGTGGCCCGTGTCCGAAGTCGACCTGCGGCGAGGTGCGATCGCCAGGTCTACCCTCCGCGTGGGTACTTAGGTAGGTCGAATTTGGCGAGCAACCCTATCCCACGCGGGGGCTGATTGGCTCGATCGCGGTGAGACCGAAAGGTCCACCCGTGACTGGTTCCCGGCGTTAGTCCGAGAGGGTCACGACTGGATTGTCCGTCCGGTGGGCGACGTGCCGCGATTCGAGTTACGTGGCCGTCAGCACGCCGGCGGGCGCGAATCCGTAACAATATATATACACACACACACACACACACACACACACACACACACACACACACACACACACACACACACACACACACACACACACACACACACACACACACACACACACGTATGTATTTATATTGTTGCGGTTCTCTGAACCGCATGCATCCAAAAGATAGTGGTCCCAAGACAGTTATTCTATTAATATACGTGTCGATAGTCCCTTCCCTTTTGTCAAGCGGGACAACTGGAGTGCGTTGCGATGATGTCATGGCTTGGTTTGCTTCCATCATTTTTTCTTCATTTCGTCCCTACTCTTCTTTTCTGATTATTCCTGAGGTAAATCTGAGCCACGTGCGCCCTTCGCTCTGAGATGGGCTCGCACGGAGGCCAGCGTGTGCGGTGCCGCTGCGAGGAAACGATGACGCGCGAGCATTAACAGCCCAGAGCCCTCGTTCCCAAGCGAGCCCTCAACCCAACGTGTGTGGCGAGTCATACAGTGTGCTTGGCAGTTCGGGAATATCGACTCGAGCTTCCGATGATCTGGGGAAGATTGCCGGTTGCATTAAAAAGGCATACAAAGCGAAAGTGGCGCGTTCCTTTTCAACCAAATATCTGATACATATTGGTGTTCGCCCCACGCACACGCAAGCAGAGTCGTGCGGACGTGAGCACTGGCCACGTGCGTTATGGCCGAACCATGCGCACTGTATGGAATGTGCTCGAAGGCAGACACGTACTCCGCTTGCGACTTTGTTATCATATTAAGCAGGGCACGAATGCACCGCTCGCGACTTTGTATCGTATTTCCTCAATATCTGACACATATCGGTGTTTGCCCCACACACACGCAAGCAGAATCAGGCGAATGCGAGCACTGATCATGTGGAGCACGGTGGATCCCTGCGTACTGCGCGAAACATGCATGGATTTAGCCATAACATCGTACCTTCAGCCCTCGCTGGCAGCAGCGGATTCCCCACGGATGGTGAACGTCTTCTCATCTCTACGGCCAGCGAAGCTGCGATCGAGCAGGGGAATGTTGTACAGTGCGGGCCACGTTGACGCGCGCGGAGCGGGCGCGTTGATCGGCGCTGGTCGGACGCCCGAGCGGGCATGCGGGACCCTCGGCCGGTTGCCAGGGCATGGCCTGGGGGTTTTTGCGGGACGATTCGCGCGCCAATTTCGGTGTGGGCGTTTCGTGTCATGTGGGTTCGGAGCGGAATATTTTCACTGGCTGAGATGACGTTGCCTGAAACGGAGTGGTGCGGTTTCCGGCCAAAGTTGGCGGGCCGCGTGAGGGGTCGGGGCCAATTGGAGCGCCCGATTCGGGTGATGACGCTTCGCTTCGGGGTGGCCCCCTGCCCCGCGCTGCAAGTCCTATAAAGGTCGGAGCGGTCCCTCCGCCTTTCTCGCTCTCTCGCCTCGCCCTGGTCGACATCTCCACGACCCGCCTCCTACTGCCTCGACTCCGCCGCCTCGTCTCCGCCCACACGACGTTAACCCCACCCGCCTACCTGGTCCCGCCAACCACTCCATCTACGCACTCTGGACTCCGCCTCTTCTCCACTCAAGCCCCTCCTTCGCGAACATGGTCTCCACACGTGCTGCTGAAGCCAGAGACGACGCGCCAGCTGTCAGGTACCGCACCACGGAGCATCCCCCCCTCCCCGAAACGTATTGGTGGCGCGTTCGTGCAATCAAGTACAAAGGTACCGAGATCGTAGCCTCAACTCCTCTCTCTTCTTGTTTCAATACTTTCTCTTCATCAGGTTTGTGTGTGTGTGTGTGTGTGTGTGTGTGTGTGTGTGTGTGTGTGTGTGTGTGTGTGTGTGTGTGTGTGTGTGTGTCCGTGTCCTGGCGCCTGTCTGCTTAAGTAAGACTGTAGAAGATCGTTATTGGTATCATTTTTATTATCTTTATTTTCGCGTTAAGTCTGCTCTGTGTCCGCTTTTATAAGTTCCTTGTAATTTGCTGCACCACACCTCTCTCTCTCCTCTATCTCTGCACAACACACCCCAATAAATCTTGATCGTACCACATACCATTCCTCACCCATTGTAAATAAATGATTATGAGAAATGTTCCCAGCTTGTTTTTGTGGTTTCTTTCATTGATCCAGCATGGTCCGAATCCTAGCTTAGCCGGGACTTTATTCCGAACGATCCGTTCCTTTTAGCCGGTACGTCCTTGGCAGTGTCGCTCGGCTGCATCCGATCTGGTACAGTGATCTGAACCGGGAGAGTTATCCGGTTCGGACAAGGTGGACTGATGGTGTGTTCCCCGGTAATTAAATCACGTGATTAATTAGGTAACCCCATTAATCCATAGACAGGAGGACCCGAGGTCACGCCGTTGAGTTATTGTAGTGCACGGTCGGTTAAGCGACCCGCCGCGTCATGGAATTATCCGTGTGCGACGGCCTACAATTCTGGGGAGTCTGGTGGGAGCCAAGATAGCTTCCCCCCCCCAAGTGGTCTTCTCACTTGACCCCCGGCCCGCAACAATACATATATATATATATATATATATATATATATATATATATATATATATATATATATATATATATATATATATATGTGCGAGTCGCGCTCCTTGGCGTGCGGACGGCCACGTCACTCGAATCACGACCGCGTCGCCCACCGGCCGGACAATTCAGTCGTGACCCTCTGGGAACTATCGCCCGGAGCCAGTCATGGGTGGGGGTTTAGCCAATTGCCCACCCGCGCAGGATAGGGTTGCTCGCCAAATTCGATCAACCTAAGTACCTGCGCGGATGGTCGACCGGGCGATCGTACCACGCCACAGGCCGTCTCCGGACACGAACCGCTTCAGCGGTCCGTTCCGTGCCACGGTGATAACCGAGCGGTATTCTCGTCGGCCTCGACGGTTCCGATTAATTACCGGGTGTCTTAAGCCCACTACGAACCCTTTACGTGAAGCAGGATGGAGGGTCAATAAAGAAAAGACGAAGCGAAATGGGAAAACAGTTCACACAAAGCACATTTATTTCCCAGCACACGGAATGCACACATATACAGCCAAACAGTCAAAATGCACATATAGCAACAAAAACAAAAGCAACAACGACGCAGAGTTACTACCGACTACGCACACACATGGCAACACTTATACATTTCTACTTTACAGATGGCGCCAACACACATTTACTCAAAAGTAAAGGAAAGAAGCCACCCTCATAGACAAGGGGGCAGATGGGCCTGTAGGCCAATATGCGCGCGTGACCTGAAGGAGCGGCCAGGCCCGCGAGACCGGGGGGGTCCTACCCGCGTCCTCGTGACGCGTTGGCGGACGAGCCGCAGATGTGGCCGCGTGGCTGTGCCCCGACTCCGTGCTCCTTGGCGGGTTTCGTTGGCACGACGTTTGGAGTGGGGTGGGAACGGGGCCCCCTTGTTGCACTATCTCAGCATGGAGGAAAGGGGGAATTGTTGATGCCCTGGGGGAGGGAGAATGGCTGGCTGGCTGGCTTGGGTCCCGCGACGAGCGATCCCACACCGCGACCTCATCGCCGACCGCCGTCCTTCTCGCCTCGGACCCGAGCTCCTTGGCCTCTTCCCGCAACTCTTCGCAGCCGACTCCTGAACCCAACTCTTCCTGCCTCACCGATGACTTTGCCACCCCACTCGACTCTGCCACACCGATCACTTCGCCACCCGACTCCACTCTGCCACACTGATGACTCGACTCACTCTCCACCCGACTCGACTGCGCTCGCCGTTTTATAGGCTGGCAGGAGAAAACGATATGCAAATATCCGGATTAGGACGACCTCGGGGGCGGAGCCACGCTCGCCCATTGGTCGGAGGAAAGGGGGCGTGAATCTCCCCTGATCCTAGAATTTGCATTTATCGATTTCACACAGATGCGCCTGGAGGCGGGGCCAAGCCGCTCCGTGCTTGCTAATTGGACGGAGGGGAAGTGGGCGTGTAGCGTTCTTGATCCGAATTCTCCCTCGAAAAGGCCGCTATTTGCACTCGCGGCTCGGTGCATTCGGCACCAATCGCCGAATGGGCCCGAGACAGCCCGACGCTCAGTGTTCACAGGTGGTGTGGGAATGGCCGTAGAAGGAGAGAGGCGAAGGTGGTGGAAGGTTTTCGGTGGTGGTTGAAGGTTATGGTGCCGTTGGGAATGGCGGTGATGCGATGATGTGGGAGCTAGTTGTGAGGGTAAAGGCCGTGGCTGTTGGCGTTGTTGTTGTCGTCCGAGGGTTGGAGTGTGGTTGGTTCAAAATAAAGATAGAAGAGAAAAACGGCTATCTCAAAGCGTCGCAGCTGGGATGAATCACATAAATTCCCTCTATACAACGGGTTTGGGGCTAACTACACATGTACTTAGAGATATCTCACATACGGGCCCTTCATGGTGTAATGCGAATTTCCACAGCCGTAACAATATATATATATATATATATATATATATATATATATATATATATATATATATATATTTTTTGTTACAGATTTCAGAATCCTGTCTGATTAATGCATCCACACATCCAGGTCCTCAGACAGTTATTTCCTTAAATGCATGTTCAGATTAGTTACATCCCCATGTCTCATGGGATTTTAAATGTGATGCGTTGAGAAGGGTAAAGAATAGATCCCCTCTCATGGGAATTTTTTTTCTTTAAATTTACACACATTTCTTTTGCGAGCGCTGGCGCCCTTATTTTTCCTCAGCAACGTTTATGCACGTATTTCTTTCGCGAGTGCCGATGCCCGCCTTTTTTGAGAGTGCATGGGTCGTCATGGTAACCGTGCGCAAGTGGGGCGGGGTGAGCTTTGGGGGGACTCTGCGCCCGCCGAGACGGGCCGCAGATATAAAACTAATTGGAGGTCCGATCTGAGGAGAGAGAAGTAAGAGGAGGGAGAAGAGAACGAGAAAGAAAGCCAGAGAGGAAAAGGAGGAGAAGAAGGAGAAGAAAAGGTGAGGGTAAGCGAGCCAAAAAGGAAGCGAGAGTTGAAACATGCGAGGGAAGAAGCGAGCCAGAGAGGAAGTGTGCAAGCCCACAAGTGAGCAAGTGGTGTGTGTGTGTGGGTGTCTGACCAGTGCCAACAACGAGACAATTCATCCTTCCCAGTGCTTGAGCAAACGAGTGTGTGGTGCGCGTGTGGGTGTGAGCAGCGCCGACAACGAGTGAGGCACGGGTCGGTCACCAATGTGTGAGGCGCGGGTCAGTCACCAACGGACCGTGTGGGTCACTGGATGTCACCAGTTTCGCGAAGTGTGAGGAGCTGCCCGTGTCGCAGCACCAGGGTCTAAACCCACGACAGAAGATCTCGGTGCCCTCCCAGACGTCGACTGGCGTTCAAGGCTGTTCGCGAGAGGGTGCGTGGCAAGACTGGGTGCTGGCAACGAACGTGACACGCATGCATATCAGGACGTTTTCACTTCACGGACGACTACTTTCTGGTGAGCGAGACGATTCTTCCCCCCACCCCCCCCCCCATAAATATGTTGGGTTCCCATGTCTGTGTTTAGCTGTAAGTCAACCCCCGATAAGCATCTGCTCTTTGTCTCTTTCCTGGCATTTTGATTGATTTTGCCTGAGTAATTATTCATTTCGGTTGTTTTGAAACCTATTCATTTATTTACCTCAGAAAATAAAAAGTTCTTTTTATTTATTTATTTTATTGTTAATAAATCATTTGTCGATTTCCAACCTGTCCATGTTTGTCCTTTCCTTCCATTGGTCGAGCATTGTCCGAACCTAGAGAAACTGGGAGGTAACCCGAGAACCCGGTCTGGTGGGAACTCGAGATTGCTTCCCTCCCTGGTGGTTTTCATATATATATATATAAATACAATCAAAACATGTGGAGTGTGATGAGCATCTCCCGATCCTCAATGAACATCGTCCTACACTAAAGCATCACCTCCAATCCAGAGGCCTCGACCTGGCGACTCTGTCAAATAGACAAAGTTTACATGATCAGCATCAGTTAAACATCAAATGGAGCCACCTATCTGGATTTCAGGCTTATTTGCCCTCATGAGGACGTTATTCCGATAAATATCGAACCAATGATGATCACATTCATCATTTATACATCAGACGCACCTCCTGACTGTTATGGCGAGCATCACCACAGATTGTTTCACACGGTAAAACCGCATAATCTGCAAAGATCAACAGTCTGTCTGTCACCCAGACGATTGTTCCCGCTAATGCAAACCATTCAACCAGAAGGCACGTGATGTGATCAGTGGTAAATCGAAACTTGTGGAGTGTGACAAGCACTCCCTCAATCCCCATTGGACATAGTCCAACACCAATGGTGATCGGGGGAGATGGGATTCTACAAAATAGGATCCTACACCAATGAGGATCCAACACGAATGGGATCAAAAAGTAATTAGATCTATTCTATCTTCTTTTAGTTTCAGGAAGCTCACTGGGAAGCAGGTGAATTGTCACCTGAGACCGGTTATGCTCTTGCTTGTTTATTACCAGATTAGCAGAGTAGATGTAGTTACTTTTTGGTTTAATGCACCTTTCCTTTTTCCTTTTAAAATGTATATTCCTCACTGCCCCAATCTTATATCATACATATATCTTGAACATGGCTTCCAATGGTCATTCGAAAAACTTTTGATTATTCCCGTCACATCAAATTCCTCATTGCAGTAATTATACAAGTCTGAAGACGACAATGGTTCACGAGCGGTATTTGACGATGCAGATTGTTTCAGAAGTCAAGGATGAGACAATGTGATGATTTTTGACCAAGTTATAAAAAATGATCAACATGATGTGGTACGAGTGACGGGTTATTAGCTGCAAAATGTTGAAAACCCCGTTTCGTTCAACAACTTTCAAAATTTGACCTTTGTATAACCTTCAAAGGTCACAAAACAATGTTGTGGACTTTAATTAGCTGCAAAATGTCGAAAACCCAGTTTCGTTCAACAACTTTCAAAATTTTAACTTTGCATAACCTTTAAAGGTCACAAAACAATGTTGTGGACATTAAATTAAGGAAACAGGATACGTGCTATAGCTTATTGGAGTTAGTTCGTCGAAGAACGTCGAAAACCCGGTTCGAGTCCCACAACTTTGAAAATTTGACCGTTGTGAACTTTAAAGGTCAAAGGTCAAGGATTATGACCTTTGGTGCAAAACTTCCTCTGGAGCATTCCAGGAACAATATAACGTCATATAGGCTGTATTGCATTTCACACGCCTCGGATTATCCATACTTTGATTAAATCAGCGTAAAAACAAACTTGAAGGGGGCGCCACGGGCAATGTGTTCGAGACAGAGCAAAATGGTTTCAAGACTTTAGGTGGGGAATGACCTCAAGATTATGCATAAAAAATATTGTCATCCTATCTCTCGAAGTTTGGGAGGTCATATGATTTTTATGTCAAAATTCGAAATTTTCTAAGTTCATGACCTTGTGACCTTGACCTTGGGACGAAAATGAAAAATCGATCTCCGTGGGGCTATGCAGGTGCCATTGGGCTAACCAAATACCGAAACCCCTGCCAGATTTGACAAACCCCCTCGGAGAAGATGTAAATGGAAATCGGCTACCCCCTAAAAACACGTTTTTTGGGCGTGACTCCCTCCATAATGTGCACACCACGCCCATTCTCAGGAAAACACAACAAGATCATGATATAAACCTCCCACCAAAATTTTATCAGGATCGGATCAAAACCCACGGAGCTATGCTCGGGACAGACAGACAGACAAACAGACAGACACCAATAACGAATATAGTGGTCACTTACTGACTCATGAACCAATAAGATAGTGAAGTACCAAAAGCTTTAAGAGCCATTTTTACCAAAGTTGTTAACTGCAGAGAAGAAAATGCAAGAGCAAACCCAACTCGTGTTTTATTTTTTTCTTTCAAAAAGACAAACATTTAGAAAGTACAGTTTCAGCCACAAGGTTGTCATCATCTTTGACTAATTATGCACAGCACGTGTGGTCACATCTTAAATTCCTTCCCCAGAGGGAGCCAGAGTGACAATAGGCCTGCAGTAAATGACAAGACCCAAGCAGCCAATGTCATCATCATTCCATCCTTCCAGGAGGGCATTTTAGATCTGAGCACATTTGGCCTATGTTGATTCCCTGATGAAGGCTACACTTTAGCTGAAACATTGCACTTTCTGGATCTCTATCTCTTTTTAGACAAAAGCTCATGCTGTATTTGTTCTTTCATTCTGCTCTTGTGGTTCTTATGAATTTGATGTTTGAAATTTCCCAACTACAAACGATTGTTTGATGTTTTACGAGCTATTTCATTTTTTTTTTTTTAATGAATCATTGTTCCCCATTTCATACCCCTGTCTGCTGCCTCATACACCCACCTTAATCCATGGCAATGTATCTTCATGTATGACTACACGAAGGGCCATAACCTACAGCAGCTTGCTGAGGCTGTGGTGGTCCAGGCAGAGATGCTGCAGTTGAGGGCTGATCCTGGGGGCCTTGTTGAGGGGACTATTATCGAGGCACGACGAGACAAGGGCAAGGGGTTTGTTGTGCTTTATTTCTTGCTCTTGTTATTTATTGCATGGTTATATCCCTAATAACCCTTAATTCTTCCTCACCCATATCTTTTCTCAAGAATTATTTTTGTATGTCCCAATATTGCAAAATATTTTTCGTCTCACATCTTCATGTAATTCTCAGCATTACACGATGAGTACATGGCATCATAAGGGAAGTTACAATTTGGTTTATCATGGTTTAATGTGCTTTTTATTTTACTTTTTTTTAACTCTACGTAGTTAGTTTGCTGTTCTTACATTAGCCCTTACTTATATGAACCCAGGTTGAAGTACCATATATCATGTTGATTTTCTGTTAATAGTTGTGAGCATCTCTAGTTGCTGTCCTTGTCCTTGCAATTGCAGAAGAATATTGATATCCTCGCCTCTCACTTAATATATCTTCATGTTTTTTTTTTTTTTAATGAACCTTACATGCTGTCAAATGGAAGAAAGCAACAGCAGTGTTTGCTCTTCATTTCCAATGATTTAAGGTTTATTTAACCATTTCTCTTTATTGTGAACACATTTAATTGTTGGCTGGTCAAGATTAGCTTGTGTTGGATAAAAGTGTAATGGATAAAAAGTTGTTTCAAAAACAATTACATCAAGGTATCGTTGATATGTATGATACTTTCCTGAGATGTGCATTTCATACTGATAAGTGATAAGCCCAAGTATACATTATATATCCCATATTTTTCAGCGTATGTCTATAATTTTTTTTTTCCTCTGAAAGTCCAGGACTTGACTTGTACAGAGGAGTCTCCATATACACTCAGGTTATGTTCCAGGAAAGCAGTGTTATAAGGAATTCATGTATCATGGAGTACAGTAGTACTCCATATCGAGGGATGATATGAGTAAAAAATGGCCACCCATTCAAACGTGTACAGAATGATCGGCTTATAAACTATTATAGAGTGAAGTCATAAGCATTTAAAAGCCATACCTTTTATTCTCGAACGTTTTCTGAACAATCAAGACATAAAAAGACGCCAGAATATATCGCTAAAGTACCACGACAGATTGCTAAAATGCCAATTTGTATTTCGTCTTCTTCCCCTCTCAAAACAATGTAAAACTGCCGCCCAACCTACCTCAATGACTGCTGAAGCCGTGATGGTGATTCCAACGTGAGGAAGTTACTTTGTTTCTGGTTTTGTGCACACAGCCCAAAATGTAATAATATATAAAACATTAATCGTTTTATTACGAAAATAAATCGAACGTAAATGTGGACTCAACCAAACCAGCCCATGATTGTGGGAGGATGGAAAATGGACACTGGATAGAACCATTCCAAAAACGACACATATCCACACCACCACCCAAATCAACTGAAACAAGTATAAAAATAATTGGGGTTGACTCTGCCTGTCATTGTTCCGAGGTCAGCAAAATGAGTGCCAGGTTGCTGGTACACTGCGTCGGAGAGGCAACCCGTCCAGGATTGTGCCCAATAGCCAAGGAGACTGCTTAAGGCAGCACCAATGCTCTGCACAAAGTATGGTCCCAATGGATGGATGGATGGATGAAGTAGCGGCTGAAACCAGAAAATATCCAGGTTCCTCCTGATAACTCCATCTTTGCTCTTTACTTATTCGGGTTCCTTCTTGGTCTTCCGTTTGACTATGAATGAAGGAAAGCAAAATGGGGAAATTATCCAATTCAACTTGTACTCCACATTGACGTACAAGCCAAAAAATATGGTAGATGTCACAATGGGATCCTGAGCCTAATGCATGTGAGACTTGTTATAAAAATATGTATCACATTGATATCTTGATGTAGTGTGTGTATTATCTTGAAGACCTGTTGTAAATAAAAATAAAATATTGATAAGTATGGTAGGTTTTGCAAATACAGTTGGAGGAAGTGAAGGTAAAAAAAATGTGTGTGTTAAGATGGAGGACAAACCAGCATCGATTAATTAATTATTCAAGGTTGGTAGAAATAATGTAGCAAATTAATCTTCCAAAATGTGCCTGCTCTCAACACTTAGCTGAATTGGATGTTTCAACACAGGTTATTGCTAGTTGGTGGAGAATTGGCATTAAAGTATGATTTGTTGTTTACAGGCCTGTGACAACGGCGGTTGTACAACGCGGTACTCTGCGTGTCGGTGCTCTGCTTGTGGCAGGCACAGCAATGGCACGGGTGCGCTCCATGGTCGATGAGCAAGGAAAAGCCCTGACAGAGGTGCGACCAAGCGAGGCAGCTGAAATAGCTGGCTGGAAGGACGTGCCATCGGCAGGGGATGAAATGCTGCAGGTGCAATCAGAGGTGAGTTTAAATGACAAGTTGGATGGATACCAGAACATCGGTACATGTAACAAAGTGAAATTTAGACTATAATTATATTAATAATAATGAGAGTAATGAAACTGTTTTTATTTGCACCAGACTAGTAAACAGGTCACCTTTTTGATTTCTTTATCCCACCTACTCTCTCGTTATAACTTTATCTCTATGCAGTTCTTCATGGTCTCATATACCCTTCCAACAACTATTATCTTGTTGTGCTTCCCGACATCTAGCTTTAGGACTGACCTCTGTTTCCTTGCCCTACGTTTCTCTCATATGTTCAACCCCATCTCAGATTTTCTTTCTTTGTTTTATTTTTAACAATTTCCAAAGGCTCATAGCAGTGGTTGAACACATTGTTACGGCCACGGGTACAGAGTGTATTATGAGGGGGTTAATCCCCGTTTCTCTTCGGAAGAACCGGACCTGGGGCCACCGTTCACAATTAACTTTGTGGTGCTGTGGGTTGCTTTACAACTATGAACGCCAATCAGTTAATCACAAGTTCCAGTGCCCACCGTCTAATTTGCCGTTTAACTAGAGGTCACGTGACTTCCTGACCAGGGAACACGCCCTTGGCAATGCACCAATCTTCTGTTGATTACATCTTAAGTAATGTGGCCAAGCATTTACCACTGATGCATGCCGACTATGACAGGTTAATTAGTTTGGGAATTGTAATCTCCCAGTCTATCTAGGTTCAGACAATGCTGGATCAATGGAAGGAAATGACCATCACCGACAGGTTGAAACATCAACAAGGAATTTATTATTAACAAGAAAAATAAATAAACTGAAGGATTTTTTATTTCCTTGTCGATTAAATGGATGAATTCAAATCAAATCTGCAATCAAATCATAGAATTCAACAAGCATTTATAAAAAATGGACAAAGAGCAGATGCTTTATCACTATGCTTTACTTACCAATTAAACACGAGATATGGGTACCCATCAGATCATTCAGGGGGGAAAAGAAATCCGGTTGCAGCTTACAAGGCAAAAGTCGTCATGCATCTATTAAAATTACCCAAATTGTGTAAGCATGGCTTGTTCTACATCTTTAAATGAGCTCTCCACAGCTTGGCTCGTTTCTGTTGTTGGCGCTTGGCCTCGTTGTGCACCCACCCGCAAACGGGCTCGAATACCAATCAATGTCACGTCGTCATTCCCAAGA
Source organism: Eptatretus burgeri (assembly GCF_056783735.1). Lineage (NCBI taxonomy): Eukaryota > Metazoa > Chordata > Myxini > Myxiniformes > Myxinidae > Eptatretus > Eptatretus burgeri. Next base: position 12,463,993 of record NC_140962.1, on the reverse strand, counting down.
ACCAGGAACACTAAGAACCAGGAACACCAAGAACCAGGAACACCAAGAACCAGGAACACCAAGAACCAGAAACACCAAGAACCAGGAACACCAAGAACCAGGAACACCAAGAACCAGGAACACCAATAACCAGTCGGACCGAGCAGAACCAGCAGGAACAGTCCAACTGTCACCAACTGCTGTTGCTGCTGTCACCAACCATCAGGAGCAGTCAGGGGCTGCCACCAACTGTCATCAGGATCTCTCACCAACTGTCATCAGGGCAGTCCTGCCATCTTTTTATAAGCGACCAGTGTGGATGGAGCCTCAAGCATGACTTCAGCCAAATCCAGCTTGCGTTATTGCTGCATTCCTGCACGAGACCTCCAACCGTCCATTCTCGCGCTCATTCTCTCCCGACCATCGAACGAGATGCAACTCCCAATTAACACAGGCCTGGCTTACGATGCCATATCCAGGGCGCTGGACAAATGCCAGAAAGTGGCCATTTGCCAGAACAAATGAGCGGAAACACGAAGCGCCCACAGAACGTCAATGGGCAACCATCTCCTCCCTGTTCACCCGACACGAAGAAGAGCCGGTTAGCGTCCATAGAGCTTCTGAATGGGACGTCGATCGTCAATGGAAAAGGTGGGTGTCTGAGGTAAATGATCTGAGACCACAGCCATGTTTGATCATCAGAACGAACTGTTCGGGAAAAGCTTGCGGTGTGATTAATGACTCAAATGTCCTGTACGTCCAATGTGGAAATGAAAACCAAAATAAAATGTGTAAATATATCGTGTATTTCCAAGCCAGTGTGTCTTGATGGAAAGGGAATAGAACGAGTATCCATCGGGCTCACGGCTATCTTATCGCATGCACAAATGGTGAATATCGGTCATGCAGAAATGAAAACTGATGTAAAATCATTCGTCATGAACGTGTCGTAAAGAGGAAAAGGTTATACCATAAGAAAGGAAGAGAACCTGTTCTCTGCCCTCTCCAACACATCAAAGAGTTAGAATCCCACCAGACAATGAGATGGGTCTATTCTGAACATGCATTTATGGAAATAACTGTCTGAGGACCTGGATGTTGTGTGCATTACTCCGATCCGATTTTGAAATCCACAACAATATATTGCACGCAGGACAAGATTATTAGATGACAACAGTGTACTTTTATGTTAATTACAAGGACATGAGTAGACAATGTTAAAATTAACATGGTATCTGAGATTTTAGTCTTGGAGCCCAGCTTCTTAAGCTAAGTTTTCAGATGTGAACATCAAACTAGCACATAAGTACAGGTAATGGAGTGAAGTTTACTAAATGTCAGTATTGGCATTTCAATGGCGCTGACTGGACTGGCCTACGAAACTTCTTTTCTGACTTTCCCTGGGAAGACTACTGCCTCTCCTCGGGCGATGATCTATTTCTGCTGAACGTATAGCTGAAATTATTGTTGGAGGAATGGAGGCTTATACCCTCTTCTCTTTCAAGTCTATCTCTCCTACCAATTCTTGGTTCAATAATTCCTACTCTGCAGACATTTGTGCAAGGGATGCAGCATATCGGACATGGAAAAACTCTTCCCTCCTCCGATTCGCAATGAGTTTTCATACAGTGCCTTCAGAAAGTATTCACACCCCTTGACTTTTTCACATTTTATTGTGTTACAGCGTGAATTTAAAATGGATTAAATGAAAAAATTTTGTCACTGATCCACACAAAATACCCCATTATGACAAAGTGAAAACATGTTTTTAGAAATGTTTACAAATTAATTAATAATGAAAATCTGAAATGTCTTGCGACAATAACTATTCAACCCCTTTGGCTCTGATGCTCAAAATTAAGATCAGGTGCATCCAATTTCCTTTGATCATCCTTGAGATGTCTCTGCAACTTGAATGGAGTTCACTTGTGGTGGTCAATTCGTTTAATTGGACATGATTTAGAAAGAAACACACCTTTCTATACAAGGTCCCATAGTTGACAGTGCATATCAGAGCAGAAACTCTACCATGAAGTCCAAGCAACTGTCTGTAGAATTCAGAATTTTGAGGAGGTATAGATCTGGGGAGGGTGTAAAACAATTTTTGGAGTGTTGAAGGTTCCCAAGAGCACAGTGAGCTCCATCATTAGGAAGTGGAAAGAATTTGGACTGACCCAGACTCTTCCTAGAGCTGGCCGTCCGACCAAACTGGGCAAAAAGGGACTTGGTCATGGAGGTGACCAAGAACCCAATGACCACTCTGACAGAACTACAGAGTTCCTTGGCTGAGATGGGAGACCCTACCGGAAGGACAAAAGTCTATGCAGCACTCTACAAATCTAGGCTTTGTGTGAGAGTGGCCAGATGGAAGTCACTCCTGAGAAAAGGCATGCCTGGAGTTTTCAAAAACTGCAGGCATGCCTTTTTCATGCAGCATGTCTGGAGTTTGCAAAAAGGCACGTGTAAGACTCAGAGCATGAGAAAAAAAGATTCTGTGGTCTGATGAGATGAAAATTGAACTCTTTGGTCTGAATGAAAAGCGCTACGTCTGGCGGAAACCGAGTACAGCTCATCACCCATCTAACACCATCCCTACCATGAAGCATGAGGGTGCCAGCGTCATGCTATGGGGATGCTTTTCAGCAGCAAGGGATGTGAGACTTGTAAGAATAGAGGGAACAATGAAATGAGCTAAATACAGGCAAATCCTTGACGAAAACCTGCTTCAGAGTGCAAAAGTCTTTAGACTGCTGTGATGATTTACGTTCCAGCAGGAAAATTACCCCAAACATCCAGCCAAAGCATCACTGGAATGGCTTCAGAACGTGAAAGTCCTTAAGTGACCCAGCCTAAACCCAGACTTGAATCCCATTGAGAATCTGTGGAAAGACCTGAAGATTGATATTCACCTACGCTGCCCATCCAACTTGACAGAGCAATCTTCAAGGAAGAATGGGAGAAAATCCCCAAATCCAGATGTGCAAAGCTGATAAAGACATAGCCATGAAGAGTCAGAACACATTGGTGTTCACAAAGCTATAATCGCTGCCAAAGGTGCTCTTACAAAGTATTGATTCAGTGGATTGAATACTTATTGATGCAAGACATTTCAGCTTTTCATTAATTAATTTGTAAACATTTCTGAAAACATGTTTTCACTTTGTCATTTTGGGATATTTTGTGTAGCTTGGTGATAAAAATTACAATGTAATCCATTTTAAATTCAGGCTGTAACACAACCGCAACAATAAATTGTTACGGACTCGGGGTTCGAGACTCGCCATGAGGGGAAGCATTCGGTTCCCTCTCAAACGCCCGCTCCTGAGGCCACCAGGCACAGAAAACTCCATGCACTGGCGGTTTGCTAAGCAATCACAAACTCCAATTGGTACTGCCAATTCTGCAGGGTTGCACTACCTCACATAATACCTGACCTGTGGACAGCTGAACCAAAGGGGGGGGGGGGTTGTGCCCTCAGCGCACACCCAGATTGCTTCCAAGCGATACAGTGAGTGGGCGCTGGCTGACAAGAGCAAATTAATGGGGTAGAACTTCCCGGCTGAACTAACGTGCAGACTACGCTGGACCAACAAAGGAAAAGACAAAATGAGCTGGGTACATTTCTAAAGGGGCTGTCACACCTTGACGTTTTAGCCAGCGTATGGCAAGGTCTCAAAATGTATGTAAAACGCTGGCGTATGCTGAACTATTGATGTTTTTTTAAGTTTTGGGCTTATAATAACGTGTTGGACGTATGCATAACGTACTAGTAACGTACACAGAACGTTTTAATCACATATAGATAACTTATACCAACAAATGCTGAGCATGTTGTCGGCGTTCACAACCTATGCCCAACGATAGTCTAACTTATGCATAGCGCGCGGTAGCGTATCGCCGATGATCACATGGCATAGGCTATTAATAGGCTGCGGCTCGACGATTCAAATCATAACCGCACAAGACATCGCAGTGTGAAGCCGCTGTCACACCTTGACGTTTTAGCCAGCGTATGCCGACGTATGAAAAATTTGCCGAACCAAGCTGGCACACGTCGAATACGTTATGGGTAAGTTTTGTATACGTTAAGAGCACGCTGGCATACGTCGTAGTATGCTGGCATACGTCGTCATACGCCGAGCACGTCGAGAAATTTTCACCATGTTGAAAATTTCTCGACATACTCGACGTATGACACACGTTCCGCATACGCTGGCATAAGTTGTAGGCACGCTACGCGATCGTTGACACACGTCGACACACGTTACTTGTACGTTACTCATAAGTCGAAACACGTCGAGGTAATGGTTTGCGTCAGTGTTCCAGACTCCCTGGTTTTTTTTTTCTTTTTTTTTTCTTTTTTTCTTCGGTATGATGGTGATGTTGACACTTCGATTTCTAGTGCGGTTATGATTTAAATCGTTGAGCGGCAGCCTATTAATTATATTATATTATAACCGCGCTAGAAATCGAAGTGTCAACATCACCGTCATACCGAAGAAAAAAAACAAAAAAAAAAAACAAGGAGTCTGGAACACTGACGCTAACCATTACCTTGACGTGTTTCGACTTATGAGTAACTTACAAGTAACGTGTGTGGACGTGTGTCAACGATGGCGTAATGTGCCTACAACACGTTACTCATAGATAAGAAATAAGTTTCGGGTATGCTAAACATTACCTCGACGTGTTTCGACTTATGAGTAACTTACAAGTAACGTTTGTCGACGTGTGTCAACGATCTCGTAACATGCCTACAACTTATGGCCAGCGTTATGCGGAACGTGTGAGTCATACGCTGGCATACATCGGAAAATTTCAAGCATGGAAAATTTGTCTAACACCTCGGCGTACAAAGACTTATGCCAGTGTACTATGAAGAAAAGCCAGCGTACTACGACGTATGCCAGCGTGCTCTTAACATATACAAACTTACCCATAATGTATTCGAGGTGTGCCAGCGTTTTAACCAAATTTTGCATACGTCAGGCATACGCTGGCTAAATCGTCAAGGTGTGACAGGGCCTTAACATAAGCAATTTATTTATGAGGGCAAGGAAAAGTATCTGCACAATAATCAAAAGGGTTTTATTTGGCAATATGTGTAGCAGGGAAAGCAAGGATTCATGGGGTGCGGCAAAATAAATCCAATTATTTACAACAGAGAAGACACAGGGCAGAGTTAAACCAAGAGAAAGAACTTTCAC
>NC_140962.1:12432307-12458307 GCF_056783735.1 Eptatretus burgeri | reverse complement strand
CTGCCGATGCTCTTCCCGCTGCTGCTCAATTTTTTCGGCATCCTCAATTGCTCGGCCTTCCCGATCCACATACTTGCGCCACTCCAGGGCCTGGCGAGCACGAGCCTGTACAAGTCGCCACCAGAAAACCCTTTATAGCTCGATACACAGTCATAACAGTATATACATATATCTATATGTGTCCATGCACATGTAAGTAGGGTAAGAATACTGATTCTGGCTCACTTTTCCCCATGTAAATGAATGGGGGATTTTCAGCGATTCCCTTTTTTTTTCCCTAAAAATAAACCCCCTTTTTATCCCAAGGTATATTTATTTGTCTCCCCTTTTAACCTGGAGGTTGAACCTCATTGAATTGAACACCTGGGGGTTGAACAGCTCACTCATTGAACCTATAAAGATTTGTTCATTCTCAAATTCCTTCAATAGTTTAATTTTCTTTGCACAATAATCCCCATCTAAAATATTGACAAACAAAACATTTGAATCTTTATATTTTTGAAGATACCCCATTTGTGCCATTACGAAATGATAAACTTCTCTTAATGCTCTTGTTTGACCACCTCCTGAGCCACAGGTTATTTTTTTGTTAAGCCCCGCCCACTTTTCTTTAAGTCCCGCCCACTTTTGCTAAGCCCCGCCCACTTTTTATGAGGTTTTTTCTAAGCCACGCCCACTTTTCCTAAGCCCCGCCCACTTTTGCTAAGCTCCGCCCACTTTTCATGAGGTATTTTTTCTAAGCCACGCCCACTTTTCCTAAGCCCCGCCCACTTTGCTAAGCTCCGCCCACTTTTCATAAGGTATTTTTCTAAGCCACGCCCACTTTTCCTAAGCCCCGCCTACTTTTGCTAAGCCCCGCCCACTCTTACATCATTTCCAGTTCATCTCTGACTCACAAAGAAATCACTAGAAAATTACAGGATGTTATGGTTTTGAAAAATTTCCCAATGAAGGCTTGCCTAGGCTTGCCCAGGGAATTTCCAAAGGAAACCACACCCACCAGTCTTTCTCTATAAAAGCTTCAAACCCAGGCTCCATTTTAAACATTTGTTTTTGCTGGCAATGGTGTGCTGTGTGCTTGCCTCAAACTCTCTGTCTTGTGTGGAACTAAACCTTCAAGTTGATGAACTGGATTCAAACCTCTTATCTGTTGAGGTAAGATTTTTATTTTCCTATTTTCAAACTTTGATTGAAGCATACTCATTTAATAATTAAATAACTTAATTAATACATTATTATTTTCTCTCACAGGAAATTGTGTCTGAAATACGAAATGAAAATACTGCTTTTGCTACAACTTGGGGCGAAATTGTTGGCTTGGTTGAAGACCTTATGAGCGACCAAGACCTTGAGTGGGATGACTTTGGTGTTCCTTGGAACTCTCTGTCTTGTATGGAACTAAACCTTCAAGTTGATGAAATGGATTCAAACCTCTTATCCATTGAGGTAAGATTTTTATTTTCCTATTTTTAGTTCCTTTTAAACATCGACTCGTTTAATAATTAAATAACTTAATTAATACATTATTATTTTCTCTCACAGGAAATTGCATCTGAAATACTAAATGAAAATACTGCTTTTGCTACAACTTGGAGCGAAATTGTTGACTTGGTTGAAGACCTTATGAGCGACCAAGACCTTGAGTGGGATGACTTTGGGGTTCCTTGGAACTCTCAGACTTGTATGGAACTAAACCTTCAAGTTGATGAAATGGATTCAAACCTCTTATCTGTTGAGGTAAGATTTTTATTTTCCTATTTTCAAACTTTGATTGAAGCATACTCATTTAATAATTAAATAACTTAATTAATACATTATTATTTTCTCTCACAGGAAATTGTGTCTGAAATACGAAATGAAAATACTGCTTTTGCTACAACTTGGGGCGAAATTGTTGGCTTGGTTGAAGACCTTATGAGTGACCAAGACCCACAGAACGAGTTCGTCCTTGATGACCCAACCAAAGAGTTATACCTTGGAGACCAGCAAAATCCTGAAAAAGAGTTTTACAGCAATAGTACTCATTGTGAGTTATCAAGACAATACCCACTGAACAAGTTATACGTTGATGAGCCAGAATACAAGTTTTACCTTGGAGACTCACAAATTTTGAAAAAATCAGTAAATGAGTTCTGCCTTGATGGTTTAAATAACTACCATCGAGACTCAGGAAAAGGGTTCTGCCAAGATGGTTCTAAATATGGGAACTACCTTGGAGACTCACAAATTTTGAAAAATCAGTAAATGAGTTCTGCCTTGATGGTTTAAATAACTACCTTGGAGACTTGGAAAGTTGGGGTTATTTTGAAGACTTGAAATGCTACCACTCTTTGGGATTTAAACCTATCAAGAAAGTTCTTACTCCCTCTTTCTATGTCATCAAACCTGAAAGCCTTAAAAAGACAGAATTGGAAGAAGAAAAAAAAAAAAAACGTAAAATATATATATATATATATATATATATATATATATATATATATATATATATATATATATATATATATATATATATATATATATATATATATATATATATATATATATAGGTGGAAATCTCATCTTGAAAAAGACTGTCTTCGGTGAGGACTGAGTTGGGGTTGAGATTTTGAATGTGAGGGTTGGGACACACACACACACATACACATCAACAAACAAAAGTTAAGCCTTGACTATTCAGTTGAGGATTCTGTGTTTGGGGTTCACAGATGTAAGAACGTCCACCCCTTGACACACATTATATACTGTTATACACCTCGGACTTGGCCCTCGAGTGTCCACAACGGTGTATAGTAGGAGGGAGTGAAGCGCCAACCTATTGCTCCCATTGCACACACACACACACACACAAACAAAAGTTAAGCCTTGACTATTCAGTTGAGGATTCTATGTTTGGGGTTCACAGATGTAAGAACGTCCACCCCTTGACACACATTATATACTTGTATACCTCGGACTTGGCCCTCGAGTGTCCACAAAGGTGTATTATCTGCTTAGTTTTGTCTTTTGTAATTCCTGTGAATAAAATGAACCTAAAATCTCTTCTCCTTCCAACTCATATATTTTATAAGTCCAAGGAACTGTATCTATTACATCAACAATTTTAAAAAGTTCTTTCGTCCATCGTTCAGTAAAACCCTTTTCAAAATGAGATTTCCACCTATATATTCTTACGATATCACCAACTTTGAACTTAGGTTTTCTGACATTAATCTCTTTTTCATATTTTAATTTTGTAAATGTTTCTGATGGTTTCATATTTGTTGACGTGTGAATCGTGTCATTATACTTATCCACAATATCCTGAATAAAAGATGACCATTGTTGTGAACCGAGTTGTGTGAATTTTTTATATAGTCTCTCTTTTAAGGTACGATTAAAACGTTCAACAACAACTGCCTTCCCTTCATTAAAGGTACTGTATAATGTAATACTGTTATTTTTTAGAAAATTCAGAAATGTCTTGTTATAAAACTCTCCACCCTCATCAGTCCACAATTTTTTAGGTTTTCTCTTACTTTTATTAAATATCTGTTGAAAAGCTAACATAAGAGTATTACCTGTTTTGTTTTTTAAAGGGACAACCCACGCATATCTACTCCTCAAATCAATAACGGTTAAAGCATACTTGTACCCCTTATCATTATTGAGTTCAATCAAATCAGCAGACCAGATATAATCAACTTCCTTGGAATAAACTTTCCTTCTCTGAAACTTTGTGAATATTGGTTTATGTAATTCATCAGCTAATTGCTCTTCAGTCTTAATGGCATCATTAGAGCCTATAAGTTTTTTGAATTTCCAAGTCCAAGTTTCAATTTAGCACTAATCATCTTCTTCACGATGAACCTATCAACTTTTTCTCTCAAGGTTGGATTTTGTATCAGAGACAAATTATACAACATTTCTCTATCGACTTCATGCTTTTCTTCCAACGTTGTGGTATTCCCATAATCAATATCGTGTCTCATGCACACTTCATCAACTCTATTGATTGGTTTACTCCAGGATTTAGGATTGTCTGCCTCATCTAATCTTTTATCCAAGTTTGTGCCTGGACCACAGAAAGAATACCCTGGAAGATGTAATTCCCCTGGTATTCCAGTAGTTGTAAATTTACTTCCTGATAAAAACTTTTGTATATCTCCTCCGAGTTTGTGTTTGGAGATAAATTGATTTTTTTTGAACCACACACCGAACATATACCTTTTTGTATAACCCTGTTATTTTTACTTTTAATATATGAAATATTTTTAGTATGTTTTCTTTTTACATTTGAGACAATAACTCATTTATTTATGAGAAAAATTCCTGCAGAGTGCAAAAACCTTTTAGTTTCCAACATGCACATTTGAATCTTAATTTTTAAAACATAAAGAATCCTTCGAAATGCCTTCTCTCTCCTCCATTTATTTAAGAAAAAACTTGAATTAAAATGAATAGCTTGACGATGTCAATAGTCTTGAAGAAAATATTGCAAATAGACTTGTCAATTCTTTGTTTTCCTCCTCCGTGGGTTGAGTTATTTTCTGTAATACCACCAATCTTTTTGAATCTCACTGGTTTCCATATTTTGATATTTATTCATTCTCTCTCTTCTCCCTCTCTCTCTTCTCCTTTTCCTCCTTCTCTTTCTTCTCCCTCTCTCTCTTCTCCTTTTCCTCCTTCTCTTTCTTCTCCCTCTCTTTCTTCTCTCTTTCCTCCCTCTCTCTATTCTCTCTTTCCTCCTTCTCTCTCTTCTCCTTTTCCTCCTTCTTTCTTCTCTCTTTCCTCCCTCTCTCTATTCTCTCTCTTCTCCTTTTCCTCCTTCTCTTTCTTCTCCTTTTCCTCCTCTTCCCTCTCTTCTTCAACTCCTTCCTCATCCCTTACTATCCTTGAATCGTTTACACCCCATAGAATATTATACATATATTCATCAGGATTTCTTGTTATTCCTGTATCCAAAATAATTTTTTTTACAACAGGAAACCAATAAAATTTCTTTTGAATTTCTAAAAGAGCCTTACCTTTTCTTAACCTTATAATTTTTTCATTATTTAACATTCTAATTAAATCTAAAGTTGTCGGTTTATCAACATCAGCATAATGCCAATCTTTTATTGAAAATACCTCATTCTTATGTTGTAGAACATATTTATTAAAAGACCAAATACCCTTTTCTTGAAGGTATGCTTGGACACAGAAATGATAATTTTCTTGAAGCCTTCTTGCTGTCATTTATGTATTAGAAATATATGTTAGAATAATATTATGGCATTAAAGACCTCCCCATCTTCCCATAGTTAAATCATTTTGTATTTCCTTACTTATTATATATAATCCTGTTTTTTCTGTTTTCATGAGATAAACAAGGGCAAAACCATTATTATATTTACCCTTATTAAATTCTTTTATTTGTTGTTTACTAATCGTGGCTCCACAAAACTCATTCTCGATACCAAGTGGATAATATTCTTCCTTACGAGACTGATTTAATTGTTCCAGGTCTTCGAGGTTAATTTTAAATGACCAATTATACCCTAAATCATTCATATCATACCCCCATTGTTCTATTCTCATACAAACGATACGCCCTTCTTTATAAAAATTTATTTTAATTCGAACTGTGAATTCTGTATGACCTGGAGATAATATCAACACTTCTGTATCTTTGGAATACACAGCCGTTTTATTTAAGTATATATATTGTGATAAATCGTTTAATCTCACCAAGTCATTCGCGTCAGTCGGGCTTGGATAATTTTTTAATTTATAAGCATTTTTATGTTAATATTTTTGTTTATATTATATTTATGTCGTTCAGCCTGTGCCTTTGTATAATAATTTGATAAATCAATATCCAGTTCTTGAGATACACCAAAGATAGAACCATCTTTACCAACATAAGTCATTTATATTAGATTAAAAATAATATCATAAAATTTTTTATTTTTGTTGAGTTGAAATAACACATATAGACATAATTGACCACAACACTTGGAATTTAATTCTTGGACTTGAAATGTTTGATAAACACCATTCTGTAAGAATTTTATGACTTCAACAGGTGGTGGAAGACCAAAACTATCAAAATAATATTTGTCTTGACTATTAAAAATACAAACCCAATGAGAACCGTTCCCATCATTATCTTCTAAGTTCATAATAATATTCTTTGTATGTTTCGGCACATTTGTTAATTCATCTCTCATACAAATAACCACATAATGAATTTTTAATTTCTTACAATATTTGGCAAGTTGTAAATTTGATGTTGTATTCTTTCCAAATTCTTTCAACCACTCATCAATGCTCATTTATTTATTAGAAAGATATAATCCATTACCTCTTTTCGTTAATTTTACACCTGCTTGTGCAATAGAAAGAAAGCATATCTCCAACTAACAATCTTGCTTTATCAGGCAGACCTTCAAGTTTTTCAGCAAAATCTACAATTACACCACTTCCACTAATTTGTTTCTCCACCTCTTTGTTATGTCTTTCCAATTCTTTTTGAGCCTGGAGTTGAGCCTTCCTTTAGATTGGCAGTTTTCACCGCTGTTGAAATACCACCCGTCAATGCTCCAACCGCACTTAAACCAGCAAATAAAGGAATTAGAAATGGGAGAAATCCTCCACTCGTCTCTCTTATTCAATATTTTTCAACATTGGTTTTGTCATTTTAAATTTTAAGTGAGCCAGTGTCATTCAAGATTTTAACCTGTTCTCTTGTGAGCAAAACATCAATTCTTACTGCTCCTTTTCTCTGAATTGTATTAACGTTAATCGTACAAGGCTTTTGATTTTGAACACAAGATGATAGTTTATGAAGATTGATTTGATTAATATATACCCCAGTTGGTACTTTGCCACTCATTTATTTAACAAAAAATTATGTGAGACTAATCATCACACCATTATCTGTATTAATCTGCAATTCTGTTTCTTCCAAAAGCAAACAATATGTATCAACTTCTTCACTCTCTCCTCTTTCAATGTATAGGGAAGTATCCACCGATTAGACTGTATAGTTTCCTTTTGAGCGCTCAGGTCAACGCATAGATTGTATACAAACTTTTAAATGCTGTCATATCCAAAATAGGTTCTTTATTTCCATTACTTTCACACACCTTTTGGTAAGACTTGTATGCTTCAGCAAAATCATTTTTTTTCCCAATTAATTTCCAATCTATCTCGTGGATAAAATGTTCCATCTAGAGAAACGAGGTTGTTTCACCTTAGCATTATCACTCAATGCATTATTCTTATCAGTCGCAGTATCACCATCTGGCTTTTTAAAAATCATCCACAGATATCGTGGCTTTCCTTCCAGAACACCCAAATTCCACGTGTAAGTAGTTTGATTGAGTTTAACGTGTTGACATCTTCTTTGAGGTATGATACACTGAGTGGTTTCTTTGAGTTAAGTCTTCGATTCAACATCTCTTCTGTTTTAAGATTAGGAGTATATTCACTGATATACCAACTCATCTCCTCAATTACAAATTTATTCTGTTCACCAAAAGCACTACCAACACCAAAAAGCAATCTATTTTCATTATCATTCCTTTGTAGTTGAAATCTAATTTTAAGACCATACAGAACTTTATCATAATCACAAAATCCAAATATACCTTTAAGAGGAACTGCCACAGTAAAACTATTTTCTGCTTTTGTATCATCATTATACATTCCTTTCCTTTGAATATATGCAGAGACTGTGCTTGTACCCGATCACATATCAGGAATAAAACCTTCGACAGACCCCTTTCCCATTCTATCACTGAATGTATAGAGTGTAAATTTCATCATTTCAGATACAGCAGAGACATAATCAACCGCTTCAACTTCTTGTGTTCCAATATACAATCGCACACTATCAAACATTTTCCAGAAGAAATCATTTACAAGTGTAGCGTTTGTGTTATTCCCAGCCTTAGTGAATTTAAATTTACACAACAAGAAACTTTCGGAGAGATTCAAATAGGTTTGTTGATTATTTATTTCAAAACTTTTTGTCCCATTTGTATTCCAGTCTGTTCCAGTTATTGCATTTACCTTGAAGTAATCTTCTTTTTTTAGTGGAGTTTGAGATCATAATAGTATCATCCAAATCATAGATACTATCAATTGCTTCCATACTTGTATTTATTTAGGAAAAAAGATGTTAAAACTTTTGAAACCCTGTTCCAAGTATTTGAATTATTTTCTGTCGTTCTTGGGGGGACAACTGAGTTTTACCTTTCTTAATTTCTTTTATTGCTTGTAATTTATGAGATTCCTTCTGAGCATCTTTAATACTCTTTACAGCACCTGCTACATTTCCCACAGCAGAAGCAGTTGAACCAATTAGGTCTTTATGTTTAAGAATAGTTGAACCAATACCCATGAGAGTATCAATTATCCCATCTCCTCTAAATTGATGTCCGACACCCCTTTGTCTCTTAGGTTTATAGTATCCTCTACCAAGATACATACCTTCACCCTTGTAGTATGGGGGAAAGCAACATCCCATCCCCTGTAATTATTTTATATTTTCCCAACTCGTGTTTCCTCACAATAACCATCGTATTTATTTATTGAAAAACTTCACGTAGGTGAATTCTGATGGATATAACTTCTCCATTAAAAGAAATCACACGATTATCTTGGTCGGTTATCCTAAAATTTACTCTGTGTATGGTTTTTCCTGACACAGGGAGATAAACCAAATTTTTAGGTTCCATATTGAATTTATAACCAATTGGGGTTGAGTATGCGCTGAATGAAAATATTGTATTTGTTTTTTTCCATCATTATAAGCACCATCAATCAAATCACAGTGAATTAACACCGAATTTATTCCTGAGGATATTTGAATGACATTATCACTGTAAAACATCCCATTAGTTTCAATCTTTTTTGAGGAGAAACCTAATAACTCTCTAAATGAATTATCAATTGTGAAATCAACCTTGTAGTTATTTTTAACTTTAATCGTTGATTTTGAAGTATGTTTTTGAATGTTTATAACAATATTTTTTGGTTCATCACCCTGTTCTTTCATAAGACGAGCAATTTCGGAAGATATTTGAGAAATCTCGTATGCTCCGAATTGAGACTGTTATCGTTTTGTATCCACTTCCCGGATTATAACTAAACTTGTCATTTTTTCTCGGTTATATTAAATAAGGTATTATAAGTTTCCATGGACAATAAAGATGCCTCATATTCTTTTGTTGTGTCAAGTTGTAGTGGGTATGGGAATGAAGATGTGTGGTACATTTGTGAAATTAAAACTCAGGATTGTGCTTCTCATCTTATTTAATACGAGATAAAATGTCTTTATATTGAGATTTATTAATTATTTTCATGTTCATCAACTGGTCTAAAATGGCTGATGCTTCATTAAAACAATTGTTATTTCCAGCCTTCTTACTGCTTAACAACAATAACAGTCTATTAACTAATTGCGATGGGTCATTTGGAAGAAAACTAATACCTGAACCAAGGATACTTAAAGCCTGAATAATGTGTTTCTCCTTCTCATTCTTCCTACTTTTACCAGAAAGAATAACCTTATAATTTAGAGTGTTCAGCAAATCAATATATACTCTATCATCATTATTTTCCATATCCAATGGTTTATCAATATACTTTGATTCATCCCTCACAGTTGAACCTTGTCTTCCATCTTTTGTGAGAAGAAACATTAATCTCGGAGTTAGTTTAACAGGGGGTTGAGCAGAACTTAAGAACCTTAATTCATCATTAAATATCAATACCTTTTCTTGAACAAGATGAAATATTGCTGGTTGTTCTGTTGGAATGAGTCCTGCTTTGGTTTTTGAATCCGCTGAATATTCATTGTTTTGAACAGCATTCACAATATAATCAGGGCGTTGATTAATCTCTTCCAGTTGTTGAAATAAACCTTCATCATATTCTAATTCTCCAATATGCTCTAATTCTTCCTCCGTCATTTGACTGAAATCTTTTAACATTTGGAGCTTTCTGGGAGTATATTCTACTGTGGGAACTGTGGAAACATCTTTCATTTTTCTTGGGAAGTTTTTAAAGTGGTTTAAAAAATTTCTCTTGTTTTTCTTTCAAATACTTCTTCGCCCGTTAGTTTCTGTCTGCGTTTCTTCTTTATGTCTTCCTGTTGTTTTACAACTTTTGAAACCAACTCTTGATGTTCCTTAAATCTTCTTGCTCTTTCTTTTGTATCCATTTATTTATTGTAAAAATATCATTTAATGAATTGTAAAGATTAACAGGGAAATTTTCCTTTTCTTCATCATTCAAGTAGATGTGTTCAAATAAATCCTTTTCTTTAAATATTTCATCAAATTCTTTATTAACATTAATGCAGTTGTAATTTCTTCTTCACTAATCCTTGCATCTCTGCTTTTCATACGTTTTGCGTTGAGTTTCTTCATCAACATCAAAACCGAATGATAAAATCTTCACTCCGCTCAGATATTTAATAATTTGTCTCGTTCCTTCTGGATTAGTTTCTAATATCCCAACACCACCAGATTTTAGTTTCTTTAACTCACTCTTACAATGTGAATATTTTGTTGTACCAGAGAAACCTCCTCAAATATTTGTCCTTCATTCCTCAATCGCATATGTTCCTCCACTGAAATATAGTGATAATCTTCACCTTTTACTTCTCCAGGTCTTATTGCTCTAGTTGTTGTTGATACAATGCGTATCACGGGGTGTTTTTTAAGTAAATTTACAATATTCTCATTTGTACTACACAAGAACCTTGATTTATGAAAGTTTTTTTCCAGAAGCAGATTTACCCACAAGATTTATAATAATAGTTGTCATTTATATATGTAATTGTTTATAAAACAAAAAATATATCCCTTAATATCTCATCTTGTTTCACAACAATATATTTATATTTTTCAGTCGTGTGCTTCATGTAATCCTCAAATTTCTTTTTACTACATAATGTAGAACAATTATCTTTCAAAAAGTTATTGATTTCTATTGAATTTTACTTGAATAAAATAAAAGTATTAGCATTGTTTTTGATGGAACGACGAGGAAGTTGAAAATGCGATTGACTAGGATAAATACAATTACAAGAAGAATGTCTCCCTCTTGTGTAGTAGCTGTCCATTACCGTTTGGTTTCTCTCATTACCACAATCATCAAAGATAACGAGGTTCTTTTTTGCTTTATCCAAATCTTGGGAGACGGTATATCATCCGTTATTATCACTAAGAATACAAGTTATAGGATTTGATTTCTTTTTACATCTCTGTGTATCACAAAATAGTTGAATTATATCTTCAATGTTATAATCATTTAGGTTTTTTTGACGTTTAAATAAACCGATTATATCTTCTTTTTGAAGACCAGCATTAAAACCTTGTGAGAGTAGTTGATACTCTGGTTGAAAACTCGACTTTGTGAAAATTATTAAATTATCATAATCTAAAAAGTTGGGAGTGAGGAGCATTTTTAAAAGTAAGCAGGTTTTTCCACATCCACTTGAACCAACTATGAGACATCTTAATGAATTTGGGAGATTTTTATGGTTGTTAAATTTTATCTTATTTTCCCAAATCGGTAAAAAATCATTCATTTATATATTTGAAAAACAGGTTATTTAATTTATTATTGGCTTTTTTAGAAACTCTATATTTTATCCTAATTTCAGGTTTAATTTCAAGATAATCCATTATTTTATTTATACAATATCTTGTGTTGATATTTCCCTGAAAATTACATCCATGAATAATATACAACAACAATCCTTTGAACATTTCTCTTATACGTTCAGTTTCTTCCCTTGTAAGGAAAGGTGTGTTATCACCCTCATACTTTACATTCATTTCTCTAATCAATCTTGTAAAGTAATTCATTTTTGGTGTAAATCTAAAAGAATTATTTTCCTTTTTATATTTTTTATTATCATTAATTAGAAGATAATCACAGAATATACATTGTTTATAGGCTTTTGACTCTGTGTTTAATCCCGTCTTTCACCACGCAGGACAATTCTCAAATTTGTCATATGGAGAATCAGGAAAGTCTAGCATATTTATAAAGTAAAACTTTACTTAAACTGAAATTCATCTATACTTTCAGTTGTATATTACCATCGATATCAATATACTTTTTTTCATTATCAGATTCAACGACAACATTTTTTATATTAAAGGTAATTTTAAAATTATCGATTAACTACTATTGAGCAAAATGTCATTTTCACCTGATATATTAACATCCTTTATTTCATCAGGATTTACATCTTTAGGGTTGTTGAAAAAAATACAAATTTCTCCTTGCATATTACAGATGGTCTTATCTTTTCTTTCTAAAGCTTCATCCATAAGGTTTTTGTTCTTTGATACTTTTTCTTGTTTCATTGCTTTTCTAGTTTTGAATATATTACTAGAAGGAGAGGAGAAACTTTTGTTAGAGATACTTTAATTGATGTTCTACCAGGTATACTAAAAGCCCTTCCACTGAAGGAAATTGAAGAACTCATATTATTTACCATAATAGTTTTTATCCAATAGTTGTTATATTTATCTTTGTTCAATTTTACATCCTTGACATATTTCTCAGTATCTTTAACAGATGAAGAGATTGATTGAAACTTGTCTTTTGTGTCTTGAAACATTGTATTTATTAAGTGAAAAAGTTGGAGGATAAAATGTTTTTAGCACAGATTCACCTATAAATTAAACGAAATTTTCATCAAGAAAATTTTTAGTTTAAGCAAAGTTTTATTCTATAAATATGGTGAATACAACGTACTGCGATGTTTGTAATCACGAATATAAACATTATAGAAAACACCTCCGAACCAACAAACACACATTTAATCTATTTCATCAAATATCTCCTCTTGAGTTGGAAAGAAAACATTGTGATATCTGTTCAAAGGATGTTTTGAAGAGTAGTTATAATAAACATCTTCAATCACAAACACACAAGAAAAATGAGTTTAAAGTAAAGGGAGACTATTATATTGAAAACACTGATGGGGCATTTAAAGGGCATATAAAAATAAGGATTTTTCAATTTGGAGAACCCGGTCCATCATCAATAGCTGAATCAATTGAAATAGTGAAACCCGATGTTGAAAAATTTATTAAAAAGACATTAAAAGAAATGAAAACTTTAAAGTTTTATATGGGAGTGAAAATGAATATGAAAAGACAAGATGAAGAACATACTCCTTATATGAGAACAGGTCTTCATTTTATAACATCATTTCAAGATTTTTTGAATCGTGGGGTTTATGAAGAACTATCAAGACAAGAGGAGGATGTTGATAATACAGTGGTAGGAAGTGGATTAAATGTTAAAAAAAATCATCTTTTTAGATATACACATTCTAAAATCAAACCCTCTTAAAGCTTCTTCTTATATTGAATTACCAAAAGAAATAAAACTAAAGAAGGCAGTTGTTAATATTAAGAACAATGATAATAAATGTTTTCTCTGGTCTGTTCTTGCTCACTTTCATCCACCAAAATGTAATTCAGAAAGAGTAAAACAATATATGAAATATGAGAATACCTTGGACATTAAAGATTTTAAATTCCCAATGCCACTAACAGATATTCCTAAATTTGAGAAAAAGAATAATCTTTCTATTAATGTATATGGATTAACGGATACAAACAAAGTTCAAATATTAAAAATTTCAAACAACTATAAAAATGAAGAAACACACATTGACCTTTTATATTTTAGTGTTGGAAAGAATTCACATTACACATACATCAATAATTTATCAAGATTAATCTCTTCTCAGGTATTCAGAACAGCAAACAAAATATATCCTTGTAAGCGATGTCTTAATTCATTTCATACAAAAGAACGATTAGAACAACATTCAAAATATTGTAGTAATCATAAATCAGCTGTAATTACAATGCCTAAACCTGGTGAAAAGATTTCTTTTGAAGATTATAATAAATCTATCATGCACCCATTTGTGATATACGCTGATTTTGAATGTATCCTTAAAAAGATAAATACTGCTTCTCCGAATCCAAAAGAACCATATACAAATAAATATCAAAAACATATTCCTTGTGGTTTCTGTTATTATATCAAATCATCTGTTGGAGAAAAGTATAACAAACTTGAACATTATCGTGGAAAAAATGCTTCACAAGAGTTTGTAAAACGATTAGAAAAGGATTGTATAAGACTCACTAAATTAATGAAAGAAACAAATGAACCGATGAAATTAACCAAAGAAGAAAAATTAGAATGAACAATATCTGTCATATTTGTGAGGGGGAAATTAAGGAGTCTAAAGTTAGAGACCATTGTCATCTTACTGGTAAATATAGAGGTCCCGCTCATTCCTGTTGTAATCTTAATTATAAATTACCTTCTTTTATTCCAGTCTTTCTTCACAACAGCGCCAACTATGATACACATCTATTTATAAATGAACTTTCAAAAACACCAGGGAATATTTCTGCCATAACAAACACAAGTCAAAAGTATATTTCATTTTCAAAAATGATGTTCACAAAACCTTTAACTCGTATTAGGTTTCTAGATTCTTACAAGTTTATGGGAACACCACTAGCCTACCTCGCATCAAATCTAAGCTCCACGGACTCTTTTCCAAATCTTAATTCATTCTTTCCAAAAGAGGAAATTCTCACTAAAGAGGAAATTCAGATTAAAGAGAGAATTCAAAGTAAAGAGGAAACTCTAATTAATGAAGAAATTCTAACTGAAGATGAAATTCTAATTATAAAGAAAATTCGAACAATGAATGAAATTCTAACTAAAGAGGAAATTCAGATTAAAGATGAAATTCTGATTAAAGAACGAATTCTTACGAGAGAGGAAATTCAAACAAGGAATGAAATTCAAAGTAAAGAGAAAATTCTTACAAGCAAGGGAATTTATCCTTATGATTATATGGATTCATTTATGAGATTTAAAGAAACACAACTTCCTTCAAAAGAAAGTTTCTATAATAACCTTTATGAAGAAGAGATAAGTGATAAGGAATATAAACACGCACAAGAAATATGGAAAATATTTAAGATAAAGAACCTTGGAGAATATCATGATTTATATCTAAAAACAGATGTTTTATTGTTAGCTGATGTGTTTGAGGCTTTTAGAACACTCTGTCATAATAAAAATTGTTATGGATTAGATCCTGCCCACTATTTCACAGCTCCTGGTTTAGCTTGGAGTGCAATGTTGAAAATGACAAAACAAGATATAGATTTAATCAGTGATGTTGATATGCTTTTGATGATTGAGAAGTCCAAGAGAGGTGGAATATCACAAGTATGTTCAAAAAGATATGCGAAAGCAAATAATAAATATCTCCCAAATTATGATAGTGAAAAGATAGTAATTATTTGATGTATTTTGATGCTAATAATTTGTATGGATGGGCAATGTCTCAATCTCTGCCTTATGGTAAATTAGAGTGGGTGGAAGAAAAGGATTATGAAAAGGCTTTGATGAATATTGTTATTTCTTCTCAAGAGGAATTGAATGACGAAGAAGAAGGTTATTATTTTGAAGTTGATTTGAGGTACCCGAGTGTTCTTCATAATAAGCATAAAGACCTTCCTTTTGCATGTGAGAAAGAAACCCCAAAGAAAGAATGGTTCAGTGATTATCATAAAAGTTTTAATATTAAAGGCAAATCAACAGAAAAGTTATTAACAACATTCTATGATAAAGAGGGATATGTTTTACATCAGAGAAGCTTAAAACAGTTTTGAGAGAAGGATTGAGAGTAGCTAAAATTCATAGAGTTTTAAAATTTAAACAAAGTCCTTGGGTGAAAAAGTATATTCAATTCAATACAGATATGAGAGCAAATACAAAAGTAAAATTTGAAGGGGACTTTTATAAATTAATGAATAATGCTGTATTTGGAAAGACTATGGAAAATGTTAGAAACAGGCAAAACATTAGATTAGCAACATCTTGGAAAGAAGCTTCGAGATTGATAAATAAACCAAGTTTTGAGAGAGAAGAGGTTTTTTCAGAGAACTTTCTGCAATTCATATGAAAAAGGAAAGTATTGTAATGGATAAACCAATTTATATTGGAACAGCAGTTCTTGATTTATCAAAGATATTGATGTATGGTTATTTGTATAATGACTTAAAGAAAAGAGTATGGTGAAAATGTTTCATTGTTGTATATGGATACTGATAGTTTTATCCTAGATATAAAAACTGATGATGTTTATGAAGATGAAGAAAAAATATTGGAGTATATGATACAAGTAATTTCAGCAAGAAGAGAGTTATTTTCCACAAAGAATGAAAAGGTTATTGGTAAGTTTAAGGATGAGTTGTGTGGAAAAGTAATGAGTGAGTTTATTGGATTGAGAGCAAAGGCATATGCTTATAAGTATGGTGAACAGATTGATAAGAGGTTAAAGGGAATAAAGAAATATGTAATAAAGAAATCAATAACTTTTAGAAATTATTATAATTGTTTGATGAATAAGAAAGAAGAATATAGGAAAATGAATACAATAAGAAGTTATAAACATAACATATATAGTGAAGAAGTAAATAAAAAGGCATTAGGAGCCTTTGATGATAAGAGATTTATTTTAGATAATGGAATAGATTGTGTTCCATATGGATATTGTATGATAGAGTGTATAAAATAGATTATGTTTTAACGATGGGAAGATGGGTTAGGGTTTTTTAAGGGCACCGCCGCGTTTTTTCACAATATATAAATGGTTAAACCAAGTATTAATCAAACTAAAGAGTGGAGAAAATCTGTCTTGGTTTATAAATGGAAAACATAATGAATGTGAAAAATATCAAATAAGTCTTATTGAAAAAATAACTAAAACAAAGGTAAATAAAACAAATAAGCGAATTAATTTAAAAGCTAGTAAGTTAGAGGATGTAAAGAAAAAAATGAATATCCTTGAATGGACTGAAAACTTTGATGGTTATCAATTGAACAATGAAAAAACAATTTACTATAATCTCAAAATGATATGTGGCTCAGGAGGTGGCCAGATGAGAGCATTAAGAGAAGTTTATCATTTCGTAATGGCACAAAAGGGGTATCTTAAAAAATATAAAGATTCAAATGTTTTGTTTGTCAATATTTTAGATGGGGATTATTGTGCAAAGAAAATTAAACTATTGAAGGAATTTGAGAATGAACAAATCTTTATAGGTTCAATGAGTGAGCTGTTCAACCCCCAGGTGTTCAATTCAATGAGGTTCAACCTCCAGGTTAAAAGGGGAGACAAATAAATATACCTTGGGATAAAAAGGGGGTTTATTTTTAGGGAAAAAAAAGGGAATCGCTGAAAATCCCCCATTCATTTACATGGGGAAAAGTGAGCCAGAATCAGTATTCTTACCCTACTCATGTACACATACATATACACATGCACACATCCAGCAAAATATCACCTATTAACTGTTATGGAGCTATGGAGGTTAGGTGGGTGGTTTGGGGGGGGGGGTTGTGGTGAATGTTGATTCCACTCTATGCTGATGGAGGCCATTGAGCCAGAAATATGTCGCTGGATTTATTCCTTTTGTCGGGGAAGGGGGAGGGGAGGAGGGTGTTGGCATTGCTACAAGGGCTTCTCTAACCTTAAGGCTGACTGACATTATGGGTAGCAGTACGTATATAACTGACACTGCATTTGGCAGTGGGTGGTTCTGTGTCTTTCTCAATATAATAGGCAATTAAGCCAGAAGTTGCATATTTACTTAAATATTTTGTAAATAATAAAAGTAATTATAGGTATACACACATTTGTATTGATTTTTTTTCTTAATACAAAGCATAAGAGGCTAATGGAAGGGCTGTAAGATGGAAGATGAGAGGCTGGAGGTCAACACACTAACAATGGAGCAGAGAAAAAAGGTAGACAAGAGGGAAACAGTTGGATGGATAAACAAGAGTCAATACAGCAGATAGCCCCATTATATTGTTGTGGCTCTGCGAAGCTGGCATTCCCCAAGGCAATGGCACCCAACATAAAGTGAGCCTGAAACAGTTATTTCATTAGTATTCGTTCAGTTAGCCCTTCCATTACATCTCGTGGGTCTATGGGACACGATGCGTTGTGTATGGCTTTTAGTTGGATATTCAATTCCTTTTGCTCTTCTTTCATCTATTATATTGTACATCACTCCTTCCAAATTTCATAGCCAGGTGATGCATGACATCATCGCCAGACACTGAAAGAAGGGAGTACTCAGTTTTTACTCCGTTTACTCTTCTTGTTTCTTTGTCCGGGCGATATCTCAGCCATCCTTTGAGCAAGAAAGGTGAAATTTTGTTGACAAAAGTGAAGACGTGCTTTGGCAAAAATGTTATTTTATATTTTTTGATTCATCAATTAATTGATCAAATGCTCAATCATTATCGATTTATAAATTACTTATTTATTTTGTTTCTCATCTGGGAAATATCTCAGGTACCTTTTGAGCAAGAAAGCTGATATTTGGACATGACAGTTGTAGATACATTTTTATCATATTGGGTTTGAAGGTGATGAAATAAATAAATTGATGATAGTTAAAACTTGGTCTTAAAACGAAAATGTTAAACCTGAAATAAAATGTACTCAAATATGATATGATTCTTTTTAAGTATGTATCCATTTGGAATTAACATAATTATATTTTTCCTTTGTATGGAAAGATCACTTGACTATTAAAGTTTGTATCAGGTTGAACTTTGCCAGTAAATTGAATCTCAGAAGAATTGCCTATCATTTTAAAAGCTCTTCCTCTTCTTCCGGCTGCTCCCGTTAGGGGTCGCCACAGCGGATCATCCGTATGATCCACATAGTGATTTGGCACATGTTTTACACCGGATGCCCTTCCTGACACAGCCCTGGTCGCCTTTTACGACACAGGGATATGGTACACCTATTTTAACCGGGGTATACACCGGCCCAGTACACTGGTACTCATTTCGCCGACCTCGGAAGGATGACAGGCTGAGTCAACCCCCTGGTGTATTAATTCAGTGGCCCAACGGGGCTTGAACTCAGGACCTTTTGGATCCCAAGCCGCTGCCCTAACCACTGCGCCAACACACCAGGCTTATCATTTTAAAAGCTATCTAAAGGAAATTTTATTATTTTTACACAAACAAGTTAGATGAGGATTTAAGAATCTATCCAGATGTATTCACTAAGTTCTAGTTGCTTCAAGATAATATATTGTTACGGCTGTGGAAATTCGCAATACACCATAAAGGGTCCTTAGATCAGTTATTACGCTAAGTTCATGTGTAGTTAGTCCACACCTGTTGCTTAGGGGGAATATGTGTGATTCATCCAGGCTGCGACGCTTTGAGTTAGCCATTTTTCTTTTTCTATCGTTATTTTGGATCCAACAACCTCAAACCAAGCAATGGCAAAAAAAGAAACCTGCGCTAGTGCTCGGGTTTGCGCACCCCTCTGCGGTGCCAAGGCTGGCATGGGAAGGGGGGCAGGGCAGCTCCCTCCCCATTGGTGGAGGCCCGGCGTGAGGCGGTCGGAGTGGGGGCATGCCCCCCTTTGAGAGCCTTCTGGAAATTCCTTGAAGGGAGGTGAAGCCGCGAACGGGGCAGATCCCCGCCTTACAAAAGGCAAACGGACGCGAGGCTCACTCTCTCTCTGATCGTGGCTCATGTTGGTTGTAGCTTTCTCCGAAAAAGGCACCAGCTCTCTCTGCAAAAAGGCTCGGTCTCTCTCCTTGGGTCTCGCTCTCCAAAGTGCTCTCTTCCTCCTCTCTCGTTCCCGTGCTAGTGGCCCGGCGTGGCCTGTTGGTGGAGACGCGGATGGGAGGCACCGCAGTGCGGCCTGTGGTGGACCTGCGCGTCCGGACGAGGGGTGCGGGAGAGGGTTCGCCGGCCGCGTGGGAGGCCAGAACCAGGCGCGACCACGCTGACGGTAGTAGGAGAGGAGGACTCGACGGTCCATGAGGGAAGTCACTTCTTTTCATTTCTTTTCGGGCTTTTGTATGTGTGTTTGTGGCGCCAGTCCGACAAGTAAAACCTGTATAAGTGACTGTGCTGTAAATAATTGCCTTTTATTCGGTCGTAGTGCTTTCCTTTGTTCCTATTTGCCTGCTTTTGTTCCTATTTGCCTGCTTACGTGTGTGAAATAAAGTGCTTGCTTGTTGAACTGTTCCCCGTTTCGCTTCATCCTTTCCTTTGTTGAATCTCCATCTTGCATCACGTAAGGGATCGATAGTGGGTTTAAAACATCTGGTAACCAATCTGAACCGTCAAGGTCGACGATAACTCCGCTCGGTTATCCCTGTAGCACGGAACGAGCCGCTTAAGCGGTTCGTGTCCGGAGTCGACCTGTGGCGTGGTACAACCCCTCGGTAGGTTACCCGTGCGAGTACTTAGGTATATCGACTTTCGGCGATTCACTCTATTTCGCGCGGGTAGAATGCGGACTGGGTTGTGATGAGGTTAAACCCCTACCCGTGACTAAGCTCTTTGGCGATAGTTCCAGGAGGGTCACGACTGAATTGTCCGTTCCGGTGGGCAACGCGTCGCGATTTGAGTTACGTGGCCGATTGCATGCCGGGCGGGCAAAATTCGTAACAATATCTTCCCAGTTTCGAGAGAAGCAGACTGACTTTTAACCTACAAATGATGGAAACTTGTTTTTAACGACCATTAGAGTTGGCGTTTGATGTCATTCTAGCATTCTGTGCGTTTTCTGTGTTAGGAAAGGATTAACATGTCTGGATTTGAAATATGTGTTGCAACCATTCAAGCAGGAGCTGTCTAAGAAGACTGAAAATAAGCTTCACCTGGAGTTTGTCAAGACCAGACAAACTGGCTCCAGTGCCAGAGATGATAAAAAAACTGTCTTTTACTGAAAACTATTTAAGGACCAAGATTCTCCATTTGTATTTGAGAGATCTGGAAGGAGTTTGTCTGTTCAGAATCTCCTATGCGCACATAATAATAAAGTGTCTTGTCTGTTTAATAAATAAATGTTTTAATTGTACTGATGACTGAGAGAATTATTTTACACAGTGAACAAGTGATTTGGCTATAAAGGGTATTTTTGATTTCTTGAGTAGTCAATTAATCATTCATTTTTCAATGAATTACTTAATTTTCAAAAACTTACAGATTCAGATGAAACAGTGGTAGTTTTGGTATGCTATTAGCCAATTGATTAAAAAAAAAATTTGCAATTAATATTTATTTATTTTCATTATGCAATTAATCAATCAATTATTGTACACCACTCCCTTCCAATTCCGTTCCCATGTGCTGCACGGAGACATCGCCAGGCACTGGAGGATTTGTTATTTATTTATTTGGCATGGGGGTGGTGTACTTTGAATGTACCTCTACTTGTTTTGTTTGTTTGTTTGTTTTTCCGGACGATATCTCAGCCATCCTTTGAGCTCGGAAGCTGAAATTTGGGGACAAAAGTGAAGATGTGCTTCGCAAAAACATTCTTAATTTTTTGATTTATAAATTCATTGATTAATTACTTTATTACATATTTTTTCATTCCATTTTTTTTTATTTCTCCTCTGGGAAACATCTCAGGCACGTTTCAAACTCGGAAGCTGATATTTGGACATGACAGTGAACAAGTGATTTGGCTACAAAGGGTATTTTTGATTTATTGATAAATCAATTGATCGATTAATTATTCATTTTACGATGAATTTTTTAATTTTCAAAAAGTTACAGATTTGGATGAAACAGTAATGGTTTAGGTGTGCCATTCGGCAATTGATTGAGAAATCAATTATTTTACGAATATCGT
This sequence comes from Eptatretus burgeri, assembly GCF_056783735.1. Classification (NCBI taxonomy): domain Eukaryota; kingdom Metazoa; phylum Chordata; class Myxini; order Myxiniformes; family Myxinidae; genus Eptatretus; species Eptatretus burgeri. The sequence goes on along the minus strand of NC_140962.1, from coordinate 12,436,577 downwards.
TTATTTATTTTAATTATGCAAATAATCAATTAATCAATGAATTATTCTACACTGCTCCCTCACAATTCCGTGTCCATGTGCTGCACGGCGGTATCGCCGGGCACCGAAGGCGCTCCAGCAATGTCGTGTGCTGGAGGATTTGTTATTTATTTATTTATTTGGCATGGGGGTGGTGTACTTTGAATGTACCTCGACTTGTTTTACTTTAACTTCACATAAGACTTCTCCACCACAGGCATGCATGCCACAGACCAAACAGGTGACGTCAACACAGAGCCTCATTGGCAGACGTGTGCCATTCACCAATGGATGTTTCGTATTGGACCATCACCCATGTTCACAACGACGCTACAACCCTCACCATAATCACCACAACACTTCCAAAAAATCCCCACAGTAACCTACGCTCAACCTCCTCACCACAATCACGACAAACACTTCAGCCTCCTCGCCATAACCGCTCCCAACACTTCAACGTCCTTACCACAAACACCACAGCGCTTCCCCCACCTCACTACAACCGCCGCAACCACAGTTAGTTCCCCAGAGGCTCACCCCAATCCTATGGAATGCCGGGGAATGGAGGACATTGCTGATGCCTACGAGTCAGAACACATTGGTGTAAAAATATGCGCTGGGGTTCATTTAATGACGTCTGCATAGCCTTGGCGCTCTGCAAAATAACAATGCTTGATTGGAGCCCAGCTCACATTCATGGCCGAGAGCGCACCCCAAAAACCCATGCCCCATGTGAATCCCGGAGCTCTGTTGCGTAGCCAAGCCTGGGAGCAAATTAAGCCATTTTCGGCTATGGAGTCTGGGCGGAACAGGGCTACTTCTCAGGGTTTATTTTTTTGGTATACCAGGTTTATTTTTTTTTTTGGTTTATTTTTTTGGTATCTCAGGGTTTATTTTTTGGTGGGGAACAGAGACATTATGAGATCTGTGGGAGGGAGAGGGATGAGGCGGGGAACATGGGGTATACAAGATGGACATTACAGGGACTTTCAGGAAGGAAAGCAGTGAATTTGAAGGAGGTGGGTTTGGGGTGGATTAAAGGGGGTAGAAAAAATCGAGTATTTGGATGGGGGATGATAAGAGGTGGTGGAGAACAGCTGTTTTGAAGGCCTGGAGGGAAGAATGGGATTTAACAGAGTGAGGGAGTTTATTCCAAAGACAGGAAAAAAAGAGGAATGAAAGAGTGAAGGTGAGCAGTGATTCGTGATTTTGGTAGTTTTACCAGAAGGGAGTTGTTGGCGGACATTGAATGTCCTGCGGAAATATGGTGGGGATAAATCGCACACACAGCGGGGGGGGGGGGAGACTGGAGAGATGACGGTAGAAGACAGAAAGGCCACCAACCTGCCTGCGGTGAGAGAGTGAGAGGCCCAAAGACTCAGCTTCATTGTGGGAGATGCCGATGATCGGAAATGCCTTGGTTTCCATAGCGTGAAGTCAAGAAAGGTGGGAGACAGGAGCACCAGCCCAAAGGGGAGAGCAGTACTCCATCAGGCTGAGGACGAAAGCTTTGTAAGTGGCCAGGAGCTCAGGTGGGCCGAGGAAGGACTTTGCACGACGGAGGATTCCCAGTCGGTGACTCGCTTTGGAGGTCAGGTTGGAAATGTGGCTTTCCCAGGAAAGATGATGCCAGATAGTGAGACCCAGAAGCTTGAATGAAAGGACTTCTTCCAAAGGATTGTTGAGAAAGTGCATGGGGGGAGGGGGGTTGCCAAACGGTCCTTTCGGAGAGACAAAGTGAGAGTGTGAGATTTGTCCGGATTGAAAGAAATGTTCCACGTGTTGGACCAGTTTGTGATTTTACCCAGATCTGCAGTGAGCGAAGAAGCTGCTGCTTGCCGGTCTGAGGAATGACAGATGGTACGGCAGAGGATGGAGTCATCAGCAAAGAGATAAAGAGGATTTTCCCAGAGAGTCGGAGAGATCGTTGATGAAAACTAGAAAAAGAACAGGGCCCAGAACGCTGCCTTGAGGAATTCCAGCATGGACAGGAAGAGGGGATGAAAGAACTCCATTTAGGGCCATACGTTAACTGCGACAGGAGAGGAAGTCTGCAAGCCATGAGTGGAGATGGCCTTGGATACCATAGGAAGAGAGTTTGGTGAGCAGGGCAGGGTGCCAGACCGTGTCAAAAGCACGCTATATGTCTAGGGATATGGCTCTGATTTCATGTCTGGCATTGAAGACCTCCATCCATTGTTGGGAGAGCAGAAGCAGCATATCCAGGGTAGAGTGACCTGGTCTGAAACCAAATTGATGATCGGAAATCAAGCCATTGGAGAATAGGGAGGATTTAATGTCTGAAGCGATGATGGATTCCATAACCTTGCTGAATATTGGGAGAAGGCTGATTGGTCTGTAGTTGTGGGGATATGTTTTTGCACATTTTTTTATGCAGGGCAGTAATGTTTGCTGATTTCCAAGCAGATGGCAGATGACCTTGAGCAAATGAGACGGTGAATAGAACAAAGAGAGGGCGAGCAAGCGCAGATGAGCAGGTTTTTAGAACACGTGGGTTGATGCTGTCTGGACCAGTTGCAGAATCTGAGTCGAGGTTTGACAGCAAGCTCTCCACCTTGTCAGGAGAAAAGGACACAGAGTCCAGGGACAGTTGGGTGCGACTGGGTAAGGTGGGTACAGAAAGCGATGGGTTTTGGACACAAGATTTAGATGCAAACACCGAGTTTAGGCATTCAGCTTTATCACGTGCGGTATCAGCAGTGCGGCCATTTGAGGCAAGGGAGGGGATGGAGGGGGAACATACACCAGAAACAGATTTGATTAGATGCCACCGGGATTTGGAGGAGGAAGAGAGGTTTGAGAGTTCAGACTGGAGCTCAGAAAGATGTTGTTTTCTGGCTCTCCTGAGGGTAGATGCACACTTGTTCCGAGCTTTATGAAAGGAACTGAGATCAGTTGGGTTTGCTTTCCTCAGTTGGTTTTCATCAAGTTTCCTCAGTTTGCTTTCCTCAAACCTCAGTTGGGTTTGCTTTCCATGAAGCAAAGGCAAGTTGTTTCAGGACAACTGCCTCGCCACAAGCTTCAGTAAACCATGGGTGGGAGGAAGGGTAGGACAACTGAAGACGAGAGGATATAAATCTGTGCATCCAGCTTTTTTTTTTTTTTTTTTTGTATACCTTGGTCGAGGCTCGTATGAGAGCGAACACACAACTCACAGCAAGGAGGCATGAGACAAGAGGTGCGGGAGTGGAAGGGACAAAACAGTGGGGAACAGACACATTAGGTGAACTGTGGAAGGGAGAGGGATGGGGATGGGACGGGGAACATGGCGAAGAGAAGATTGACATTACAGGGACTTTCAGGAAGGAAAGCAGGAGAATTGAAGGAAGTGGGCTTGAGTGGATTATCGGGGGTAGAAAAGATCGAGGATTTGGATGGGGGAAGATAAGAGCTGGTGGTGAAACAGCTGTTTTGAAAGCCTGGAGGGAAGAATGGGAAAGAATAGAGTGAGGAAGTATATTCCAAAGGCGGGAAAAAAGAGGAATGAAAGAGTGAAGATGAGCAGTGATTCGTGATTTTGGTAGTTTTACCAGAAGGGGATTGTTGGCGGACCTTGAGCGCCCTGTGGAAATGTGGTGGGGACAAATCGCAGAGAGAGCAGGGGCCAAGGCTGGAGAGGAGTCGGTAGAAGACAGAAAGACCACCGACCAACCTGCGGTGATTGAGTGAGAGGCCCAAAGACTCAGCTTCATTGTGGGAGATGCCGATGATCTTAAATGCCCTGGTTTCGACAGCGTGAAGCCGAGAAAGGTGGGAGGCAGGAGCACCAGCCCAGAGGGGAGAGCAGTACTCCATCAGGCTATGGACAAAAGCTTTGTAAGTGGTCAGGAGCTCAAGAGGGCCGAGGAAGGACTTTGCACGACGGAGGATTCCCAGTCGGCGACTGGCTTTTGAGGCGAGGTTGGAAATGTGACTTTCCCAGGAAAGGTCATGGCAGATAGTGAGACCCAGAAGCTTGAAAGAAAAGACTTCTTCCAGAGGATTGTTGAGAAAGTGGATGGGGGGGTTCTAAACAGTCCTTTCGAAGAGACATAGTGAGAGTGTGAGATTTGTCTGGATTGAAAGACATGTTCCACGTGTTGGACCAGTTTGTGATTTTATCCAGATCTGCAGTGAGCGAAGAAGCTGCTGCTTGCCGGTCTGAGGGATGACAGATGGTACGGCAGAGGGTGGAGTCGTCGGCAAAGAGAAATAGAGGATTTTCCAGAGAGTCCGAGAGATCATTGATGAA
>NC_140962.1:12391464-12431807 GCF_056783735.1 Eptatretus burgeri | reverse complement strand
TTGGCACACTTCGACAAAAGTTACTTGTAAGTTACTCGTAAATCGAAACACGTCGAGTAATGGTTAGCGTCAGTGTTCCAGACTCCCTGGTTTTTTATTTATTTATTTTTTCTTCGGTATGATGGTGATATTAACACTTCGATTTCTAGTGCGGTTATAATATAATATAATTAATAGGCTGCCGCTCAACGATTTAAATCATAACGCACTAGAAATTGAAGTGTCAACATGACCGTCATACCGAAGAAAAAATAAACCAATGTCACCCGCAGGGTGACCCGTATCTTGCCAAAAGGTGACCACGTGTGACTTCTTTAAGGTCACACTAAGGTGAACAGAGCTGCTATCCACCAGGAGCGACTCCTTGAGGAATATCTGCCAACGAGAGATTCCGATGAGAATCGTTCTACAGAGTAACCATGAAAAATATGCTTTTGCCTCATAACGTCACCAAATGACGTCATAATGTCTCAAGCTTGACATATCTAGAAAGCACTCATCGAGGTGTTCAATTTGAGCTACTACACGATATGGTTCCTAAAACTTGAAAATTTGACCTTGGGATCAAATATGTTTGACCTTCGGCGCTAACCATGAAGGTCAAGGCCAATCGCCACCAAAAATCAATCAGCTGAGCGCCAGACCATGAACTATATTCCCATGATGTTTGAAGACGATCCGATCAAAATTACTCAAAAAATAAGGGTTTCGTCGACTCCCCTGATTTGTGACAAAGTGACGTTGACCTTTGACCTTGACCTTCAAAATTTTGTGCACTGAAAGGGACCTCTATAGGCCTCTGATATGCGAAGTTACAAAAATTTCCAATGATAACTGTGCTCTGCAGACTGATTTATACGTGATTACAGACCAAAAAAAAACAAACAAAAACATATGAAGGTCAAGGCCAATCGCCACCAAAAATTAATCAGCTGAGCGCCAGACCATGACCTATATTCCCATGAAGTTTGAAGACGATCCGATCAAAATTACTCAAAAAATTAGGGTTTCGTCGACTCCCCTGATTTGCGACAGTGACCTTGACCTTCAAAATTTTGTGCACTGAAAGGGACCTCTATAGGTCTCTTATATGCGAAGTTACAAAAATTTCCAATGATAAATGTGGTCTGCAGAATTTTTTTACGTGATTACAGACAAAAAAAATAAAAAAATAAAAAAAACATACAAGCTGACTAACATATCTTGCAAAAACTTCGTTTTGGCAAGATAATAATAAAAAAATAAAAACATATGAAGGTCAAGGCCAATCGCCACCAAAAATTAATCAGCTGAGCGCCAGACCATGAACTATATTCCCATGATGTTTGAAGACGATCCGATCAAAATTACTCAAAAAATAAGGGTTTCGTCGACTCCCCTGATTTGCGACAAAGTGACCTTGACCTTTGACCTTGACCTTCAAAATTTTGTGCACTGAAAGGGACCTCTATAGGCCTCTGATATGCGAAGTTACAAAAATTTTCAATGATAACTGTGCTCTGCAGGATTTTTTATACGTGATTACAGACAAACAAACAAACAAACAAACAAAAAAAAAACATACAAGCTGACTAACATATCTTGCAAAAACTTCGTTTTGGCAATATAAAAAAAGAAATAAATAAATAAACATACAAGCTGACTAACATATCTTGCAAAAACTTCGTTTTGGCAAGATAAAAAATGGAAAAAAAAAACAGGGAGTCTGGAACATTGACGCTAACCATTACCTTGACGTGTTTCGACTTATGAGTAACTTACAAGTAACGTGTATGGACGTGTGTCAACGATCGCGTAACGTGCCTACAACACGTTACTCATAGGTTAGAAATAAGTTTCGGGTACGCGAAACATTACCTCGACGTGTTTCGACTTATGATTAACTTACAAGTAACGTGTGTCGACGTGTGTCAACGATCGCGTAACGTGCCTACAACTTATGGCCAGCGTAGCGGAACTTGTGAGTCATACGCTGGCATAAGTCGTAAAATTTCAAGCATGGAAAATTTGAGGACAACTGCAAAGTACAACGATGAAAGCCAGCGTACTACGACGTATTGCAGTGTTTTTAAGCGTGCTCTCAATGTTTCCAAAATTTACCCATGAGGTATTCGACGTGTGCCAGCATTTTAGACAAATTTTTCAAAAATCGGCATAAACTGGCTAAAACGTCAAGGTGTGACTGGGCCTTAAGCAATTGGTTCACATCTGTGTGCCTGTCTGTCTACAAATGTCAGTTTATGACGGAGGAACAACTTGATTTCAATTGATTGTTATTTTTTGAACATGCATCGAAAAATAAACCTGTAGGTTAGCAATGATTTGGCTCTGAAAATGACCTGAACACACATGTGCGGGGAAGTGAGAATTTTTTAGTCCGTCTGCCTTTCTGACAATCAAACACAATTGAAAATCATTCCAAACTGGAAAGTTACTGTTTTTAGTGGTCATCAAGGACACAAACAACAGGCACAAATAACTACCGAAATGTGTCAAATAAGGTGGTGTAAAAGACGCTGCATCAACGGCAGTAAACTTCAGAATGTTTTTTTATGCCTCCACTGACGAAGTCGCTGGAGGCATTATGTTTTCGGATTGTCCGTCTGTCCTTAAGTACATATGTCCATTGATGCTGATTTTTTTCTCTCTCTCCTTTCTCTGCAACCGATTATCTGGTTGACACAAAATTTTCACCACAGGTGGGACTACTCATGTGGAATGTTTTAATAATTATGATGCCATAGGTCATGTGGTATGGCAGCTATGTTGGAAAAAAGGAACAACTTTGGACATCTGTATCTCCGAAACTGCTCCACAGAAAAAAATTGAAACTTGGCACATGTGAAGTACTCCCCATGGGAAACGTGTGATTTTTTTTTGATGTCATAGGTGGCTTCGTTATGACGTCATAATTGCATATGTTGAATGCTTTATCCGATCAGCATGAACATTTTTGAGGGTCATCTAGGGCTAAATTGTATGGGGGGGGGGGAATTGATGATATCTTTGGTTACGTGGTTCAGCAGCCATAGTTTTCAACATAAAACCTTCAAAAATTTTCTTCTCCGAAATGGCTGAACAGTTCGAGGCAAAATTTTACACATATAATTGCCTGTCCATGAGGAACAAAAAGTTCTCCACCTTTGACGTCATAGGTCACATAGCTTGGCAGCCATATTGAATTTACCCTAAAATGTTTAAAAATCTTCTCCAGAACGACTTGACAGATCGAGGGGAAACTTCACCCACATGTTCCCCAAGCCTTGGAAATACCAGGGTTTACACGAATAATTCATAGGTCACATGGTCTGGCAGCCATATTGGATTTTAAAAAAATCTTTAAAAAATTCTTTCTCTTGAACTGCTTCATCATTCGACGTGAAACATCACATTTATGATCTAGTATTTATGGGGGATATATGTTTTAAATCTCAACCTGATCAGATGCATGGTCTGGCCACCAGAATTATTTCATATTTTGAATCTGGGTTCAGGGATTAAATCAAACTTGGTACAAGTATGCATAATGATGTAATCATGTGGGGGGAGGTATATCTGGCGAAGTTGCGACGCCGAAGAGTGCCCTTCTAGTTTATTACAGCCTTTAAAATCTTTATATTATTTCAATTGAATTATATAGTTGAACCCCAGAACACAAATAACCTTTTTGACACTTTCAAAACCCTTCCATTTAGCAGTATTTGGACAAAATATTACGGCATTTTACGTCATCACGACCAATCAAATTTGCCGCTCGTAGACCCTGTCCATGTCCTTGTTTCTCAAGACAGTGTGGGGTAAGGTGTTCTATTTCACTGTTCTTCATTACGTAGCCCGGGAGCCACTGGTGGCCTAAAGTGCAGCCCCTGACGTTTGGCCGATAATACACAAATGTGAAAACACTCCATCATAATCCGCCATAAATGCTATCATATTGATGCAATGGTTTCAAATGAGTGTTCCAAAGCCAAGCATAAAAGTAACATAACTACGTCAGTATATGGCAGCATACAAACACTTGTGGTTAACTGGGTTGCAATCATAACGAAGAAGAGTATGTGGGGGGCGCGGCCTAATAGCAGCCATTACGGAGTCCTGCAGGCGGTGTGGCGGCTCTCACGCTGATGTCTTATAGACAAAAGTTGCCCCCATCTAAAAAATAGTGAAGATCCCTGCTCTAGTTTATTCATGTATTGTAGTGATGTTGTTTTTTTGAATGTAAGCTTTTAACGAAAGAACTTTCATTTCCCTTGAACCCTCACCTGATTCCTTGGCATTCCTTCTTGTTTACCCTGCTTCTCCCTTCTTCCTTCCAGAAGTCTTCTTTTCCCTTCGATGTCCTTAGTTTCTTCTCTCACCCCTTACTTTTTTGGCCTATCGTCATTGTTCCTTTTTTCTTTCTTTCTCATCTTATTCTTTCTTTCCCAATTTGTTTCGCCTTTCTCTCCTGTGATTCGCCCCTTGCTTGTTTTTCATGCTTGGATAGTTAGAACTGACAAAGGCACATTTTAAGCAGATATTTGTGTTATAACTTTGATCCATAGTTGGAAAAGGCAGTTTTTTAAGGCCTTCAACAAACTGTTTATAAAAAAAGAAACTCGTGTGATTTTATGACATTTGACTTTGGCGGCATGCAGGTGACGTTGATGGTTCTGTTGAGACCATGCTTGGGCTGATTGACTCGTACAATGCCAATGATGAAGTTAAACTGGACTTGCTGCACTTTGGCATTGGAGATGTTACTGAAAAGGACATTGAAATGGCAGAAAATTTTTCAGGTAAGACTATCAAATGGCTGCACTTGTGTTGTGAAATTTATCAAAACGAAGTATGAGAGGTTTTGAGTCGATGGTGTGCTGTGTCTACCTCCTGTAATATTCTTCCCATCCTCCCACAGGCATTGTGTATGGATTTGGTGTTGGGGCGAGAAAGACAGTGCTTCAGCTGGCAGAGGATAAGGGCATTCCTGTGAAGCTCCACACAATTATCTACAGACTTGTGGCTGATCTGCAAGATCAAATCAGTAATCGGCTGCCCCCTATGGTTGAGGAAACAGTAATTGGTGCGCAGTCATACTTTCCTTTGGTTCTTTATTTTTTTTTTTGGAATATCTGACAGGGAGTTTATTTATTTTGTAGTAAATTCCACCCTCTTTTAGGTTTAAGCTACATGCTTTCTTTGAACAAGCTGATGAAGTTCTGTCTTGCTTTGAAGCAAGGTCACACACAAAAACCATTCCTGGGTGCTTCTTGAAGTGTGTTTGGGGTCATTGTCCTGCTGCAAGACCCATGACCTTCGACAGAGACCCAGCTTGCTGACACTGGGTTGAACATTGCGCTCCAAAATGCCTTTGTAATCTCCTGATTTCATGATCCCATGCACACATTCAAGGCACCCAGTGCCAGAGGCAGCACAGCAACCCCAAAACATCACCCAACCTCCTCCATGTTTGACTGGAGGGAAGGTGTTATTTTCTTTGAAGGCTTCATTTTGTTTTCTGTAAACATAAGAGATGATGTGCTTTACCAAAAAGCTCTAATTTGGTCTCATCTGTCCCAGAAGGATTTTGGCTTGTTCAGGTGTGTTTTGGCAAACTCCAGTCAGGCTTTCTTATGTCTCTCTCAGCAGTGGGGTCCTCCTGTGTCTCCTACCACAGAACCCCCTTTCATTGAGGTGACAACGGACGGTGTGAGTTGAAACTGTCGTACCTTGTGTCTGAAAGTCAGCTTGAATCTGTTGGGCTGTTGATCGAGGTGCTTTCACCACCATTCGAACAATCCTTCGTCCAATCTTCGATCAAGTTTTCTCTTGCAGACACGTCCAGGGTGGTTCGCGACAGTGTCACGGTCCTTAAACTTCTTGATAACATTGCGTACGGTCGACACAGGAACATTAAGGTCTCTGGAGATGGACTTGTAGCCTTGAGATTTTCCATGCTTCACTACAATCTTGTGTTTGACCTCCTCAGACAATTTTCTGGTTACCTCCATCACCAAAGGTGAAGGAGGTTACATTTTCACCCCTTTCTGTTTGTTTGTCTGTTTGTCTGTTTGTGCACAGGATATCTCAAAAGGTTGCGGACGGATCCAGATGAAATTTTGTGGACAGGTTTCGTCTGTGACAAGGACGAACTGATTAGATTTTGGTGAAGATCTGGATCCAGATCCGACTGCTAGAATTTTAAAGTGATTCTTCACCATTGATAGATAGGGCCAAAAAGGATATGTAGCACGATATCTCAAAATTTGTGGACTGATTTGGATGAAACTTGGTGGACATGTTGAGTGTTTGACAATGAATAAATAATTCAATTTTATTGAAGTTCTGGTCCGGATCTGATAATTTTTTAAGTGCCTCTTTACCATTGAGAGATAGGGCTAAAAACGATACAGTACTGTATCGCATGATATTTCAAAAATGTATTTGACCCGATATGTTCTCGTGGATTGGGCATTACCTGGCGGAGGTGTGTGCTCTACCGAGTGCCCTTATAGTTTTCTTTGTTTTCTCCATGGTCACTGTGGTTCACACAGAGACACAAAACAGCAGCATGACTCCTTTTCTCATTTCAAACTGGTTGAATGAGTGATTTTTATATTACATGTACCTACAACTCACCAAAGGTGAGTTCAATTACAAAGTAAAGGAAAACCACCTGCTTGAAATCTAAATATTTCTAATAACTTGTTGAATGTTCCAATAATATTGCCCGGGCCATTTTAGGATTTCTGTGTGGAATAAGCTAAGATTTAGTAATTTTTTTCAGCTTTTCTGGTTTTGTTCCACTTCAAACCAAAGAAATAAATGTGTGGATACCAAAAGATTTTTTTAATTTCAACAATTTTCTGTAAGAAATGGTGCATTATTTGAAAAAAATGCAAGGATGCCAATATTTTCGGCCACGACTGTGTAGCACGATATCTCAAAAAGTTATGGACGGATTCAGACTTAACTTGGTGGACAGGTTGAGTGTGTAACCAGGACAAATTGATTTTATTTTGGTGAAGATCCGAATCCAGATCCGGTTACGAGAGCTTTTAATTTTTAAAGGGACTCTTCACTTTTGAGAGATGAGGCCAAAAACAATATATAGCGTGATATTCAAAAATTTATTGAGCTCGATATGTTCGACTTGATCAGGCATTGCGTGGCGGAGGTTTGCACTCTACCGAGTGCCCTTCTAGTTTTTGGCTGTTTTCATTATATTTAGCATATGGAGGAAGAAGTCCAAATACAAAGTGTATGCGGACGGGCTTTGCATCTTTAGTTGCTTTCTCGTTCCAATTGTGATGGGTCTGGTTTTGGCTACCGCCCACCTTCTTCGATATTTTTTTCCAAGTCCAAGAACCTAACCCCCTTTTCCAATAGGCTATTGGTTTTAACTCTCACGATTTTGAATATTGCGGCATTTTCCAGGACCATAACCCCCACAATATTTATGGGTTTACTGTACACACATTTACTGGTATCACATTTCCCCCAACTTGCATATCGATCAAGACCAAGTCAATGTCATCCCCGTTTAGGCCATACAATGTCAGTCCATGGAGCTATAATCTAAATTGTGAGCAAAGAGCTGCTTGCCGGTTTCATGGAGATATCACAAAATCTGGTACTCGTGCAAAAACGTTAAAACACACTCGCAAACACTCCCATGTGAGATCCCGGAGGGAGAATTGTGCGAAACACATGCACACAGTTCGTGATTACATGTCCGCACATTCTCTTCACGACTTGAACACAAAGTTGACGCAGAAAAATTGACTTTTTAACCTCTGCCATCCTCGAAGATGGATGGAGGTTACTGTTTTCACCCCTTTCTGTTTGTTTGTTTGTTTGTTTGTTTGTTTGTTTGTTTGAGAACAGTATTACGGAAATACTCCTCGACAGATTTGGACGAAACTTGGTGGTGGGGGGGGGGGTTAGGTATGGTCCAAGGATCATGCCATTAAATTTTGGACTTAGTCCCCCCCCCCGCCCCAAAAAAAATTGTTAGAGAAAAAAATATATATTTTTTGCATTTGTACATGTTTTAAGTGATTTCCAACCCCCCCCCCAATTTTTTTTACCCCCCCCCAATTTTTTTCTTCCCCCCCCCAAAATAGAGAATTTTTTTTTTTTGCATTTCTACATGTTTTAAGTGATTTCCAACCTCCCCAAAAGAAATTGTTACCCCCCAAAGAAAATTGAGAATTTTTTTTTTGCATTTATACATATTTTAAGTGATTTCCAACCCCCCCCCAAAAAAATTGAGAAAAATTTTTTTTTTTGCATTTTTACATGTTTTAAGTGATTTCCAACCCCCCCCCAATTTCTTTTTTACCCCCCGCCCAAAAAAATTGTTACCCCCCAAAATAAATTGTTAGAGAAATTTTTTTGCATTTCTACATGTTTTAAGTGATTTCCAACGCCCCCAAAAAAATTGTTACCCCCCCAAAGAAAATAGAGAAAATTTTTTTGCATTTCTACATGTTTTAAGTGATTTCCAACCCCCCCCAAAAAAAAATTGTTAGAGGAAAAATTTTTTTTTTTTGCATTTATACATATTTTAAGTGATTTCCAAACCCCCCCAAAAATTGAGAAAAAAAGTTTTTTGCATTTTTACATGTTTTAAGTGATTTCCAACCCCCCCAAAAAAAATTGTGAGGAAAAATTTTTTTTTTTTGCATTTATACATATTTTAAGTGATTTCCAACCCCCCCCGAAAGAAAATTGAGAATTTATTTTTTGTATTTTTACATGTTTTACGTGATTTCCAACCCCCCCCCAAAAAAAAAGAAAAAAGTTTTTTTTGCATATTTCCAGCCCCCCCTCAAATGAAATTGTTAGAGAAAAAAAATTTTGCAACTTTTTTTTCAACAAAATTTAGATTTTCTTTGCATTTTTACATGTTTTAAGTGATTTCCAACCCCCCCCCCCCGCCCAAAAAAAATGTTGGAGAAAAGAACTATAACTCTCAGCACTGTTGACATCATTTTTAATGAATAGGATATAAGGTTCACTTGAGTGACCCAGCAGTATTGGCGGTGGAGGTTTTGCACTCTCCCGAGTGCTCCCCCTCTAGTCTTTGTCTGTTTTGGAAAGAATACTTGCAAAGAACCCCTCCTTATGGAAGGGTTAACGACTGCACTTTTATGCGTGTCCCTCCAGGACCATCTTGGAAAAGCGTGATGTGGGGGAATCATGCCAGCCCCATGCATACCTACTGTTTCTAATGTAACGTACTTTCGTCTGTTACAGAGCCTCGGTGCTGCCGAAGCAGTTTCTTGGCAATCTTCTCATTGAATCATGAATAATACTCCACTTTAATACCGAACGTGCACGCTGTTATTACGTGATTACGATACGATTACTATTATTGTTAATGTTACGTTATTATTATTATTACGATAATCATATTATGAAGAAATGTCGGCGAATTAGTTATGGCTTGTTAACAGTAAGTTATCAGAATTGTTTTCTGAAATCATACACCACTTCTCTCTGTTTTTTTGTTGTTGTTTTTTAATGCCTCTTCTGCAATATTGCTCCTTCTGCTTTCTCAGTTTTCTGACCTTCCCCATAAACTCCAGGATGCACATGTTCTATCCAGTATCCCTCTTCTGGTTAAACTTTCAAAAACCAGGCTGACTGAACACCTCAATTCCTTTGTTCCCCGTTTCTGTCAGAGCTGCCTTCCAGATGCTTTCACCCCCCCCCCCCCCGTCTTCCCTCCAGGGCTTCCTGCAGACATTGCACAGCCACCTCGTGTAATCCCAAATCCTGACCCATGGTCTTTATTACCCCAATTAACTCTTCCTAACCCCACCCTCTTACTTGCTTGTTTCATTGTTTCCTCCACTTCTCTTTGGCTTCCTTTCCTGTTTGCCTACCCCCTTGCTAGTTGTGCCCAATTGTTGCCCTGCTACCCCACTGCCAATTTAACCTTGCTCTTCCATGTGCAAACTTACAGAACTGTGGAAGTGCCCCTCTTGTGGAGAAAAAAAAATGCTCTCGAAGAAAAAACCCCGTCACAAAATATCGCATAATAATAAAATGCCCCAGCAAAAACAATAATGCTGCAGCCATTCCGTTTTACTCCAACAAAGGGTTAACGCCAGATACATCAGCTTCTCCTTTCTTCCCATGGTGGTTAGCATACTTTGATCAACCTTATGTTTATTTTATCGATTGTTCTTCCTGCCTGCCGACACAGATCAACACTGGCCTTCACATTTAAAAGTAATTTTCCATTCTTCAATGTTCCAGCCATACTTTAGTTTCATGACTTGTTTGCATTTCATTTCTTGAGTTGATCGTACTTTGCAATCAAGGTGATATCATAAACCTGTGACAGTTTTCTTGAAGTGATTGTTTCATTTCAAATTGGTTCTGTTCATATTTCACTTTCAAATTGATTGCATTTTGTCTTGATCTTAGGTTTTTTTTTAAAAAAATTTCAGTTTTATCATTCCACTATTCATTCAAGCATTTAATGATTGGATGCATTTCCTCATTCCTTCAATTAATTATTTTATCTGTGAATGTCTGAATGCGTGAAAACCTCAATCTGGTGTAATGATTGGATTGACCTATTAGTGTTCCTCTCTGCACCCCTTTCTCATGAATTGGTCAACCCAGGTTTAAATCCTCGATACAATGTCCTTATAATTCATGTTGAAGTACACTGATGTTTATGAATGTCTTTGCCTTGCATGTGATTTATATACAAGCTTCTCCATGAGGCTATCAGTGAAAAAAGATCAAAATCGCTTTGATTGAAGAACTGCTTTGGATTCACTCAATTTCATATTGTGGCTTTCTTCGCCGAGGAGCGAGCTACGGGAAACTATGTATCCGAGGCTCTTGGGCAAAAGAGCATCCTTGTGTCAGCACACACCACCGACCTTGATTTTTGCAATGTCTGTGGCTGTGTTATTAGCAGTCATTTCAACATCATTGAAGAGAGAAATAATCATTTATTGCAGTATAAAAACTTTTTAAATCCTCAGAAGCTTGATACACAAATCTCTTTTAAACATTCTCAATACCATTGGAATCCTGGCTTACTGTGTCATTCAATTTTAACCTTTGAGAAATTATTACGTATAATCTTGGGGATAAGGGGGGTATTTGAGGCATTTTTGTTGTCGGGTCAGATTTTTCACCAAGTCAAGAACGATTTTATTGATATGGAAGAGTACGAGAGATGCTTGAAGATTTAGCTGAGATTTCCCCATTTCAAATCAAATGATGTTGCTTCTTATGAAAAGGAAAGCAATGAATCATGTTGAACTAATCTTCGTCCTGCTTTCCATTGCGTTCTGTACTACCCAGGTGAAGCCAATGTCCTCGTATTGTTCTTGGTTACCGTTGGGAAGAAAAAGATCCCAGTGGCTGGTTGCAGGGTTCACAATGGACAGCTTGAAAGGAAGTCAAAGTTCAAGTTGATCCGGAAGAACGATGTCATATGGAGAGGTACATTCACTCTAATTTATATTCAACAATGTACCTGGCTGCTTTCGTTGAGCAAAAAAAGCAAATGTTTCAACATAAATCTGCCTGATTCTGTTTTATATTCTAGGCATGATTTCCTCTCTGAAACATCTCAAGGAGGATGTGCAGGTCATTAAAAATGGCATGGAGTGTGGGCTAACTTTGGAAGGGAGCAGCATTATCTTCAAGGAAGGTGATCAAATTGTTTGCTACAATGACACTCCGGTGAAAAGACGCACAAGCTGGAAACCTCCTGGATTTTAATTGAGTGACTTTTGCTCAATGGGAAAATTATCATTTTAATGATGAGTATGAAAGCAGCAGAATTGAACTGATATTTGTTTACAATGAGGTTTTCAACATGTGTAAGCAGAAGTGGTGGATGGCTGGATAAATCTTGAAGACTAGAATGTAAGACCCGTCGCTTCCAGAGAAAATAAATGAAAATTTACTTTCGCCCTTTAAAAATCATGCGAATAAATTATTTAAATATCAGCTGCGTTTTTGTTCGTATCCTTTTCTCATCTGTGTTGCAATTAGAGCGACCTGCTTTGTGGTGTTTTAAAAGGTGGTGTGTAATCGGAAATGCTGTTTGATAGAGTGATATGGATAAAATGGAAATGTTGAAAAAAAGAAGAAGTATTGAACAGTGCCTTTAGAAAGTAATCACACCCTTCGACTTCTGTCACATTTTGTTGTGTTACAGCCTGAATTTGAGATTAATCAAATTTAAATTTTTTTGTCACCATTCTACACAAAATACACCAAAAATGACAAAGTGAAAACACGTTTTGAGAAATGTTTACATATATATTGAAAATGAAAAGCAGAAATATCTAATTTACATAAGTGTTCAATGTATTTACATAAGTATTCAAGAAATATCTAATTTACATAAGTCCCTGAGTCAATACTTTGTTGAAACACCTTTGTCAGTGATTACAGCTTCCAGTCTTCTTCGGTATGTCTGTATCAGCTTTGTACATCTGGATTTTGGGATTTTCTCCCATTCTCCCTTACAGATTTGCTCAAGCTCTGTCAAATTGGATGGAGACTGTTGGTTAACAGCAATCTTAAAGTGTTTCCACAGAATATCAATGGGATTCCAGTCTGAGCTTTGGCAGGGCCACTCAAGGACTTTCATATTCTTGTTCTGAAACCATTCCAGTGTTGCTTTGGCTGTATGCTAAGGGTCATTGTCCTGTTGGAAGGTAAATCTTCGCCGCAGTCTCAGGTCTTTTGCACTCTGAAGCAGGTTCTCCTCAAGGATTTGCCTGTATTTGGCTCCATTCATTGTTCCCTCTATCCTTACAAGTGTCTCATTCTCTGCTGCTGAAAAGCATCTCCATAGCATGATGCTGCCACCACGATGTATGATGAGTGGTGCCCGGTTTCCGCCAGACGTAGCGCTTCACATTGAGGCCAAAGAGTTCTATTTTTGTCTCATCAGACCACAGAATATTTTCTCATGCTCTCAGAGTCTTTTACGTGCCTTTTTGCAAACCCCAGGCATGCTGTTATGTGCCTTTTTCTCAGGAGTGGCTTCCGTCTGACGACTCTCCTATAAAGCCGAGATTTGTGAAGTGCTGCTGAGACTGTTTTCTTTCTGGAAGGTTCTCCCATTTCAGTCAAGGAACTCTGTAGTTCTGTCAGAGTGCTCACTAGGTTCTTGGTCACCTTCCTGACCAAGGTCCTCCTTGCCCAGTTGCTCAGTTTGGTCGGACAGCCAGCTCAAGGAAGAGTCTGGGTAGTTCCATATTATTTCCATGTCCTAATGGTGGATCTTACTGTGCTCTTGGGAACTTTCAACAACACTCTACAAATTGTTTTACACCCTTCTCCAGGTCTATGCCTAGCCTGGTGTTGGCTTAGTGGTTAGGGTGGCGGCTTGGGATCCCAGGGTCCTGAGTTCAAGCCCCGTTGGCTGCTGAATTAACACCAGGGGGTTGACTCAGCCTGTCATCCATCTGAGGTCGGCGAAGTGAGTACCAGTGTACTGGTCCCGGTGTATGCCCCGGTTAGAATAGGTATACCATATCCCTGTGTGTCGTAAGAGGCGACCAGGGTTGGCGTCAGGAAGGGCATCCGGCCATAAAACATTGCCTCAAGAAAAAGCCTAACCCCTGCACAGCAGGGAAAAATGGCTGTAAAAACGGTCATTTTATATTATTTTTCCAGGTCTATGCCTCCTCACAATTCTATCTCAGAGTTCTATGGACAATTCCTTGGATTTCATGGTAGAGTTTCTGTTCTGACATGCACTGTCAACTGTGGAACCTCATATAGAAAGGTGTGTTTCATTCTAAATCATGTCCAATCAATTGAATTGGTCACAGGTGGACCCCATTCAAGTTGTGGAGTCATGTCAAGGATGATTAAAAGAAATTGGATGCACCTGAGCTCAATTTTGAGTGCTGTAGCAAAGGGGTTGAACACTTATTGACGCAAGATATTTCAGATTTTCATTTTTAATTAATTTGTAAAAATTTATATTAAAAAACAAAAAATCCACTTTGACATTCTGGGGTATTTATATGTAGATTGGTCACAAAAAATCTCCATTGAATCCATTTTAAATTCAGGCTGTCAGACAACAAAATGTGAAAAAGTCAAGAAGTGTGAATACTTTCTGAAGGTGCTGTGTAGCTAGCTAGCGTTTAATCGATGTGAGAAACGGGTTTGAATGAGACTCACCATTATTATAAGTGGGGAAGATGAAGGAGGAAGAGTTTTTGTTTTCATGTAAATTGAAACCGGCCCATCTATTCTCACCTTACTGTTTGCAGATTGGGCATCATTGGTGGTTTGCCCTGTAGGACAATTGTTGACGGCCAGACGGACGGACACAGTGACAGACGGACGCAGGGACAGAACAGGCACATCAAGACCGAGCTCCTTTTATATTATTGATGAAAAAATTTCAACAGGACATTATCATTGACCACCACCCATCATTGACCACAGTGTACAATGTTCACATGGATTTTCACAAGTTGACATTAACACCCATCTTCAAGTGAAGAATATAACGGAGAAAAGGAAGGTTAGGAAAATTGTGGACAAGGAGCATAAAAGGGAAGGGAGGTTGGGTGATGAGGATAGAGAACTGGTGAGTGGAGAGAAGAAGAATCTATAAACACTTGAGTGGAAAAAAAATGGAGAAAAGCAGACTGTGCCATATTAAAAGTTCTTCAAGTTTGCATATTATCTAATATGTAGATACCTCTCAGTTATCATAAATTGTTGAGTACATTTTGCATGTTGCTTTTTTTTCATTCGGCTGTTTTTCCTAATTGACATGTTCAGCTTTCTTGGAACTTGATGCGTCTTTGTTCTTATTAATAGTGGGCATTGGAGTGTGCATTTGTGAAACCAGAACCAAAAATTTACACCCAGGTTTTTGAAAGCCGCAATGCAGAGGATACAAAAATGTTTATTTAAAAAAAAAAGTAATTAAAATGAACAAAGGTTCAGAAGTCCATATGTCTCAGCTTCAGAGTGGTTATCGTCAGGCAGGGTGAAGTCCCTTTTCCCTGAGATGGTTGTCCCTGCGTACATGTCCCGCACTGTAGCTTCTGCAACTTTTGTTGTTGATATTTATTTGCCCATCCTGATTTTATTTGATGTGTAGAGCCAAGGATGTATTTCCTGCCGAAGTTGTTCATCGTCAATAAATAGATAGCAAATGCCTTGGAGCCAATTACCTTCAACTTGTGTTGTTTAACTTCCAGGGCTACACAAGCTGTGGTTTTGGAATAGTGATTCAATGACTCTCGTATTCATAATTTATACGAGTGCAAAATAAACGGCCCTGTGTCCGATATGTGTTCAGGAAAACACACTTTGCGCATTGCATAATCTGAGATGCCCATTCAGGTGAAAATCCATTCATTTAAACCCTCTATTGTTATTGTATTCAGGTTTCAGTATCACAACCGTTTTATGAATGCTTTGCATTTGGTTTTTTTTTCACTGGCTTGTACATTCTTGAAAATTGGCAAATCTACTGAGAGGAAACTCATAATATTATTATGAGTTAAAAAAAAATTTTTTTTTACATAATTGCTGTTCACAAAGCTGTATTCAGAATGCTTGCATAAAAGCAAAATTTTTTTTAAAAAAATACAGAATATACTTTTAAAATCGTGGTTTGTTTTGTCTTTTTTTTTTTTAAATCAGTACAGAGCTGACCACAAAGGCTTCTTCATAACAGCTTTACTAAACCATTTAATAAAGCTCTTGCCGATAAAGCTCATGCCTTTTTGAATAATTTTCAAGTTTTCATTCTCAAGGACAGACCTCTCAAATAGTGTAACTTATTTGTATCAGAGCAGGAAGGACAAATGTTGATTTCATGACAACAAAAATATTTGTTTTTCTTGTAAGCTTTGTGTATTTTCTTCGAAATTGGTCTCCGTGTGTAGTATTGAAGGGTTTTTTTTGCACACAGTCAAGACTCGTGGAAGAGCTCAAACACAGAATAAAAGCAACAGCAGAAAGAGGGGGGAAATACCAACAGCAGGGTTGAGGGACAAAATAGATGCAGGTCAGGACAAATAACGGATGTGGGGAGGAATGAGGGTTACTATCGGATGCACAGGGTGAACAACATGGATACATAAGCAAACACTTAGGAAGGAAAAACTGAATTTGGAAAGAGGTGGGCTTGGGGGTTGGGGAGGTTAACAGAGGTAGAAAAGATCATAGTTTTGATAGTGGATGATCTGAGATGGTGGTGAGCAGCTGTCTTAAAGACCTGTCGGGAAGAATGATTTTGAAGGCAATGTGGAAGTTGATTCCACAGTTGGGTAAAAAGAGAAACTAATAAGTAGAGGTGAGCAGTGATTCTGGATTTTTGGAGGTTCAAGAGAAGGGGGTTGCTGGTGGACCACATGCATCCTACAGAAAACTGGGAGGAAGGGGGGAGGGACAAAGAATGGAAAGAGCAGAGGATGTAAGACCAAAAAGGAGGCGGTAGAAGACAGAGAGACTGCCAACCTGTCCCTGATGGGGAAAGTGATAGGCCCATAGACTCAGCTTCATCATGGGAGATTCCAAAAAATTTGAAGGCCTTGGTTTCCATGGCATCAAGCTGAGCAAGATGTGAGGCAGGGGAGCCAGTCTAAAGGGGAGAGCAGTGTGACATCAAGTTGCGGATGAAGGCGTTGTCGGTGATTGGAGTTCATGTGTGTCAAGGAAGGACTTGGTACGAGTGTGGATGCCCAGTCGTCAACTGGATTTGGAGACCAACTTAGAAATGTGGTTTGGCCAAGAAAGATTATGACTGATTGTGAGACCCAGGAGTTTGAATGATTGCACTTCTTCAAGAGTATTGTTAAGAAGGTCGATGGGATGGTTTTCTATGAGAGAGAGTGAGATATATATATATATATATATAGAGATTTTTGTCTGAATTGAAAGACATATTCCAAGTATTTGATCATCTTGTGATTATATCAAGGTCTGAAGAGAAGAAAGAGGCTGTTGCCTGCCTATCTGAAGGATGAGGGATGTCATGGCAAAGGGTGGAGTCATCACCAGATGGAAAAAGAGGATTTTCCAGCAAGTCGCAGAGATCATTAATGAAGATTAGGTGCAGGACTAGGCTCAGAACACTGCCATTGGGCACTCCAGCTTTGACAGGGAGAGAAGATGAAAGGATTCCGTTGAGAGCAACATTGGTTACGAGAATAGAGGAAGTCAGTTTGGCATGTGTGGAGTTGGCCTTAGATGCCATAGGCAGACAGTTTGGAGAGTAATACAGGGTGCCAGTCTGTATCAAAAGCATTTGGTATGTCCAGAGAGAAAGCCATAATCTCATGTCTGACATTGAGGGCCTTCATCCATTGTTGGGGGAGTAAACACAGCCTGTCCAAGTTGGAGTGAATTGGTCTGAATCCACATTGATGATCTGAGATGAGGTCGTTGGAGAAAAGGAAGGATGATTTCATATCAATTGCGATGATCGATTCCACGACCTTGCTGATGATTGGAAGTAAGCTGATAGGTCTGTAGTTAAGGGGATCAGTTTTTGCACTTTGTTTTTGTAATGCTTTGATATTGGCTGAATTTCAAGTAGAGGTGAGATGACCTCAGGCAAATGATGTTGTGAAAAGAGATGTGCAGCAGAATAGGTTTGTAGGACATGTGAGCTGATGCCGTCTGGTCCAGTTCCAGAATCGGAGTTGAGTGTCACCAGAAACTTCTCCCCCTTCTCAGGTGTGAAAAAACAGTTGTCCATGAACAGTTGGGTATATCTGGGTAGGGTGGATACAGAGATTGAGGGGTTGGGGATACAAGATTTAGATTTTAACACACTTCTCACAAATGATGTTGGCCGTGGTGCCATTTGAAGTGAGGGAGGGGATGGAGGGGTTGCATTTTTCAGAGACAGATTTAACAAGGCACCACCAAGTTTTAGAGGAGGGAGGGAAGTTTGAAAGTTCAATCTAGAGTTTGGAGAGATGTTGTGTTTCGGCTCTCCTTTGAGCGATCGACTTATTGCGGGCTTTGTGGAATGATCTGAGATTGCCTTTGTTCGGGTTTTCTTTCCAGTCTTCCCTCCAGGGAAGAGGAAGCAATTGGTTTCAAAGCAACTGCCCCACCACAGGATTCAGTGTACCTTGGGCAGGAAGAATGGTAGGATAACTGAAGATGAGATGGGATGGATCTGTGCATAAGAGAGAGTAGGATTCTGTGGAAGAATTCCCAGGCTGAGTTAACATCAGGGGCAATAGATATGGGAGACCATTTCTGAAAAGAGATGGCTGCTTACAGTCTCTGCCAATCTGACTTGGTGAACCGTCAGACATGCCATCACTGAGGGGCCTCTGAGATTAGCCATAAAGATGTTCACTCTCACAATTAAGCATGTAATCAGACGAACCTATTGGAGCAGAGGAAGAGCAGGAGATCCTTGAGAGGAAGTTTGTCTTAACCAACTCCAGCAGGGAGGATTTGCCATTGGGAGAAATCCAGGTAGGAAAGTTCACAGATTGAGTCGGTCCCATGGGGTCACATAAATCGCCACGTGTGAGGAAGAAAGTTGGGATGAATGGTTAAAAATGTGGTCCCTGTTGTGTGTGTGTGTGTGTGTGTGTGTGTGTGTGTGTGTGTGTGTGTGTGTGTGTGTGTGTGTGTGTGTGTGTGTGTGTGTGTGTGTGTGTGTGTGTGTGTGTGTGTGTGTGAGAGAGAGAGAGAGAGAGAGAGAGAGAGAGA
Organism: Eptatretus burgeri; assembly: GCF_056783735.1. Lineage (NCBI taxonomy): Eukaryota > Metazoa > Chordata > Myxini > Myxiniformes > Myxinidae > Eptatretus > Eptatretus burgeri. The sequence goes on along the minus strand of NC_140962.1, from coordinate 12,413,114 downwards.
GAGAGAGAGAGAGAGAGAGAGAGAGAGAGAGAGAGAGAGAGAGAGAGAGAGAGAGAGAGAGAGAGAGAGAGAGAGAGAGAGAGAGAGAGAGAGAGAGAGAGAGAGAGAGAGAGAGAGAGAGAGAGAGAGAGAGAGAGAGAGAGAGAGAGAGAGAGAGAGAGAGAGAGAGAGAGAGAGAGAGAGAGAGAGAGAGAGAGAGAGAGAGAGAGAGAGAGAGAGAGAGAGAGAGAGAGAGAGAGAGAGAGAGAGAGAGAGAGAGAGAGAGAGAGAGAGAGAGAGAGAGAGAGAGAGAGAGAGAGAGAGAGAGAGAGAGAGAGAGAGAGAGAGAGAGAGAGAGAGAGAGAGAGAGAGAGAGAGAGAGAGAGAGAGAGAGAGAGATATATATATATATATATATATATATATATATAAAAGAGAACGGATGGAGGTATAGATATTGATATAGATATGTAGATAGAGTTGTCACTATTTGGAGGACGGTGCAACACAGGCAATTAAGACATGGGTGCTAAGGGGAAGTTGTAGCCAAAGCTACTCCTGGAGGTTGGGAAGTGAAAAATCAGTACAAGAACATTGAAAAATGAAGTTCTTTGAGAGAAAAACGGGACGAGGGGAAAAGCTTTGAGAAGGCGGGACGAGGGGGAAAGCTTTGAGGGGGCAGGATGAGGGGAAGCTCTGAAGGGTTGGACGAGGGGAAGCTCTGAGGGGGTTGGACGAGAGGGAAGCTCTGAGGGGGTTGGACGAGAGGGAAGCTCTGAGGTGGTTGGACGAGAGGGAAGCTCTGAGGGGGTTGGACGAGAGGGAAGCTCTGAGGGGGTTGGACGAGAGGGAAGCTCTGAGGGGGTTGGACGAGAGGGAAGCTCTGAGGGGGTTGGACGAGAGGGAAGCTCTGAAGGGGTTGGACAAGAGGGAAGCTCTGAGGGGGTTGGACGAGAGGGAAGCTCTGAGGGGGTTGGACGAGAGGGAAACTCTGAGGGGGTTGGACGAGAGGGAAACTCTGAGGGGTTGGACGAGAGGGAAACTCTGAGGGGGTTGGACGAGAGGGAAGCTCTGAAGGGGTTGGACGAGAGGGAAGCTCTGAGGGGGTTGGACGAGAGGGAAACTCTGAGGGGCTTGGACGAGAGGGAAGCTCTGAGGGGGTTGGACGAGAGGGAAGCTCTGAGGGGGTTGGACGAGAGGGAAACTCTGAGGGGGTTGGACGAGAGGGAAACTCTGAGGGGGTTGGACGAGAGGGAAACTCTGAGGGGGTTGGACGAGAGGGAAGCTCTGAAGGGGTTGGACGAGAGGGAAGCTCTGAGGGGGTTGGACGAGAGGGAAACTCTGAGGGGCTTGGACGAGAGGGAACCTCTGAGGGGGTTGGACGAGAGGGAAACTCTGAGGGGGTTAGACGAGAGGGAAGCTCTGAGGGGGTTGGACGAGAGGGAAGCTCTGAGGGGGTTGGACAAGGCAGAAAGCTTTGAGAGGTCAGTGCAAGGGGGAATGTTTGAGAGGGTGGGACGAAGGGGGAAGTTTTGAGGTGGCGGGATGAGGGGGGAACTATGAGGGGGAAGCATTGACGAATGCGTTGATGGGGAAGCATTGACGAGCAGGATGAGGAGGAAGCATTGAAGAGCAGGACGAGGGTTAAAGCTTCGAAAGGGTGGGACGAGGGGGAAACATTGGGAGGGGCGTGCAGAAAGAGGGGGACATAGAAGGGGTTGGGTTGGAAGGACATCGGCTTGTAGGAAATGTCAGGGTGTGTATTAACATGGAGGGTTTTGCTACCGTGAAAGGCCGTAAAGGGGTATTGATTGTCATGAACAGACAACTTCTGCAAACTGGACTTCTCAAGTTTCACAATCTTGACATATGGAGACAGAGATTATGGGATGGGTGGAAATAATTTTGTTGAAGGCACAAAGAAAGAAAGGTGGTGCTGTAGGTACGGGAGGATTGATGGACTAAGAGCTTCTTGAGAGACAGGTTTGTCAAACAATCCTTGTGAAGAAGAAGAACAATAATAATAATAAGAAAAATGTATTGTGATGAAGAACACTCGTGGTGCTCATGACGAGGAAATGAGGAACGTGAACCATTTTAACATAGAGCATATAAAAGCTTTAAAAGTAAGTAGAAAGAACCATTTTTCAATGAAGATTCATTTTGGAGATACAGTGCAGTATTGAGAAAATGGAGAGATAAAGAATGAAGTGATGTGCAGGAAATTCAGGCAGATTGGGATTGTGCTCGGAGTGAAAACGAAACTTTTATTTATTTATTTATTTATTTATTATTTTGGGAAGCGGGGAGGGGAATAGGATAATGTTGAGGAGAAAGGACAACACTTGTGAGAAAAATAAGCAGAATGAGGAACGCGGCGTCAAAACGGACAGAATTTGCAAGCGGGCTATCCGAGGAGTCGGCTTCGAGCAACATGGAAACAAATTTGACAAACAGCATAACAAGGTACGCTTTAACACGGGATATTGGATGAAAACACAAACAGCAACACTAACACAGGGACGAAAATATAACCAGAAAGACACGACGGATCCGGTTCTGGAAACTTCACTTTGATGGAGTGGAACGGGAGCAGCTGCAGATTCAACCGACGGGTGGAGCAAACTGGAACGGGAAGAAGGTTTCAAGGTAGGCAGCTAAATTGTTCTTTTTTTAATTATTATTTTGCAGTGCATCAGGCATCTTTGAATTAAAAGGAGAAACATCCATCCATCACGCTTTATTCTAAAGGCTTTCTGCTCTTGTAGAATAACAAAATTGGTACTGTTGGATAGCTAATGATTAAGATGCCTGTTTTAAAACCCCATCTTTCCAGGAGGGAAGAGGAACAAGCAGGACTTGAAGCTTTCATCTCGTAGTTCCAAAGGTATGACAGTAGGAACCCTTTAGAGAAAAGCATGACAGACGCAGGAGGAGCACATAAAATTATACATAGTAATACTTCTCGAAGTAATATAGAAATATATAATGGTACACGGAAGGAGCACACGAATAGCAACAACAATACCAAAACAACCGTTATATAAGATCCTTTTTTGCGGGTTTCACTTCATTTCACATCCTCATTGAGACTCGCAGATAGACATGCAATATGTCTGTGAAGTGCAACATGCTGTTTTTTGAGATTAAACCCTTCAGCGAAGCGACGGGTCGGCACAGCTAGTGTTGATAGAAAGTTATAAAAAATCCATGTGACCATTGCACACTGCCCCTTTGGGGTAATTGTCCATTTGAATGCCCTGTGGAGATCTAGATCTCTCTGTATGCTCAAAAATATTGTATACAAAGCAATTGGTTTATTTTCATATCAATATGTACCCATTGAAGTTAACTTGCTTTCCAAGATGAGAGCACCTCATGCGGCTGTGAAACCTAAGGTGCACCTGCCAACCTTAGAATGAAGAAAATGGTCTTTAAAAATAGTAAGAACCAATCTATTAATGTGTGTGCTTGGGGGGGGGGGGTAGGTGGAGGTTGTATCGCATGAATATACAGGATTGCACTGCGCAGTGGGAGAGGCATTGGACATGCGGGAAGACTTGTTATACAAAAGTGCACTATCCGTCAATTTTGAGCCATGGAGCCAACAAACACCGACAGGGCATTCAGCTTTGATGAGACCCTCACACAGACACCACAACCATGACACGTTAATCCAATCACCATTCTTACCAATGTCCATGCATTCCTGTATCCCCAATGCTTCTAGGTACCGATCCAACTCAAATTTTAACCGATCTACTATTTCTGCTGTCACTACCTTTCTAAGGTGACTATTCAATGCATTAACTACTCTCTCAGTGAAAAAAAAACCCTGCCATACTGCCATCCCACTCTCTTCTTGTCTACTCTAATAAGACTATGGCCCCTAGTTCTGTCACTGTTCATTCTGCAGAAACTTCTGCATTTATTCTGTCTATACCTTTCATTATCTTAAAACGTCTCCACCATTATCCCTCTTAATCAACTTCTTTCTAATGTATGAAGTCCTGTCTCCTCCAGCCACTCATCTTGGCTTGGTCGAGCTCGCCCCAGAATCGATGTCGTCACTTTACGTCCTTCCTCCATGTATAAAGCTATGAGCTATGTCCTTCCTTAGCAGAGTTTGAGTATTAAGAGTTTCGGCAGAAGTTTATTAGTGCACTTATATTACAAAATTGGGCTGATAGGATGGCCTAGAGGTACACAGACTGGGTTTGAATCCCGACCCAACTATAAACTGTCATCCCGATGTTTCACAGGCAGGGTGATTCATAAATGTGTGTGCCGTCCCTCGGATACACATTAAGCATTAAAGAAGTTCGTAGACGTTAAAGATACACTGTGTCCTTCGTGGAGTTGGCGAGCTATCGCCGGCACCATGGCCAAATTCCTGCTCTAACCAGCAGAGGGCATTGCATCAGCGTCACAGCCACGCCCTCAGCCAATGATGCTGTCCGACAGCCTTCTGCTGCATACGAACGAAGAAGAATTACAAAACTAACATTTTTATGTCTTGTTCAGACAAAATACACAAAATTATGCAACATGCATATCCATGGGAGTTACTGGATATAATTATTTTGTAACAAGGAGGGCCATATAATATTTTTGGGGGAAGGTGTAAATTCATTTTTGAAATAGTATTCCAAAAAAATGTATTTCATCATTGTAAACATCATCGGAAAGAAATGAAGACATTTGTTTTAAAGCAGAAAAAAAAAATGGCTGCATTGATGTTTCCACAACATGATGCAAGTTCTGACATGCAACACCCTAGCTGGGCTATATTATTACAGCCCATTGTGATTAAAATCCATTTCAATTGATTTGATTGACCATCATTATGCTTCTGAGAAAATTTGGCTTTTATAATATTTCCTTAATACAGCTTAACAAAAGTTATGAGAAAATCTCAGCAATATTATACAAGGGCTGATGATGAGCTGTGCCATACTCCACGTCGCATTGCAGTTGCCGATTCAGTTTTTTTTAGCTGGGGTATTGCTGGGTGGTTTGTTATTGCTTTCCCAGCAGTCAGCCAAGGCAGGAATTTGTAATTTGGCGACCCTACTCTTCATAAAAGACACCTTGGGATCTTTAACTCCACCAACTAATGCCGGCAGATGGGACATCCAGTTTAACTTCCATCCAGGAGATGACACACACACACCTTGATGAATCACCCTGCCTGTGAAACGCCTGGATGACGGTTGAAAGTTGGATCGGGATTCGAACCCAGGCGAGACGGCTCAGAAATGAGTGTGCCTTCCTCTAGGCCGTCTTGCTTGCCTGTATGAGAGATTCACTCACAAAAAATATATGTCTGATCGAGGAAGATCATTGGTGTTCCATAGTGGTGTTTGAAAAGGCAAGTAGACTAGGCTGTACTCATCTCTTCTCCAGGACCCATCAGTAATGCTTTTCAAAAGTATAAAGTGTGATAAGAAAACAAAACGGTAACCTTCACAAACACTGAAACATCTTTTATCACTGCAATGTGGTGTTGTGTTATGCCAAATATTGTGGCCAACAATGAAGTTGAGCCGTGATTGATTTCCTTGCAGAGACAATCGATTATGTATTGACATTCATTCATAAACTTGACCAGTATGGAAATTGTTTGGTGTCAATCATTTGTTGATATCCATTTTACTCAAAAGCTCTTCTGAATTTATTTTATTTGTACCCTTCATTATCTTAAACATCTTGTTCAAATCCCCTCGTAATCGACTCCTATCTAATGCACAGTGGTCTGTAAAAGTATTCACCCCCCTCCCCCTTCCAAGTTTTTCACATTATGATGTCACCTGAGCTAATTTCATGAAGCTTTCAAATCAAATTTAATATTTAGAGTCTTCACAAACTACTCTAAAATGATAAACCCCCAAAATGCAGATAAAATGTGAATAAATTAAATTAACAGAGAAAATCAGATGATTCTGAGTTACATAAGTATTCAAACCCTTCCCCTAATTAACCCTAAATAACTTCAGGAGCAAATTATTTGTTTGAAAGATTAAAAAATAACTAATAGGTTTCTCCTGTATGTGAATGCACTTATCTCACTTATTATATTCACCTGGATTCTCCCCCAATTATCGAAGGAGATTTAAGGTACAACTCACTTGGTCAACCACCAAGATAAACATAAAGACCAAGGAGCTTTCCAAAGAAATCAGACATAAAGTGATGGAGAAGCACCGTTCAGGAGAGGGTTATAAGAAGATTTCAGTCACTCATTATCCCTTTGAGTACGGTGAAATCCATCATTAAGAAGTGGAAAACGTATCATACCACCCAGACTCAACCCAGATGAGGTCACCCATCCAAACTCAGCAGACGGGCAAGCAGGAAACTTGTTCAGGATGTCACTGTGAATACAACAATGACTTTGAAAGATCTACAAGGCTCTATATCTGAGATGGGGGTCAGTGTTCATCAATCAACAATATCCTGTTCCCTTCACAAAGCTGGCCTCGATGGACAGGTGGCAAGAAAGAAGCCATCACTGAAAAAGATGCATCTACAAGCTCGTGTGGAGTTTGCGAAAAAGCATCTTAATGATACTGCAGGCATGTGGAGAAAGGTTTTGTGGTTAGAAGATACAAAAATTGAACCGTTTGGTCAAAATTTAAAGTGTTACGTCTGACACGAGCCTAACACTGCACATCATCCAGACAACACCATCCAGACTGTCAAGCATGGTGGTAGCAGTGTCATGTGTTTTTCATCAGCAGGGACTGGCAAGCTTGTCAGGAGCAGGGACCGGCAAGGGACAATGGATGATGAAAGTACAGGAGAATCCTTGATGAAAACCTGCTTGAGTCAGCCATGAATCTGAATCTGGGTAGTTGATTCAGATTCCATCAGGACAATGATCCGAAGCACAAAGCTAAAGCCACACTGGAGTGGCTTGATACGAAGAAAATAAATGTTCTTCAGTGGCCCAGTCAAAATTGAACGCCATTGAATATTTATGGCGAGACTTAAAATTTCAGTCCATCGACGAGCCCCATCAAACTTGGCAGAACTAGAGGAATTTTAACATGAAGAATGGGTAAATATTTCACCATCTCACTGTGTAAAGCTGGTAGAGACCGACCGAACCCAAAAAGACTCGTAGCAGTCATTGCTGCACAAGGTGCTTCTACCAGGTACTGAACTAAGGACCTGAATACTTTTACGACCAGTGGATTTTGATGTCTACATGTTTTTTCAGGTATTCCTGACATGTAACCTTCAACAACAACAGTGTTAAGTTTGATCTCTTCAGTTGGGAATAAAAAAATTAATTTGGAAAAATTGTTTCAAAATCTATCTATAATTCCAGCAATCTGTGTCTGTGTGTCTGTTGTGTGTGTGTGTGTGTGTGTGTGTGTGTGTGTGTGTGTGTTTGACCACTGTTTCTCGACAACCACTGGTCCAATCTAATTGAAACTTGCCAGGTATATTGCTGGGGACCTGAGTATGTGCCTTTTCAAGGTTTGATATTAATCGGACAAGTGCTTCCCAAGTTATTGCTATTTATTTACCAACCAATGACAAGACACGTTGCTGTGGCCATTTGTTTACCAACCAATGACAAGACACGTTGCTGCGGCCATTTGTTTACCAATAAATGACAAGACACGTTGCTGCGTAGGTGTGGCCGATGGGGAAGAGAACCTCAGCCGCGTTCCCCATTACGGGCTACAATGTACGGACCTCCGGATAGTGATGACTTAGTGTATTGGCTGCTCTTAGAGCACCCTTATTCTGGACATTTCCATCTCTCTGTCTGTCTGCGAAACTTTGGTCACGCCTTAGGGCTAAACCACTCAACCAATTCCAATGAAATTTTTCAAATAATTTCTCGATTTCTTATGTGCATTTATAGATAAACACAATGCCCCAATCCAGTCGTCGTTTACGAGAGCGAAAGAACAGACTCTCTAGTTGTTTGAAAGTTTTTTTTTTTATTGCATGTACGTTTTTTTTTTTTTTTTTTTTTGTTTTTTCTCCTCTTCTCTTTGTATTTTTCATTGCAAAAAGGCAAAATACATTGCGCTAATAAATTAATTGGCCATTAAAACTTAATTGCAAATAATCGTAACTGCGATATGCGAACTTCCGGACAGTGAGGACTTAACTTCACGTCGGCCGGTGCGCGGCCGGCAGACGATGACGTCACGTGCCGTGCCGGTTACAATGGAGATCGATCGGTGCCTTAGTTACCGTGGCCTAGGAGTGCCAATGGTCAATGGCAGCGAATGTCATGGCAAGCAAAGACAGGGAGGTAAACTTGATTTTAATTTGGATTTTAATTAACTCTGTGTGGGCAAGTATCACAGGAGTTGTTACTTCAAATCAAGCGATAATTCATGGAATGCATGTGAACATTCCGTACGGGCACGCACTACTTCCGGATGGTGATGACTTCATGTATCTATCTATAATTCCAGCAGTGTGTGTGTGTGTGTGTGTCTGTGTCTGTGTCTGTGTCTGTGTCTGTGTCTGTGTCTGTGTCTGTGTCTGTGTCTGTGTCTGTGTCCGTGACCGCTGTTTCTCAACAACCACTGGTCCGATCTAATTGAAACTTGCCAGATATTTTGCTGGGGACCTGAGTATGTGCCTTTTCAAGGTTTGATATTAATCAGACAAGTGCTTCCCAAGTTATGGCCATTTATCTACCAACCAATGACAAGACACGTTGCTGGGTAGGCGTAGCCGATGGGGAAAGGGAACCTCAGCCGCGTTCCCCATGACGGGTTACAACATACGAACTTCCGGATAATGATGACTTCGTGTATTCTAATAATTTCTCGATTTCTTATGCGCATTTATAGATAAACACAATGCCCCAAGTTATGATCGTTTTCATATTAGACGGTGTATAAATTTCGGTAACATCAGAGTGAGCTGGTATGCTCCGGACCAGGAAGTAAATTTTGTTTTTTTTTTAACACGAACGTTTTTTTTTTCTTCTCTCTTCTGTTCTCTTTGTGTTTTTGCTTGCGACGACATTGCGAAAAGGCAAAATACGTTGGCGCTAATTGAATAATTGGCCATTAAAACTAATAATTTATCAAAACGTTGGCAGATCCAGCAGCCTCCGAATTCTTGCCCTGGACGAGGAAACAAAGAAGAAGCGCCGTTTCCTCAGCGATGTTGTTTATGAAGAGGTGCTAACGAGATAAAGGTGTGTACATGGAGACAATTTTTATTATTTATAAGCGCCGTTTCCTCAGCAATGTTGTTTATGAAGAGGTGCTAACGAGATAAAGGTGTGTACATGGAAACAATTTTAATTATTATTATTTATTTATTGAAGAAAAATTGTTCCGAAAATAATTTATCAAAAAAAGTGCACAACTTATTTTTGTTTCCAATTGTCAAAACGCTGTGGCCTTTGGAAGTGTTAAGGAATTCAGCTCCACTCGACAAGCTTGCCAACGAAATACATCTCAATTTGGTGTTAAAAACGATTCACAACGACGGGTTTCCTTACTCATTGCTCTGCAGTCTGCATTCAACCCCTTCATTTGTCATCTCATTGACCTCATTTAATCTATCTATAATTCCAGCAATCTGTGTGTGTGTGTGTGTGTGTGTGTGTGTGTGTGTGTGTGTGTGTGTGTGTGTGTGTGTGTGTGTGTGTGTGTGTGTGTGTGTGTGTGTGTGTCGTCTATCTATAATTCTAGCAATGTGTGTGTCTGTGTGTGTGTGTGTCGTTTACGAGAGCGAAGGAACGACCTGTGTGGTTGTTGTTTCTGGCACGCAGTTTGAAAGTTTTTGTTTTGTTTGCACGTACGGGCACGCACCTACGGGCATGCACGAGTTCTAATAATTTCTCGATTTCTTATGCGCATTTATAGATAAACGCAATGCCCTAATCCAGTCGTCGTTTATGAGAGCGAAGGAATGACCTGTGTGGTTGTTTCTGGCTCGCGGTTTGAAAGTTTTTTTTGGGGGGGGGGGGGTTGCACGTACAGGCACGCGAGAGCAAAGGAACGGCCTGTGGTTTTTGTTTCTGGCTCACGCTTTGAAAGTTGTTTTTTTTTGGTTTGCACGTACAGCCACACACGTATGGGCATGCACGTATGGCCACACACGTACGGGCATGTGAGAGCGAAGGAACGGCCTGTGTGGTTGTTGTTTCTGGCTCGCGGTTTGAAAGTTTTTTTTCCACGTACGGGCACATACTAGTAATTCATAATTCATCTAAACTTGCAGAGTACCCACCCTCGGGGCAATCTTGGTCCAAGCATGTGATGCGTTCTTCTGACGCACTCCTTTATTTGGGCGGTGTCAGGTCAGGTCAGGTATGGGAGCATGTGCCAGAACAGCGCGTCGCTGCGTCCACTTTCCATCGGTGGTAACAACCGACCACTTTCCACCGGTTCCACTTTCCACTCCAGGGGCCTCCGTCTGGCCATCCCCCAGGCAGATGCCAGGCCCATCCCCATCTCCCTGAGATGAGATCTCCTCCACTCATGAGACTGCCTCACTGAGAGAATCTGGTGAGCAGTACCAGCGTCAGGAAAATGAGCCAGATGCCCGTACAGATGCAACTGACGCTCACGGACCATGCATGTAACAAATCTCATCCGAGTCTCTCTCAGCAACCGCTCGTTGGACACAAAATCCGACCAGCGATAACCAAGGATTCTCCGAAGAGACCTGGTACCAAAGGAATTAAGTCTCCGTCTCAGATCCTTGGTCAGAGTCCAAGTCTCGCATCCATAGAGCAAGACTGGAAGCACCAAGAACCTGAAGACTCGGACTTTCGTCCTCCCGCACAGGTACCGGCAGCGCCACACCCCATGATCCAGTGAATCCATGACTCCCCATGCCCGACCCAGACGTCTATTGACCTCTGACTCACAGCCAGCAGAGACATGAATATCACTGCCAAGGTAAGTGAATCTCTCCACGACCTCAATTTGGGCGGTGTATAGGTGACTAATAGCACTGTGTATGCAAAAAAATAACCCGGGTTACATCCATGCAGTAAAAACATACCGACTGCTTATTATTCAAAACACCTCATTGCACTGGAAAACATGGGGACAGGTACACTGTTCTGTAAATGGTGGAGACTTATACCCTCCCTCACCTGGAAGCAGAGCGACACAATACACATTTACATAGAGAATTTGTATCCCCCCACCCCACCCCACCAAGGTAAAAACACCCCTATACATTAATTCGAAATGTGACATTATTGGTTGGGGGTGAATACTTTTGCAGGCCACGATATAAAGTGCTGTCTTCTTCAGCCGCTCTTCATAGCTTAGTCTATCTTACCCCAGAATCGATCTAGTAGCTCGACCTTGAACCCTCTTTATGGCAGCTATGTCCCTCCTCAAATGTGGTGACCGAAACTATACACTATTCTACATGAGGCCTCACTAACTTCCTATATAGTGTTTACATTACCTCTTTGCTTTTATAATTTATCCCCCTGTGAATACATCTCAAAACCCTGTTAGCTTTACCTTTAACTGCCTGGCTCTGTGCTGTCTGCTTACCCCTCCTCCCTCCCCCACAACCCCCATCCGATAACCACCCCCAGATCCTTATCCTGTTTGACACGCCAATCTTTTGCTCAATTTATAAAAGTATCTGGACTTTCCTGAAAGAACAGGAAGGGAGGGTTCATGAAGAGTTTAACTCCAATCCTATTATTTTAAACCGAATAAATGCCTTCTGCTTCTCCTTAATAGCATTCCTCATCTCGCTGCTCAACCATCTTGGCCTCTTTCTGCTTCGAGTTTTACACCTCATTGGAATGTACTTACTCTGCACTCAACACATTTGGTCCTTGAAGGTTTCCCATTTCTCTGATGATGATTGTCCTGTTGTTAGAGTCTCCCAATCTACATCACCCACTTCTCTCCTCATGCCCTCAAGGTTTGCATTCCTGAAATCTAATAGCCTTACCTTACTATCCTGAACTCTAAATGAACTCTAACCCTTAACGGAGTCCTTGCACACACAATGTTATGGTCACTTGTTCCGAAATTCTCCCCTACCTCCAACTCATCCATATTTTTATGATCATTGCATTTATAAAGAGGTCTAACAGTTTGTAGACAAGCCTACTTGTGGGTTTATCTACAAACTGGTTCAAGAAGAAAATCCTCATCCGCTCTGCCCTTTCCCTGTTCCTGGACCCAACTCATCCCTGGCAAGTTAAAATCCCCCATAATCAATACTCTTCCCTTGCCACGTGCCCTTCTGAATTCTTCATGTCCTCCTCCTTCCTCCTTTTCCTTCACACCCAGAGCCCTATAAAAGCATCCTACCAGTATCTTACTGTTTTTACAATCTCTAATCTCTACCCATACAGAATCCTCTCCATTAATTCCCTCCTTCATGTCATCTTTTTTCTCAATACAAGACTATCTTTGACCCAGATTGCTGCTCCTCCTGTTTTCTCCTTCATATCACACCGATACACCTTGTGGCCTTCTCGTCCATTCCTACAATTACTCTCCTCATTAAAACCAAGTCTTGCTCACTGTAACTACATCATATTCCTTTGTATTTACTTTCACTTCAAGCTCTTCCATCTTATTTAAACTCCTGGCCTCTGTTTGAAATATTTTTAACTTTCCCTTCCTGTAATTACTTTTTTCCTGCCTCGCCTTACCAATCATGTAATCAGTTGCAGTTCCTTCATTTATAGCCTCTCCACCCTCCTCTAGCCTAAAACAGCCTCAATTCCCTCCTCGATTCCCACTGTAAACTTTGCCGTCCCCTTTTACGTTTAGCATGTGGCCATCATTCTGGAAACAATCCCTTTGCGCCCAAAATGATTCCCACTGTCTCCTAAATACAAAACCTTGCTGCACCATTCTTCCTAGCATAGGTTAGCATCCATTGCTTTACTCGTGAATTATATTCCCTTCCCTATTCTCAGAGGAATAGCAGAAAACATTACCTCACAGCCCTTCTCTTTCAGTTGGCTACCCAACATGCTGTCCCTATTTTACAAATCCTCCGAGTAAACTCTACCGAAATCATTTGCTCCTACGTGTATCACAGCCAACGTCTTCCTGCCATGACCCGGCACGATGTCATTTAACCTTCCTTCAATATCCTGCTCCTTGGAAACAACCCACAACTCTGTCTATGATTCTTCCTGCAGAATGAAGCTGTTGCTAACAAATCATTGCCAATAAAAACAATCTCCCTAGCCGCACCACTACCTTCATTCACTCCAACCTCACCGATGGCAGACTGCACCAGAGATCGCACGCAGTTGATGGGTGTTTGTCGGTTTGTAGGTTATACCCATGTTAGTAGACAACAGAAAAGGGAAGGGAACATCTCACTTTTGGAGTCACCATCATAACATGCGACAAGTTTGAATGTCTGTCTTTTGCAGTTTATTAGAGTGTGATGTACTTACTTGTACAACTTTGATTTGATTGTTGAAACACCATTTCTGATTCTTATGTACCATCCTCGATTACAGAGCGCAGGTGCTGCCGAAGCAGTTTCTTGGCAAGGGTTATACTAGGTTGTTTGCCGTTGCCTTCCCAGCAGTAGTTATGGCAGGAATTTGGAATTTGGCTGTGGTTGTGGGATAGCGTGCCGATTCTTTACGAAGGACACCGTGCGGTCTTTAACGTCCAACCAATGCTGGCAGATGGGACACCCAGTTTAAGGTGTATCCGAGGGATGACACATACTGTACATTTATGATTCACCCTCCTATCTGAAACACCACGATAACAGTTTAGAGCTGGCTCGAGATTCCAACTCAGGTTGGACAGCTTCGAGGCGAGTGTGCGTACCTCTACACCATCCTGCCTGCCCCTTGAATACAACTACTAAGTCATTTATTATTTGAATGTGGCTGCAGACACCACTTAAAGTTTTTTGTGACATCAAACTAATTATTCACATTTGAGGAAGTGAAGACGAATGGATTTTCACTGGATTGCTGGACAAACCACCAAATGCATTGTGTGACATGTCTTGTTGTAAACACCCATTAAATTGTGAGGGAGTGACCACAACCTGACAGCTATGTACAGACTTTGGTTTCATGAGAGCTTGTTGGTTTCTCTTTATTGTGGTGTTTAACAATCAATTGCTGGTCACTCGTTGTTTACTCAAGGCCTTAAGTTTCACCACCGTCATATACATCATGGTTAGTTTGTAATTGTATTGTCGAGTGCAGTGAGGCGGTGTGCAAGATACCCTTGAGGTTTTATTAAACATCTTACGCCAAAAGCTTGTGGAATTCCAAGAGAAATGAAAAGATGAGGCACGCTACGCGGGTATTGTGAGTTTAGGGAGTTGTTTGGTTCGATTTATGATACACTTTTCAAAATAATTGCACAATAATTGTTTCTCTTTGCTCAATCTCCAGTCAAGGCATAACTGCTCTTATTAACCATTACAATTGGCCCTGTGAGCTTCTTTTCACACAGAACGAGTGGCAGGTACTGATCGTAATTGCTGAACAGCTCGGTTTTTGAAAGTGCCAAAAAGGTGATTTGTGTTCAAGTTTGTACTTCAATTGAAATAAAAACATTTTGAAGGTTGTAGAATATTTTTTTGAAGTTTACCGCCGTTGATGCAGCGTCTTTAACACCACCTTATTTAACACGTTATATTCGTTTTTCGTGCCTGTTGTTTGTGTCCTTTATGACGTCCTGAGAAATGGTAAGTTTCCTGTTTGGAATGATTTTCAATTTTGTTCCACTGCCAGACAGGCAAATAGAGTAAAGAGAGACAGAGAGTAAAAATATTGTCTCACTCCTCTCTGCGCATGTGTGGCGGGACGAATTCAGAGCCAAAGTTTTGTTAAACTACATTTTTTCCAATTCGTGTTCAAAATATCCGGGGCACTCGCTGCCAACCATAGGAGCAGTGAGTGAAAGAGAGTGACATTTCTGTATGTGGAGGAATTGCGTCATTCAGCTAGTGGGTTGCCCAGATAGCTCAGATGACACCATCATAACATGCTATGGTTTTTTTAGGGGACCTGGGTTCGATTCCCGGTGTGGGCCTGTAATTTTTATCCACACATCTTACTATAATTCACCGTCCGTCCGTCTGTCTGTTCCCAGGTACCGCAAAAACGACTGAACCGATCGCAACCATTTTTTGGGTGTGTAATCCTGCGACTCCTTGGAGTAAAATAGGCATAAACATGACCCCCTTGACAGCTCTTGGAGGGAGTGGGTGCTTCTAGTATTTATAATATTTGTTCTTTCCTGTTCATTTATAATTATGGTTTCTGTAGACAAAGGAAGTATCCAGAAAAATCAAATGCATGAAGAAATACTTGATGTAGAATATTACTGAAGTCATTTCGCAATTTTCATTTATTGCAAATCGGGAGTAAAATGGTACCTTGTCCATAAATCTTCAGCACCAGACATAGTGGCAGAATGGTTGGAGCATCTGCTCTGAGTCTCGGATGTCGGCGGTATCCAATTCCAAATCGTATATGCCTGTGGTGGTCTGACACTGCATTAACGACTTTGTAATGCCCAAATACTTGGCAAGTCATAGACAGTGATGCAACAAGCAGACTGCATTCTTAATTGAATCTTAGACATCCACGTGCCAATGAAATTGGTTTCATCATCTCAAACAGTTCCCACCATAAGGACAAAACTTACCAATCATTGACATTCAATTTCTCCTAAACGTTGCTTTTTAAGTTTTGGTTGCATTTTAAAGTTCAAATCCAGATGATAGAAACTGAACTGGTCCTCCTTGAAGTCACAGTTGCTGCTCAACATACTCAATATGAAGGAAGCTAAACTTACTTGCTTTATAAACAACGAACAACACAACTTCATATAAGGCAGGTTGGTGGACCTTCAGCAACAAACCAATTGTGAATCCCAACAAAGATAGTCCATTTGAAGCTAACATGTCTCCACAAATAAATAACGACTGATGACTAAGTTAGGAGAACTCACCTGAAGATAAGTGAAGCAAACCCTTTGTAGAAAAAAAAAAAAACAATTACAAAATTCTGCACCCAGGTCGATGTCTTGTCTCAGGATCCACCAGAGGTGAGGAGGTGAGGAAAGAGAGAGAGAGAGAGAGAGAGAGAGAGAGAGAGAGAGAGAGAGAGAGAGAGAGAGAGAGAGAGAGAGAGAGACAAAGGAGAGAGAGAGAGACAAAGGAGAGAGAGAGAAAAAAAAAGAAAAAAAAAAAGCCCTTGGGGTCCCAAGAAATCTCTTCCATTAGCTCATTCTGAACTCTCCTACTTTATGTGTCAAAACAGCCATGGGAATGTTATGTTTGTATATCCATCTTCAAACATTTATGTTGGCATGTGAATCGACACTTTAGCTCCTGATGGAGGTGTTGAAATAATGTAAATAACTGTGTTGAGGGACCTCCTGAAGAGCTGTCGGTATACCGACCGTGTCCACGCTATGTCGTGAAAGAGCGAACACAAAGGAAGTAAAACATTTTACCTTTTTTATCACTGGCTGGAGAAACATCGAAATATTTTTTTATATTATTTAAACATCTACTACTACTACTACCAGTTTTTTTAACGGTCCTAATTATTCAGATATTTTTGTGACGTCGGCCGGGGAATGTGTTTGGCCCAAGTTTTCCACGAACCGGCTGACTAGGCCTGAGGTTCGGCTGCAGGTGCAGGAATTTGGAATTTCGCAATCTTCACCGTTCACCGACAACCGGGGATCCAACCATTGGAGTTGAGAGAGCAGAAAGGTCCAAAATGACAAAGTAACCTTCTTGTTCTTCCTTCTCTCCCTTTACTACCACGACGTTTGACTCTGTCAATAGGAGGGGTTTTCAAATTGTTTTCTCCTCCTCATCCCTCCTCACATTTACGTCATTGCTGTGATTGGTCGGCAGACCCTCCACGAGATCAGTTACCAATCACAGCTCGAGCGCTTCAGAGCTCCTGTCAATCATAGTGAGGCCACGCCCAGGCACGTGGTTGGTCCGTCCACCGTTTAAACAGTCACGGACAAAGGACGTGTCTTCGTTAAGATATGGAGAGATTTGTGTTTCTGTCATCTTTAACTGCAATGTCACCTTACATTGTCTCGTCAAGCTGACAGGAATTTGTATCGATATTTATTTTATTGAAGAAATCGACGCCATGACATACAAGGGGTGGGGGTCGCGCATGGTCGCCATCTTGTTAGGGGTTAGGTCCAATTGTACCAAACTCTTGCACTGACTTGTCCACTATACTCCTCCACTTCTTCCTGTCACCCACTCTCCATCCATCCTCACAAATATTCCCATCTCAATCGCAGTCTACCTCTTTTTCTACTATCTTCCTCCCTCAACCTATCCACTTTCTTTGCCATAATCTCTTTACCGATCCGCACCAAGTGTCCAGTCCACTTATCCATAAAAAACACAAATGCTATTTGCATGCTTAACAAGAGAAACAGGATGTCATGAACAGACAAAAGTAATCTCTGAAGCATTGCATTCAAGAAATTGTGAGTACAAGCTGTGCCAGATTGAGATCCTTGTCAGCCCGAGGCAATTCTGTTTCGTAGGCCCTTTGATGGATGCATTTTTATGGATGTATCGATTTCTATAGGTGGACGAGTGATCAAAATTGTCTTGAATACTATATATACACTGTACCTAGAATATATATATATATATATATATATATATATATATATATATATATATATATATATATATATATATATATATATCTTCTTCTTCTTCTTTCGGCTGCTCCTGTTCGGGGTCGCCACAGCGGATCAACCGTATGATCCACATCGTGATTTGGCACATGTTTTACGCCGGATGCCCTTCCTGACGCAACCCTGGTCGCCTCTTACGACACAGGGATATGGTACACCTATTTTAACCGGGGTATACACCGGCCCAGTACACTGGTACTCACTTTGCCGACCTCGGAAGGATGACAGGCTGAGTCAACCCCCTGGTGTATTAATTCAGTGGCACAATGGGGATTGAACTCAGGACCTTTTGGATCCCAAGCCGCTACCCGAACCACTGCGCCAACACCAGGCTTAATATATATATATATATATATATATATATATATATATATATATATATATATATATATATAAATATATATATATATATATATATATATATATATATATATATATATATATATATATATATATATATATATATATATATATATATATATGTACCGGGCGTAGTAGCGTGCGCCTGTAATCCGGCTACTAGGAGGCTTGGGTTGGAGGATCACTTGAGGACGGGAGCTCTGCACTGGGCCGCGCTATGAGAGGGTGTAGGGCAGCCCGGAATCATGGCGAAACCCAATCCATATCCTTGTGTCGTAACAGGCGACCAGGGTTGCGTCAGGAAGGGCATCTGGCGTAAAACCTGTGCCAAAATCACTATGTGGATCATAACGGATGATCCTCTGTGGCGACCCCTAATGGGAGCAGCCGAAAGATGAAAAACATATATATATATATATATATATATATATATATATATATGTATATATATATATATATATATATATATATATATATATATATATATATATATATATATATATATATATATATATATGAAAGACCCACACACATCTCTCACCTGTGAATGGAGGGAATAGCCAATCAGCTCTCACCTAATCAATGAAACACAGGTGGCTCAGATTATATAAATAATTGACCTCTCCCACACTCCTTCAGCCAAAGAAGCTACATAAAACAACCAAGGAAGACTTACACAAGGTAAGTGCTGCGCTGTTTTGAACCCTTCCCAGAGCTCCTCAACAACTATAAAGACGTTCACACGTAGTGCACACATGAGAATCCCAATGCTATACACCCCCTCAGCTACCGGACCGGTTTCATCACTTGTTGACGAATCATCAGCTTTTGACTTTTGCACGTGGTACATGCTTGTCGGCCTCATTGGCATGCATTGCTGTCTACACTGTCACTATATATTTATATATTTATTTATAAATGTTTTATACATACATATATATTTATATACGTATATTTTTAAAATATATATTTATCTATATATTTATATTTTTATATATTTATATTTTTTTATATATATTTTATATATTATATATGTATTTTATATATCGAGCTATAATTCCAGCAATGTGTGTGTGTGTGTGTGTGTGTGTGTGTGTGTGTGTGTGTGTGTGTGTGTGTGTGTGTGTGTGTGTGTGTGTGACCGCTGTTTCTCGACAACCGCTGGTCCGATCTAATTGAAACTTGCCAGGTATATTGCTGGGGACCTGAGTATGTGCCTTTTCGAGGTTTGATATTAATCGGACAAGTGCTTCCCAAGTTATGGCCATTTATTTACCAACCAATGACAGGAACCGTTGCTGCGGCCATTTTATATCAACCAATGACAGGAAGCGTTGTTGCGGAGCCATGGTCGATGGGGAAGAGAAACTCAGCCGCGGTTGCCATTATGGGTTTCTCCTCTCCTCTCCTCTCCTCTCCTCCTCTCCTCTCCTCTCCTCTCCTCTCCTCTCCTCTCCTCTCCAAAAGGCAAAATACGTTGGCGCGAATTGAATAATTGGCGATTAAAAGCCTCCGTATTCTTGCCCTGGACGAGGAAACAAAGAAGAAGCGCCGTTTCCTCAGCGATTTTGTTTATGAAGAGGTTCTAACGAGATAAAGGTGTGTACAATGTACATGGAGACTATTTTTATTATTATTAATTTATTGAAGAAAAATTGTTTCAAAAATAATTTATCAAAAAAAGTGCACAACTTCTTTTTGTTTCCAATTGTCAAAACTCTATGGCCTTTGGAAGTGTTAAGGAATTCAGCTCTACTCGACATACTTGCCCACGAAATACATCTCAATTTGGTGGTAAAAACGATTCACAACGACGGGTTTCCTTCCTCATTGCTCTGCAGTCTGCATTCAACCTCTTCATTTGTCATCTCGTTGACCTCATTTCATCTATCTATCATTCCAGCAGTGTGTGCGTGTGTGCGTGTGTGCGTGTGTGTGTGTGTGTGTGTGTGTGTGTGTGTGTGTGTGTGTGTGTGTGTGTGTGTGTGTGTGTGTGTGTGTGTGTGTGTGTGTGAGACCGCTGTTTCCCGACAACCACTGGTCCGATCTAATTGGAACTTGCCAGCTATATTGCTGGGGACATGTGGATGTGCCTTTTCAAGATTTGATATTAATCGGACAAGTGAATCCCAAGTTATGGCCATTTGTTTACCAACCAATGAGAGGATACGTGCTGCGTAGGCGTGGCCGATGCGCCATTTAGTTACCAATCACAGGACACGCTGTGTGGGCGTGGCTGCGTAGGCCAGTGCACAGCCGGCCGACTATGACGTCACGTGCCGTGCTGGTTACGATGGGGATCGATCGGTGCCTTAGTTACCGTGGGGTAGGAGTGGCAATGGTAAATGGCAGCGAATGTCATGGCAAGCAAAGACAGGGAGGTAAACTTGATTTTAATTAACTCTGTGTGTAAGTATCGCAGCAGTTGTTACTTCAATGCAAGCGATAATTCGTGGAATGATGTGAACATTCCGTACGGGCATGCACTACTTTTGGATAGTGATGACTTACTGTATTCTAATAATTTCTCAATTTCTTATCCGCATTTATAGATAAACACAGTGCCCCAATCCAGTCGTCGTTTATGAGAGCGAAGGAATGGCCTGTGTGTTTGTTTGAAAGTTTTTTTTTTTTTGCATGTATGGCCACGCACATATGGGCACGCGAGAGCGAAGGAACGGCCTGTGTGGTTGTTTCTGGAAAGGCGTTTTAAAGTATGTATATAATTTTTTTTTTGCACGTACAGCCATGCACGTACGGGCATGTGAAAGCGAAGGAACGCTTGTGTGATTGTTGTTTCTGGTATGCGGTTTGAGTTTTTTTGCGGGGGGGGGAGGGTTTGCACGTACGGCCACGCATCTACGGGCATGCACTAGTCTATATATAATTCCAGCAATCTGTGTGTGTGTCTGTCTGTCTGTCTGCGACCGCCGTTTCTCGACAACCGCCAGTCCGATCTGATTGAAACTTGCCAGGAATATTGCTGGGGACCCGCGGATGTGCCTTTTCAGGGTTTGATATTAATCGGAGGAGCGGTTCCCAAGTTACGGCCATTTTATTGCTTTTTTCAGTGTTGGAAAGGTGTATATATCGCAGCTGAAGTGTCGTTCCACCTTATCTTATCATGCCATTATTCATGATAACATGCCCTGCTGTTATCATGAATAATGATAACAGCATATTAATAATAATAATAATAATAGCACAATAATTGGCAGTAATAAAAAGAATAACGTGATGCAATGACCAATTGTCTGTCAACCAATAATGACCTATATATTGTCTGTCAACCAATAATGATCAATAACATCTGTCAACTAATGACAGGACACGGTGCTATGATGTCACGAATGACGTCACAATTAATTGTTTTGTTTTTTTGCACGATTGACGTCACAATTCTTATTCTTCGTTTGGTATGACGTCACAATCGACGCTGGGGACCTGAGTATGTGCCTTTTCAAGGTTTGATATCATTCTTCATCCGTTTCAGCTGTTTCCCAAGTGTTTCCCAAGGTTTGAAAGCTGTTTTTCCCAAGGTTTGAATTAATTGTTCAAATTATTAATTAATCCCAAGGTTTGAATTTTTCCAAGGGAAACAGTTGTTTCCCAAGGATTTGAAAGCTGTTTTTCCCA
>NC_140962.1:12308964-12388964 GCF_056783735.1 Eptatretus burgeri | reverse complement strand
ATATATATATATGGTGGTGTTTTCTAAAGAATCAACAAAATAGGTTCATCACATGTGTGTCTCTGTCTCTGTCGTCCCCCCCCCCCACCTCCCATTCCTGTGATGATGATCGTATCGGTAGGCCACTTCACCTGATATTAAATCGAGAAAACAGCAAAGGCTACATTTCTGAATAACATTTTTGCAATGTTGTTGAAGACTTGTGCACCAAAACAATGACACTATTTCCTCCTTCACATATTTCAAAAAGGAGGTGGATAAATATGGCTGTAAAACCAAAATGAACACAATGAAAAACTTCCCAGATTCATATACCACCATATCAATAATTGTATAAAACAACACCAATCTGGCCAACCACGAGCCTGGTTACCATGAAACAACACTTCTGCGTCCTTTATGGAAACCCAAATCCTGGTGGAATATTGTTTCCATACTCCCAGTACGAATGGATGGTTCTTCAGCAAGATCTCATACTCGTATATGATGGTCTCCCACATCAGGGGCATTTGCTCTGCCAATGTTTGTGGGTGGCACTCAAGGTGAGTTTGTTAACAGGATATCTGTTATCGTCCCTACTGTCGGACAATATGGTGCAATGGAAGTGCATTTGCATTTTGTGCCGTCTCATCTGGCTTTGTTTGATTCTCAACCCTGCTTCACAGACAGATGTTACCTAAAAAGGTGCACCATCCATTGGAAGCATCGTTCAATCGGGGGACTCATCCACCAGCATTGCATTTGGCTGGATGGTCGAGATCCCACGGATAGGGCCAGTTATCATCTGTATCCTGGCTTTATTTCAAATTCCTGTCCTCCGTATAGGGCACTGCATCAGGAGAAGAGCCATGCTCCCAGTCATCCAGCAGCCCGGTGCTGCACAAACGGATGGGTGGACCATCCGTATTGTCACAAATTGCTTTCAAAGTGGACACTTTTGTGCGATTGTTCCACCAAACTGTACTAGGCAGAGCTTTCTTGGTCGAGGACTGTGGAGTTTCTTTCTGCCCCCATAAGGTACTTACACCATGGGATGCTCTCATTGTTCCAGTATATCACTGCAACTAAATGTATTTCTGCATGACAGACAGCCACCAAACCTTCTGCCAACTTGGAAGATGGTATGTTGCATGGACATCCACTGTTAACAAAATTGTAACTTTTACGAAATAACCTCCCTCGTATCCCCCAGTCAATTCTCCAAGTTATCATTGAAATCATACAAAGGATTATGAGCATTATCTTTCAGCGGTAATGGAGAAACATATCATCATAAGATGTCCAGCTTGGGTTATGCTCGAAGTGAAAAGCCCGAGACATTGAGTGTTCTTCAAAAAAAATGAACACAAGAACTAAATTCTAGAAAATAGTAACTGTGGTCAAACAAAATGTGTCTGTTTTGCGACACTTGTAGTATCCGTTAACTCAACGACTCAGGTACAGAGTTGTTGTTTTTTTTTCAAAATGACATCCATTCATGGAATGCATTGATGGTTCAATTTCACTGCACAAACTGACTGCATTCGAGGTTGTGTTCATTCATGTCTTGCACTTAGGAGCACTGTAAAACCTTGAGTGTGGGAAATGAAGAAGAAACCCTTCTTTTGGCTCGAGTCATTTCAGTGCATAACTAAAGGCACTCAGTAGAGAGCATATCTCTGCCAGGCTGATTACTTTCCATTTTGTATCCCACTGATAGACCAGATCTGGATTCAGACCTGAACCAAAATCGAATCAGCTTGTTCTTGTCGCCTAACGAACTCATCCACCAAGTTTCGTCCGAATCCGTCTCGAACTTTTTGAGATATCCTGCTATATGTCGTTTGAGCCCGATCACTTAATGGTAAAGAACTACTTTTTAAAATCTGATCCAGACCCGGATTCGGATCTTCACCAAAATCGAATCATTCAGTCCGTGTCGCATACCAAGCTTTCTCCCAAATTTTGGCTGAAGCCGTCCACAACTTTTTTAGATATCTTGTTAAAAAAAAAACAAGCAGACAGACAGACAGGGGTGAAAACATAACCTCCACCCATCTTCGGTTGCGGAGGTAAAAAGGAAGGCATTCTTTCCACTTGAAGGCTCATGGAGAATGGCTTTGGGAGAAATGATTGTTTTCACATTGATCTGAGATTTGGGAGCAATTTAATTATTAAACACGTGATGTAAGATTTGTAGATGGGATAACAAGTCACAGCATCATAATATGGTGAGTGCTCAAATGGGAGCAATGGGTGGTTGTGAGACCTCAGGAACATAACTTCACTCGTCCCTCAGAATTCCTATTGTCCTTGGCCCAGATACCTGTTGCTTCATCAATGACTTTCATTCCGATATGGTTCGGAGTGAGGCTGTTCCCTGATGGTCTCACTGTTCATTGCAGTTGGTAACACACCCACTATCTACTAAAACAGCAACACATGCCTGTCTTTGACAAGACGCTGACAATACCAAGCAAATGTGTTCACATTGTACAAGCTTCGGAAAATAATTCGATTTGCTCTTTTTGTTTACTTTCACTACTCACTCCATCTTTGTTTACCCTTTTCTCTTTCATTATATTATCCTTCTGGGACAAGTACTGCTTTGTTGTTCTTTGGAAATCAAGGACAAGTTTTTTTATGAATCGTAGTTCATACGTTTTCTTCTTTGTGGGTTTTAAATCCCCTGTCTTATTTCTCCTTCTCATACCACTGTCTCTTCATCCTATTGGTTCGCGGGCGCCAGCAGTTCGTTCGCAGGCACCAGCAGTGACCACTATTTTCGTTGTCTCTGTCTGTCTGTCTGTTTGTGACTCTCTCCAGAGCATAACTCCGTGACGTTTGATGCGATCTTGATGAAACTTGGACACAAGCTAGATATCATGGTCTAGTTGTGTCTTTTTGTATGAGGGGCGGCGCATGCCCCTTGTAACCGGAGCCACACCCAGTTGAACTTTTTATTTATTTTTGTTTATTTTTTTTTTTCCTCGCAATTTCATTTCCTTGAAGCTGTGCGTAATGTCCATAAGTACAACATATAAAATATCCGATTTGATTTGGTCAATTTTGGCAGAAGAGATAGGTTTTTACGGTAGGGCTTCCTCAATAATCGTCGCCTCCCGGCTTGTCTTTCCTGTTGTCACTGCACCCCTTTCGCGACCTCTTCTTCCTGACCCCAATGACGCAGCACCCCTTCACATAGCAGTGCCACTGCATCGTCGTGCACCACCACCATAGTGTCAGTGTTACTGAAACCCTCTATCATCACCTTTCAATTTCGGTCATAAATGAGGCTCAAAACATTTTTGTAAAATATTATTTGCTTTTTTTTTTATGGTTTTCAACTAATCACTTGGTAATAGTCAATTTTAACCCACCCTCTTTTCTAACCCTTTCCCCTAAAATATATTTCTATAACATTATTGGTTTACGCATGTTCCTATGCGATTGTATAGTATTGAGCTATCAACTGCAATGTAAATAAGCCAAATCTACACGGACGAACTCCCATTCATCTCTTAATATTTCACCATATTTAAACAACCTGGGCTTCGCAGATGGTTTTTTTTTACTGGTTTCAGCTACCTTTGCTTGACAGATGGTGCATGACATGGGTTTACTGTGATAATATTGTTTATCCTCTTCCATCTCTGCCATTCCCCTCCCGAAAGCCAAGGGATTTAATGCAGCGATGTCTACATTTGCTCATTAACTGATAGCATGCATTAAATTAAATGCATATTTGGCTCAAAATTCCTGAAATGTGCGATTAAAGTATTATTTTTAACTGACTGCTCATAAAAGCACCTGTTATTTTTCACAGTTTGCTCTTGTCAAGGTTTTCAATTGCATTGGATACTGCAACTGTATTGGCAAAGCGATAAACAAGAAGGAATTCCGTTCATGTGATCAGAGAGGGAAATATCATGGTGGTGTACCTCTCCCTTTGGTGCGAAGTGCGGCCCTAACTCAAAAGCAACAAACTGGAAGGGGGGCAGTGGGTCCATGGATGCATTTATTGTAGGGAAATGCTTGGTAGGTTATTTGAACAGAGCTGGCACATGCAGGATGTTTGGATGCTGTGTGGTTGGTAGAACGGGTGCTGGTAAAGTTCATCCCAATTATACAGGCCAAATGCTTTGGTTAATGTGGCAAAAAAATATCCCACCCACTTTATGTTTTTTTTTTTAATTTTTACACCGATCCATGTATATTGTATAAATAGCACATGTTCACATTGCTGCTTATTCACTCGACATAGACAGGTGGGTCGGACACACCACGGAAAGTGGACAACATGAGTAATGAAGACACAGTTGAGAAAACGAGGGTCTTTGTTTTATATGAGCTGAGATCTCATGAAGCTTGAAGACCTCATCCACATTCCATGATAAACATCATTGCTGCTGCTTCACTCGTTACCGAATGAGGCTTGCAAACCCATGCTCTCAGCCGATCTCACTCCTCACCCTAACAATTGGGTGGTTATGGTGGTGGTGGTGCTGGTGGTGGTGATGGTGCCATTGTTTCAGAAAGCAGACTTTACAAAAGCTCCAACGTGTTGCTTTGAAGGAATGGTTTTGGCGTAGGAAGAAAGAAGGGCTGGTAGAGCTTGGGTTGGGTTGGATGCAGCAAAGACTCGGGTCGCATTTCATTACTTTGCGGTCATCATCTGTACAAACTCTGGGGATGAGGAACGGAGCATGGGATGGATTGAATGGAGTCAAGGAAGGGAGGAGGTGGGGTCAGAGAGGGAAATTGGGGTTGAGAGGTAGCAGGAAGGAGAGAACGAGACACAAAATGCATGCGAGTGTGAATTGCAAGCAAAATGGCTTTCATGAAAAATTAAATTGAACGTTTTAATTAAAAAATAATAATAATAATAATAATAAAAAATTCTATATTTTTACAAAGCAAACCACATTGAGGTGTTTTTAGTGTTCCCAACTCTACCTCGAATGGTTGCGATGGAAAAGAGAGGGACACCCTGTTTATATGCGTGAATGCTACTCTTTCAAACGAGGTCACCATATACATCGGGGGAGAGATTGTGTAATATTTGCACGTAGGACTCTTCATCGGGCAAGGAATAACATGACAACTGCTGCACCCACCCCTGCTGCTCGGAGACATAAACCTTGATGAATACAAAGTTAGTATCTCAAAGCAGAAGGCTCATGCAAATGCTCCGGAAAATAAAGCAAATGTACAACAAATATTTTCTCTCTCAAACAATAAGCTTTTGTTGTTTCCCCCAAACTTTACCCTCCACTCCCCAATTCAGGTTTCATCCAACCAGATTGGGTTTGCTGAAAGGGAGGACAAAAAAAACAAAAAAAAAACCTTGCAATACTCGGATTTCAGGGCATATTTGGGAATAACGCTTTACTGCGTTTATTACAAACATCCGTACCCATTCCTGCACTGTGGAGTTCAGGAATTCCTGCTCCCCGAGTCCCAGCATAGAGTACAGAAATAGAACAGAAGCAGCTCCCTCATGCACCCCCCCCCCCCAAAAAGAGACTCACTAGCAGATTCACAATTTTACCAACAAAGCCAATACCTTCGTAATTGACCTGTCCATCTCCGTCGATGTCTGCCTCTCGGATCATCTCGTCAACCTCCTCGTCTGTGAGTTTTTCCCCAAGGTTGGTCATGACATGCCGAAGCTCTGCTGCACTGATGTAACCATTTCCGTCCTGTGTGGAGGAACAAACAGGACAACATTGTGCCTCGCTCACAAAACTACAGTCTCCCAATTGATTCGATACGACTTGTTTGTTAGACGCTGCGGAAGTCGATTATTCGTTTGTTTATTTATTTAATTATCCACTTCCCGTGTGCTCGATTCCCACGAACCGGACTTCATGGCTCGCCCATTCTATTGACCACGGCGCAAATGAGGATTGCTGTGGACAATTACTCGAAGGATTAACCTCTCCATCCATCTTCCCCCATTATCCCTCCAAATTGATCGCTCTGCAGTGCGAGCGCTTAGCATGTTGGACCTCTTCAAGGAGTCCAAATTTCATTTGCCACTCCCAGCAATAATGGCACGAAACACAAGTTCAAAGGTCCAGCTCTTAATCTGAGCAAAAGCCATAACTGTGCTTTTTGCCATTTTTCATTGACAATTGGGAACGAAGCTAATGGAATGATGAATGATAAATACCAGAAGGATTATTTGAAAAATGAATCATTTGAGGAAATTAGGACAATTACCTCGAAAGTATTTTTTTAACAAAGGCATGGTGGAATGGTCAATGGTGGATAACATGAAAAACAACTTGTTAGGTTGAGGAATCCTTCATAATTATGGACACAATTTCAGCTCTGGTTTCCTGCAGTTATTACAGGACCTCCCCTCAAGATCCATTACCTTGTCAAACACCCTGAAAGCCTCTCGGATCTCCTCCTCACTGTCCGTATCCTTCATCTTCCGTGCCATCATTGTCAAAAACTCGGGGAAGTCAATGGTGCCATTACCTGAAAAGTGATAGGTGTTACTTTTCAACCACAACATTGTCTTTGTTAACGGCAGTGAATATCAGTGTTGTCTCCAGCAGATGAGTATCTCTATCTGTTTAGTTTGTGAAGATTTGATAATTCCCCTCTCCATTGTTATGTGCAAAGCCTGGTGTTGGCTTAGTGGTTCAGGTGGTTGGCTGGAGATGTTAGGGTCCTGAGGTTCAAGCCCTGTTTTCCCCTGAATTAACACTGGGTGGGATTGACGCAGCCTGTTAATCCCTTTGAGGTTGGTGAAATGAGTACTCGTTGTACTGGTATAGGGGCACAGCATCGGTAGCATAGTTGTGCCCCAACAAAATGATTGCTACCTGGCAGCCATGCTGCCATACACAAGAAGAAGATTGTTATGTGCTTGGGACTCCCATGGCAATTCCCCAAGATGAATTCAAGAGGGCCTTGGTGAGTTGAAGCCTTCTCTCCCTTCTATTTCCATTCTCAATCTCTGAAAAGAGTTAAAAGTCTTATTTTGGAGAAGAACCTATATATATATATATATATACATATATATATATATATATATATATATATATACACATATATATATATATATATATATATATATATATACATATATATATATATATATATATATATATACACATATATATATATATATATATATATATATATATACACATATATATATATATATATATATACACATATATATATATATATATATATATATATATATACACATATATATATATATATATATATATATATATACACATATATATATATATATATATATATATATATACACATATATATATATATATATATATATATATATACACATATATATATATATATATATATATATATATATATATATATATATATATATATATATATATATATATATATATATATATATATATATATATATATATATATATATATACACATATATATATATATATATATACATACACATATATATATATATATATATATATATATATATATATATATATATATATATATATATATATATATATATATATATATATATATATATATATATATATATATATACATATACATATATATATATATATATATACATATACATATATATATATATATATATTTTTTTTTTAGTCAATGTACAAATGATTGATTCAGGAAGGGTAAAATATTTGGGGAGATTTGTGATGAGGTCGAAGCACCACCGAATCTGGTTCACACGTTGGACCTGAGCCTCCTCTTGCTTTACTGACAACCTTTTTCCAGTGTGTGGTGAAGTTATCTCATCAAAACGTCTTAGTAAGGGGCCATATACATATTACATGTGTTGGTGAAGGTCAAACATTCATCTGCTCTTATGTGAGTTACATGTCGATTGTGTCAGAATATCTGTCTGACACACACACACACATACACACACACACACACACACACACACACACACACACACACACACACACACACACACACACACACACACACACACACACACACACACACACACACACCAAAGCTTTTGAACAAATTCCATAGGATCATTTTCATTCCATAAGAATCGACAATTGAAGGGGTGAAGAGACGTGAGGAAAGGATGGATGATGGGTATTTGGTGAAGGGGGGGGGGGTGGGGGGAAGAAGACTTTTGGACCGGATGGAATGGAACGGCCAGAGATTCTCGAGGGGTGAGAAGGTGTGGATTTTACAAATTCCAATAATTTTGAGTATGTAATACATAGATGGTGCCCAAGCTGATGAACTCCATTGTGAGCAACATAAGCATTGATTGCCATTGTACACAGCTTCCCCTCATCCCATACCAATCGAGTTAGTTTGGTGCCGACTCAAAAGGCTTTGAAGGCATTCCATGCAAAAATCAAAAGAATCGACTAATTCAAAGTCGTAAAATTGGACTTTATGGCTCAAGTGAGACTCGACCGGAGCCCTTATGATGGCTGCCCGGGGTACTTTGTTTCTTTTCCCCATTAAGCAGTTTGGTTTTTGTTGCCATCACAGACGAAGTGGCATTCTCTTGGTGTTCGGTTATCTAGAAGATTTCCTTTACAGACAGATGTAAAAGAAACGATGTTGATGATTAGGGATCAAAGCGAGATGAAAGCTAGCCACTTAGAACACGTGATGTTTACCTACCATCTGCATCGACTTCGTTGATCATGTCCTGCAGCTCTGCCTCGGTGGGATTCTGACCCAATGACCTCATGACCGTTCCCAGTTCCTTTGTTGTGATGGTTCCATCGCCATCCTTGTCGAACAGCGAGAAGGCTTCTTTGAACTCTACAGACGAACGGGGCATCACACAGCACAATGCCAAAGTTTGTCGGTTGCACTTGTTAAGCCGATGCCTACAAGCTACAATATACCAAGTCTGAACGCAAATTGAACATCCTCACCGAGTCACCAATTCCAAACTTTTGTGATTAAAAACAAACAAACAAACAAACAACCCCCCCCCCCCCAAAAAAAATCCACTCTTTCTCCACTGCCAATCAGGCCACAAAACTACTGTGACGACTACTAGTACAAAAAAAACACTACTTCTATGAAACAAACCAAAAAAAAATAACCAAACAACAAAAAAATCCACTACTACTACTACTACAAAAAGAACAAGCAACAAAAAATATCCACCGTTTTCACACTGCAAATCAGGCTACAAAACTACTAAACAAACCAATCCAAACCAAAAAAACAAAAAATCCACTTTATCACTGCAAATCAGGCCACAACACTATTACTACCACTACTAAACAAACAAAAAACAACAACAAAAAATCCACTTTATCACTGCAAATCAGGCCACAAAACTATTACTACCACTACTAAACAAACAAAAAACAACAACAAAAAATCCACTGTTTTTCCACTGCAAATCAGGCCACAAAACTATTACTACTACTTCTAAACAAACAAAAAACAACAAAAAAAATCCACTGTTTTCCCCACTGCAAATCAGACCACCACCACTACTACTACTACTACAAAACAAACCCCCCCAAAAATCCACTTTTTCCACTGCAAATCAGGCCACAACACCACCACCACTACTACTACAAAACAAACCAAAAAAAAATAACCAAACAACAAAAAATCCACTTTTTCCAATGCAAATGAGGACACAATACTACTATTACTACTACTACTACTACTAATACTACACAAAAATCCATTTTCCATTGCAAATCAGGGCACAAAACTACTACTACTACTAAACAAACAAAAACTCCAAACAAAAAAAAATCCACAGTTATTTCCACTGCAAATCAGAGCACAACACCACCACCACCACCACTACTACGACTACATGATGCAGAGTTATGGGTAGCACCACAACCTTTGAGCCGTAAGCTCAGGTTCAATTCACAGCCAGACGAGAAACCATCAGATTTGTGTTTTGCGGAAAACAAAAATACGCCGTCCCTCGGATGGACAAGCTGGGTGTCCCATCTGCTCGCATTAGCTGGTGGCCATTAAATATCCCACGATGTCTTTCGCAAAGAGTCGGCGAATCATCACCGCCACCCAGAACCAGTTCCTAAAAGACGTGCCAAAAAACCTATTCCAGCTGACCCAACAAGATGGCATGAATTGGGGGCGTTAAGTAGTGGTAGCATACCGCTCCCTCTACCCTATAATCCTAATGCTGATGTGTTCCAAGGAAATGTGCGCACGGTTATAATTTGTATCCAGTGCAGAATTTCCAAAAGAACCAGTGTGGCGATGAAATGGCTCCAAGCTCATGAGATCCAATTTCTAAACAATGATCCATTTGTGTAATGCATTATGCAGCCTCCTGCACTCGGTTTCACGGTCCCATTTGATTACACACCAAATCATCAAACGTTACTGATTGTGATGCTGAAAAGCAATTTACAACACGCTGCATTAGTGCGCACTGTGCCCTTGGATGTTTGAAAGTTTCAATGTTTTACCGTCTTGGCTCGCAATTTCTTGTCGTTACAGGCAGGAGAGAGAGAGAGAGAGCTCAGTTCGTAGCAAGCCTGCTCTCGCCTTCCGTGCTATCCGGCAACACCGACACGAGTCCATCCTACTGAGGTCTGGTGCAGTGCCTGCACGAGGAGCTGCATGGTGGAGCACGCCGTCCTTTCGTGTGGTCGTCCGGTCAGTTTGACGGTCTTCGATGTGGACGTTAATGGGATCTCTTGGCATCTCTTAGCAACAGTCGGACTTTGGGCGAGCCAGCACCCTGGTTGACCAATTTACTCTTTGGGATCGTTGCTGGTGTATACAACTACAGTACATACGATGGTGCCCCCCCCCCCCCATGAATGATGATCCTTAAATAGAGAAGGACATCAAGGTGATGCTCTTTGTCAACAACCACAATCAGTTTTAGTGTTTTCAAATCTCTTGAACTTGGGTACGTGGTACTTGGTACGTACAAAACAGCACGTCCTCCCCTCCCATCCGTGCCCACTCAGACAAAGGCCTCTAAACGACCGGGTAGCGACAAGGTCGGCCCCTTGGGGGAATACGGGGAATGATCGTGAGTCTTACCTGCAATTTGCTCTTCGGTGAGTTGGTCCGCCTGGGAAAGGCAAAGCACTCTGCGTTAGTGCGCACACCACGTGATGGAAAACACCGCCATGCCCGGCTCGTACATAACCAGGGGCCGCGCCATATGGCCTTCGGGACACGTCTACGCTCCTGGCTAAAAGGTGTGTCCCGTGTTACCTGTGCAGTCTCGGCAAACAAAACCTTTTGACTCTTGGTCGATGACGTCAGTACAACGATGAATGATTCACGCGGAGGTAAAGTTTGTTCAGTCGCAGGTGCGAGGGGGACACAACAGGGCAAACTTTGGAACCTGATCGGTATCATCCGTGTCACCCTCACTCATTACTCATTCCCTCGCGTCCATGGGTGGGGGAGAGGGGGAGAGGGGGGAGGGCGGCACGGACCGGCCATGCAACCGGTCCCTCCGTTCACCCGAGTTTATACCATGTCCGAGTCTCCATTGTTCGTCCCATCACCGGACATTTGCGAGAAGAGAGAGAGAGAGAGAGAGAGGGATGTCGATCCGATGGCTGATTAACATTCACAGGTCGGATCGATACGGATCGAATGTTCGTAAACTTGATGGCCGATCGGGTTCTGATGATCACTCAATCGCTGGTACTTTGGAACGACTCCTGATCCGAAAATTATCATATTAGATCTCATCAGCATCCTAAGCAACGGTCTCATTGCTCATCAGACCCTGTTGTGAAATCACGATGTGCAGTTCATACACACACACACACACACACACACACACACACACACACACACACACACACACACACACACACACACACACACACACACACACACACACACACACACACACACACGATAAATCACAATAAAGCAACAAAAGGAACATATCGTAAGCAGTAACCAACGGCTATTTCCCACGGCGGTAAAGGTGGTAATTTGCGGTAAAGCACAGATGTGCAAGCAAGGACGACAGGACGACAGGACGACAGGACAGCCCTTGGTGTACAAGGGAGAGTGCTCGTGGACGTGTTCGCATCGGCGGTTCGTGCGCTGCGACACGACCGGGTGTTGCTGCAACAACAGATGCTGCGATTTGGGTCCGCGTGCACGAACAAACGTACGTACGTACATCGACACGGACCTCGGGCGCACACGTGCACACGCACGGACGACGAACGGACGAACACAATCGGGCAGCGAGCACGAAAAATCACGCGAATGGACCTGGATGTGCGGCGGTCGACGGAAGGATGCACGAACGGATCAGGACGCGGACCGCGCACGGACACACGTGGACCAGGCACGGACACACGTGCGGGTCGTACGAGGGCCCGACGGGCACGGGACTTACCATGGCCGTGCCGCTGAGTTCGCTGCCTGCAGTTGACCCGAGTCCCGGCGGTTTCTCAGGGCTCGCCCGCTATATAGCCCGAGTGGGGCGGGTTCGTGCGGCGCGCGGTGCAGGCGGGGCTGCGATGCGCGCGACGCGGCACGAGGCCGCTTCCCGCACGCACCGACTCCTTAATCCGTGCGGCACCTGCAGCCGCTCCCAGCACCACGCGGGCGACGACACGGACGTTCCGCCGCCGAGCTGTGTTGCTTTGAGGAAGCTTCTCAATCTGTCCGATGCATATATAAATAAATAAATATAAATATATATAATATAATATACATGTGTGTATGTATATATATATATATATATATTTATATATGGAGGGTATAGCCCATGGTGGCCCGCAGGGCGCATCGCCTGCAATGCGTCAAACTGGGACGCAACGGTTACAACATCCCGCACTGCTGCACATCGCGGAATCCGGGGATTCCATGTAAACACATATCATCTGTACACAGTACACGCACAACACGTGCATGTGAACACCCGCCTCCTCGTGCATGTGACTTTATCTCACACACACACACACACACACACACACACCCACAGTCACAGACATAGACACACACACATACCCAGACACAGACACAGACACAAACACAGACACAGACACAGACACAGACACAGACACAGACACAGACACAAACACAGACACAAACACAGAAACACACACAACTACGTTTGAGCATCAAGGTGCACGGCCTTGGAGTCAATGGACGTGCATTTTCCCTCTTCCAAAGCAAAAACTTGCCCACGACATGACGGCCGAATCGAGCAGGTTCAGCAACAGGTGCTTCTTCTGGGCGAGTCAACATTACCTGCTCCCCAGCCCTCCCTCCCTCCCTCCTCGCTCCTGTTCCTCTTTCGAGCCATCTCCACTTCCAACAAGAAATGGGAGCCAGTGCAGGTGCAGGTGCAGCGAAAGGCAACTGCACCCATGTAGCAGATGTCACCTCTCAATTAAACGAAACATGAGAGCCCCGTGTACACTCAACATGTTTGTGATGACCGGGACAATGAACCAAGCACTCCGAGACAACCGGCCAGGGAGACCCATGACCTGTACAAGCAGACAACTCTTAATGTTAATCCGCACGGTAAACCGACGAAGGACTTGTTCCTAACTTACAGAAGTACGAAACGTGACATCGAGTAAAAAAACAAAACAAAAAAAAATAAATTTGGAGTGGACCTTGAGGAAAGTCGAAATCAACTGAAAACCGAGACGGTGATATTGAAACATGCAACACGATCCAGACACCAAATTGATGAATGAAAGAGGAAACCTCGAAACCCCAGCCTTCTCATCATTTTCCAACCTGAACCCCCCGAACCCCCTAACCCCAACCTTCTCATCCTTTTCTAACCCTAACCCCAACCTTCTCATCCTTTTCCAACCTTAACCCCCCCAAACCCCAACCTTCTCATCCTTTTTCAACCTTAACCCCCCCAAACCCCAACCTACTCATCCTTTTCCAACACTAACCCCCGAAACCCAGCCTTCTCATCCTTTTCCAACCCGAACCCACCGAACCCCAACCTTCTCATCCTTTTCCAAACCTACCCGCTTTAACCCCAACCTTCTGATCGTTTTCCAACCCTAACCCCCCTAACCCCAACCTTCTGATCGTTTTCCAACCCAAACCCACTAACCCCAACCTTCTCATCCTTTTCCAACACTAACCCCTCAAAACTCCAAGCTTCTCATCCTTCCATAACCCTAACGCCAGCCTTCAAATCTTTTTCCAACCGTAACCCCCCGAACCCCAACCTTCTCATCCTTTTCCAACCCTAAACCCCCTAACCCCAACCTTCTCATCCTTTTCCAACCCCAACCCCCCTCACCCCAACCTTATCATCCTTTTCCAACCCTAACACCCCGAATGTCAACCTTCTCATCCTTTTCCAACCCAAACCCCCAAACCCCAACATTGTCATCGTTTTCCAACCCTAACCCCACTAACCCCAACCTTCTCATCCTTTTCCAACATGAACCCCGCTAAACCCCAACCTTCTCATCCTTTTCCAACCCTAACCCCCTCACCCCAACCTTATCATCCTTTTCCAACCCTAACACCCCGAATGTCAACCTTCTCATACTTTTCTAACCATAACCCCCAAACCCCAACCTTCTCATCCTTTTCCAACTTTAACCCCCCTAACCCCAACCTTCTCATCCTTTTCCAACCTTAACCCCCCTAACCCCAACCTTCTCATCCTTTTCCCAACCTGAACCCCCTAACCCCAACTTTCTCATACTTTTCCAACACTAACGCCCCCTAGCCCCAACCTTCTCATCCTTTCCCAACCCTAACCCCCCAAACCCCAGCCTTCTCATCCTTCCATAGCCGTTACCCCCTAAGCCCAACCTTCACATCCTTTTCCAACCCGAACCCCCCAAACCCCAACCTTCTCATCCTTGTCCAACCTTAACCCCCTAACCCCAACCTTCTCATCCTTTTCCAAACTTAACCCCATAACCCCAACCTTCTCATCCTTTTCCAAGCTTAACCCCCAAACCCCAACCTTCTCATCCTTTTCCAACCTTAACCCCCCTAACCCCAACCTTCTCATCCTTTTCCAACCTTAACCCCCCAACCCCAACCTTCTCATCCTTTTCAACCTTAACCCCCTAACCCCAGCCTTCTTATACTTTTCGAACCCGAACACTTGAACCCCAGCCTTCTCATCCTTTTCTAACCTTAACCCCCCTAACCCCAACCTTCTCATCCTTTTCCAACCTTAACCCCCCTAATCCCAACCCTCTCATCCTTTTCCAACCTTAACCTCCCTAACCACAACCTACTCATCCGTTTCCAACACTAACCCCTCTCAACCGCAACCTTATCATCCTTTTCCAACCCTAACCCACCTAACCCCAGCCTTCTCATCAGTTTTCCAACACTATCCCCTCAAAACCCCAGCCTTGTCATCCTTCCGAGAAATCCTAACCCCTAATCCCAGCATTCTCATGCGCTTTTTCGGAACCTAATCCCCCCAACCCCAGCCTTCTCATACTTTCTGAACCCTGAACCCTAACCCCAGCCTTCTCATCCTTCCATAACCCAGAACCCCTCACCCCAGCCTTCTCATTCTTCCATAACCCTAACCCCCTAACCCCAACCCCCTCCTTTTCTAACCCTAACCCCAACCTTCTCATCCCTTTCCAACGCTCACACCCCCTCACGTCAACCTTCTCATCCTTTTCCAATGCGAACACCCCATCCCCAACATTGTCATAGTTTTCCATCCCGAACCCCACTAACCCCAACCTTCTCATCCTTTTTCCAACACTAACCCCTCTAAACCCCAACCTTCTCATCGCTTTTCCAACCCTAACCCCCTAACCCAGCCTTCTCATACTTTTCTAACCATAACCCCCAAACCCAACCTTCTCATCCTTTTCCAACCCTAACCCCCTAACCCCAACCTCATCCTTTTCAACCATAACCCCTAACCCCAACCTTCTCATCCTTTTCCAACCCCTAACTCCCCCCAACCCCAACTTCCTCATCCTTTTCCAACACTAACCCCTCTAAACCCCAAACTTCTTATCCTTTTCCAACCCTAACCCCCCTAACCCCCGCCTTCTCCTCCTTCCATTACCCTAACCCCCCTGACCCCAGCCTTCACATCCTTTTCCAACCCGAACCACCCTCACCCCAACTTTCTCATTCTTTTCCAACCCCAGCCCCCTGAACCCCAACCTTCTCATCCTTTTCCTACCTTAACCCCCTAACCCCAACCTTCTCATCCTTTTCCAACCTTAACCCCCCTAACCCCAACCTACTCATCCTTTTCCAACACGAACCCCCCTAACCCCAAGCTACTCATCCTTTTCCAACACGAACCCCCCGAACCCTAGCCTTCTCATCCTTTTCCAACCTTAACCCCCCTAACCCCAACCTTCTCATCCTTTTCCAAGCTTAACCCCCCGAACCCCAACCTTTTCATCCTTTTCCAACCTTAACCCCCCTAACCCCAACCTTCTCATACTTTTCCAACCTTAACCCCCCTAACCCCAACCTTCTCATCCTTTTCCAACCTTAACCCCGAACTCCAACCTTCTCATCCTTTTCCAACTTTAACCCCCTAACTTGCTCTTCTCATCCTTTTCCAACCTTAACCCCACTAAGCCCAACCTTCTCATCCTTTTCCAACCTGAACCCCCGAACCCCAACTTTCTCATACTTTTCCAACACTAACCCCCCAAAATCCCAGCCTTCTTATCCTTCCATAGCCATTACCCCCCTAAGCCCAACCTTCACATCCTTTTTACCGCGCTAACCCCCAAACCCCAACCTTTTCATCATTTTCCAACCGTAACCCCCCTAACCCCAACCTTCTCATCCTTTTCTAACCCGAACCCCAACCTTCTCATCCTTGTCCAACCTTAACCCCCTAACACCAACCTTCTCTTCCTTTTCCAAACTTAACCCCCTTAACCCCAACCTTCTCATCCTTTTCCAAGCTTAACCCCCCAAACCCCAAGCTCCACATCCTTTTCCAACCTTAACCCCCCTAACCCCAACCTTCTCATACTTTTCCAACCTTAACCCCCCTAACCCCAACCTTCTCATCCTTTTCCAAACTTAACCCCCGAACACCAGCCTTCTCATCCGTTTCCAACCTTAACCCCCCCTAACCCCAACCTTCTCATCCTTTTCCAACCTTAACCCCCTAACCCCAGCCTTCTTATACTTTTTGAACCCGAACCGCCCGAACCCCAGCCTTCTCATCCTTTTCTAACCTTAACCCCCCTAACCCCAACCTTCTCATCCTTTTCCAACCTTAACCCCTCTCAACCCCAACCTTCTCATCCTTTTCCAACCCTAAACCACCCAACCCCAGCCTTCTCATCAGTTTTCCAACACTATCCCCTCAAAACCCCAGCCTTCTCATCCTTCCGAAACCCTAACCCCCCTAACCCCAGCATTCTCATACTTTTCGAACCCTAATCCCCCCAACCCCAGCCTTGTCATACTTTACGAACCCTGAACCAACTAACCCCAGCCTGCTCATCCTTCCAGAACCCAGAACCCCCTCACCCCAGCCTTCTCATTCTTCCATAACCCAAACCCCCTAACCCCAACCCCCTCCTTTTCTAACCCTAACCCCAACCTTCTCATCCTTTTCCAACCCTAACCTGCCAAACCCCAACATTCTCATCCTTTTTAACCCTACCCCCCTAACCCCAACCTTCTCATCCTTTTTCCAACCCTAACCCCACTAACCCCAACATTCTCATCCTTTTTCCAACCACGAACCCCTCTCAACCCCAAACTTCTCATCCTTCCATAACCCTAACCCCCCCTAACCCCAACCTTCTCATCCTTTCCAACCTAACGCCCCTAACCCCAACCTTCTCATCCTTTTCCAACCCTAACCCCCCTAAGCCCAACCTTCACATCCTTTTGCAACGCTAACCCCAAACCCCAACCTTTTCATCATTTTCCAACCGTAACCCCCCTAACCCCAACCTTCTCATCCTTTTCTAACACTAACCCCTCTAAACCCAAACCTTCTCATCCTTTTCCAACCCTACCCCCCCTAACCCAGCCTTCTCATACTTTTCTAACCATAACCCCCCCCAAACCCAACCTTCTCATCCTTTTCCAACCCTAACCCCCCTAACCCCAACCTTCTCATCCTTTTTCCAACCTTAACCCCACTAAGCCCAACCTTCTCATCCTTTTCCAACCTGAACCCCCGAACCCCAACTTTCTCATACTTTTCCAACACTAACCCCCCAAAATCAAGCCTTCTTATCCTTCCATAGCCATTACCCCCCTAAGCCCAACCTTCACATCCTTTTGCAACGCTAACCCCAAACCCCAACCTTTTCATCATTTTCCAACCGTAACCCCCTAACCCCAACCTTCTCATCCTTTTCTAACCCGAACCCCAACCTTCTCATCCTTGTCCAACCTTAACCCCCTAACCCCAACCTTCTCATCCTTTTCCAAACTTAACCCTTAACCCCAACCTTCTCATCCTTTTCCAAGCTTAACCCCCAAACCCCAACCTCCTCATCCTTTTCCAACCTTAACCCCCCTAACCCCAACCTTCTCATACTTTTCCAACCTTAACCCCCTAACCCCAACCTTCTCATCCCTTTTCCAAACTTAACCCCGAACACCAACCTTCTCATCCTTTTCCAACCTTAACCCCCTAACCCCAACCTTCTCATCCTTTTCCAACCTTAACCCCCTAACCCCAGCCTTCTTATACTTTTGAACCCGAACGCCCGAACCCCAACCTTCTCATCCTTTTCTAACCTTAACCCCCTAACCCCAACCTTCTCATCCTTTTTCCAACCTTAACCCCTCTCAACCCCAACCTTCTCATCCTTTTCCAACCCTAAACCACCTAACCCCAGCCTTCTCATCAGTTTGCCAACACTATCCCCTCAAAACCCCAGCCTTCTCATCCTTCCGAAACCCTAACCGGCCTAACCACAGCATTCTCATACTTTTAGAACCCTAATGCCCCCAACACCAGCCTTCTCATACTTTACGAACCCTGAACCAACTAACCCCAGCCTTCTCATCCTTCCAGAACCCAGAACCCCCTCACCCCAGCCTTCTCATTCTTCCATAACCCAAACCCCCTAACCCCAACCCCTCCTTTTCTAACCCTAACCCCAACCTTCTCATCCTTTTCCAACCCTACCCTGCCAAACCCGAACATTCTCATCCTTTTTTAACCCTACCCCCCTAACCCCAACCTTCTCATCCTTTTCCAACCCTAACCCCACTAACCCCAACATTCTCATCCTTTTCCAACACGAACCCCTCTCAACCCCAAACTTCTCATCCTTCCATAACCCTAACCCCCCTAACCCCAACCTTCTCATCCTTTCCAACCCTAACGCCCCTAACCCCAACCTTCTCATCCTTTTTCAACCCTAACCCCCAAAGCCCAGCCTTCTCATACTTTTAGAACCATAACCCACCCTAACCCCAACCTTCTCATCCTTTTTCC
This sequence comes from Eptatretus burgeri, assembly GCF_056783735.1. Taxonomy (NCBI): domain Eukaryota; kingdom Metazoa; phylum Chordata; class Myxini; order Myxiniformes; family Myxinidae; genus Eptatretus; species Eptatretus burgeri. Next base: position 12,369,589 of record NC_140962.1, on the reverse strand, counting down.
CAACCCTAACCCCCGAACCCCAACCTTCTCATCCTTTTCCAACACTAACCCCTCTAAACCCAAACCTTCTCATCCTTTTCCAACCCTACCCCCCCTAACCCAGCCTTCTCATACTTTTCTAACCATAACCCCCCCCAAACCCAACCTTCTCATCCTTTTCCAACCCCTAACCCCGAACCCCAACCTCATCCTTTTCAACCCTAACCCCCTAACCCCAACCTTCTCATCCTTTTCCAACCCTAACTCCCCCCAACCCCAACTTCCTCATCCTTTTCCAACACTAACCCCTCTAAACCCCAACGTTCTTATCCTTTTCCAACCCTAACCCCCCTAACCCCAGCCTTCTCATCCTTCCATAACCGTAACCCCCCTGACCCCAGCCTTCTCATCCTTTTGTAACCCTAACCCCCCCCTAACCCCAGCCTTCACATCCTTTTCCAACCCGAACCCCCCTCACCCCAAATTTCTCATTCTTTTCCAACCTAACCCCCGAACCCCAACCTTCTCATCCTTTTCTAACCTAACCTCCCCAACCCCAACCCCAACTTTCTCATCCTTTTCCAACCCTAACCCCGTAACCCCAACCTGCCATTCCTTTTCAAACCCTAACCCCCCCAACCCCAGCCTTCTCTAACCGTAACCCCTAACCCCAGCCTTCTCATCCTTCCATAACCTAATGCCCCTAACCCCAGCCTTCTCATACTTTATGAACCTAACCCCCCTAACCCCAGCCTTCTCATCCTTCCATAACCCTGAACCCCCCCTAACCCCAGCTTTCTCATCCCCTTCCATAACCCTAACCCCCTAACCCCAACCCCCTCCTTTTCTAACCCAAACCCCAACCTTCTCATCCTTTTCCAACCCTAACCTGCCTAACCCCAACCTTCTCATCCTTTTCCAACCCTACCCCCCCCTAATCCCAACCTTCTCATCCTTTTCCAACCCTAACCCCACTAACCCCAACCTTCTCATCCTTTTCCAACACGAACCCCTCTCAACCCCAAACTTCTCAACCTTCCATAACCCTAATCCCCCCTAACCCCAGCCTTCTCTCATACTTTCTGAACCCTAACCCCCAAACCCCAGCCTTCTCATCCTTCCATAACCTGAACCCCCTAACCCCAACCTTCTCATACTTTTTATCCATAACCCCCTGACCCCAACCTTCTTATCCTTTTCCAACCCTAACCCCCCTAACCCCAGCCTTCTCATACTTTTCTAACCATAACCCCCCTAAGCCCAACCTTCTCATCCTTTTCCAACTCTAACCCCCCTAAACCTCACCTTCTCATCCTTTTCCAACCCTAACCCCCTAACCCCAACCTTCTCATCCTTTTCCGACCCTAACCCCAACCTTCTCAACCTTTTCTGACCCTAACCCCCCTTAACCCCAACCTTCTCATCCTTTTCCAACCCTAACCCCTAACCCCAACCTTCTCATCGCTTTTCCAACCCTAACCCACTAACCCCAACCTTCTCATCCTTTTTCCAACCCTAACCCCCCTAACCCCAACCTTCTCATCGCCCAACCCCTAACCCTAACCCCAACCTTGTCATCCTTTTCAACGCTCACCCCCTCACGTCCAACCTTCTCGTCCTTTTCCAATGCGAACACCCCCATCCCCAACATTGTCATAGTTTTCCATCCCGAACCCCACTAACCCCAACCTTCTCATCCTTTTCCAACACCAACCCCTCTAAGCCCCAACCTTCTCATCCTTTTCAACCCTAACCCCCTAACCCAGCCTTCTCATACTTTTCTAACCATAACCCCCCAAACCCAACCTCCTCATCCTTTTCCAACCCTAACCCCCCTAACCCCAACCTCATCCTTTTCAACCCTAACCCCCTAACCCCAACCTTCTCATCCTTTTCCAACCTAACTCCCCCCAACCCCAACTTCCTCATCCTTTTCCAACACTAACCCCTCTAAACCCCAACCTTCTTATCCTTTTCCAACCTAACCCCCCTAACCCCAGCCTTCTCATCCTTCCATAACCCTAAACCCCTGCCCCAGCCTTCTCATCCTTTTGTAACCCTAACCCCACTAACCCCAGCCTTCATCCTTTCCAACCCGAACCCCCCTCACCCCAACTTTCTCATTCTTTTCCAACCCTAACCCCCTGAACCCCAACCTTCTCATCGCTTTTCTAACCTTAACCCCAACCTTCTTATCCTTTTCCAACACAAACCCCCTAACCCCAACCTTCTCATCCTTTTCCAACCCTAACCCCACTAACCCCAACATTCTCATCCTTTTCCAACATGAACCCCTCTCAACCCCAAACTTCTCATCCTTCCATAACCCTAACCCCCCTAACCCCAACCTTCTCATCCTTTCCAACCCTAACGCCCCTAACCCCAACCTTCTCATCCTTTTCCAACCCTAACCCCCCTAAGCCCAGCCTTCTCATACTTTTCCAACCATACCCCACCCTAACCCCAACCTTCTCATCCTTTTCCAACCCTAACCCCCCTAACCCCAACCTTCTCATCCTTTTCCAACCCTAACCCCCCTAACCCCAACCTTCTCATCCTTTTCCAATGCGAACACCCCATCCCCAACATTGTCATAGTTTTCCATCCCGAACCCCACTAACCCAACCTTCTCATCCTTTTCCAACACTAACCCCTCTAAACCCCAACCTTCTCATCCTTTTCCAACCCTACCCCCCCCTAACCCAGCCTTCTCATACTTTTCTAACCATAACCCCCCAAACCCAACTTTCTCATCCTTTTCCAACCCTAACCCCCCTAACCCCAACCTCATCCTTTTCAACCCTAACCCCCTAACCCCAACCTTCTCATCCTTTTTCCAACCCTAACTCCCACTAACCCCAACTTCCTCATCCTTTTCCAACACTAACCCCTCTAAACCCCAACGTTCTTATCCTTTTCCAACCCCTAACCCCCTATCCCCAGCCTTCTCATCCTTCCATAACCGTAACCCCCTGACGCCAGCCTTCTCATCCTTTTGTAACCCTAACCCCCCTAACCCCAGCCTTCACATCCTTTTCCAACCCGAACCCCCCTCACCCCAACTTTCTCATTCTTTTCCAACCCTAACCCCCCGAACCCCAACCTTCTCATCCTTTTCTAACCCTAACCTCCCCAACCCCAACCCCAACTTTCTCATCCTTTTCCAACCCTAACCCCGTACCCCCAACCTGCCCTCCCTTTTCAAACCCTACCCCCCCCAACCCCAGCCTTCTCTAACCGTAACCCCCCTAACCCCAGCCTTCTCATCCTTCCATAACCCTAACGCCCCTAACCCCAGCCTTCTCATACTTTATGAACCCTAACCCCCCTAACCCCAGCCTTCTCATCCTTCCATAACCCTGAACCCCCTAACCCCAGCTTTCTCATCCTTCCATAACCCTAACCCCCTAACCCCAACCCCCTCCTTTTCTAACCCAAACCCCAACCTTCTCATCCTTTTCCAACCATAACCTGCCTAACCCCAACCTTCTCATCCTTTTCCAACCCTACCCCCCCTAACCCCAAACTTCTCATCGTTTTCCAACCCTAACCCCACTAACCCCAACCTTCTCATCCTTTTCCAACACGAACCCCTCTCAACCCCAAACTTCTCAACCTTCCATAACCCTAATCCCCCTAACCCCAGCCTTCTCATACTTTACGAACCCTAACCCCCCAAACCCCAGCCTTCTCATCCTTCCATAACCTGAACCCCCCTAACCCCAACCTTCTCATACTTTTTTATCCATAACCCCCCTGACCCCAACCTTCTCATCCTTTTCCAAACCTAATCCCCGTAACCCCAGCCTTCTCATCCTTTTCCGACCCTAACCCCCCCCCAACTCCAACTTTCTCATCCTTTTCCAACACTGACCCCTCTAAACCCCAGCCTTCTCATCCTTCCACAACCCGAATCCCCGAACCCTCGCCTTCTCATCCTTTTCTAACCCTCACCCCTGAACCCCAGCCTTCACATCCTTTTCCAACCCTAACCCCCTCACTCCAACTCTCACATCCTTTTCCAACCCTAACCCCCTAACCCCAACCTTCTCATCGCTTTTCTTACCCTAACCACAACCTTCACATCCTTTTCCAACCCGAACCCCGAACCCCAACCTTCTAATCCTTTTCCAACAATAACCCCTCTAAACCCCAACCTTCTCATCTTTTTCCAACCCTACCCCCCTAACCCCAACCTTCTCATCCTTTTCAACGCTAACCCCCGAACCCCAACCTTCTCATCCTTTTCCAACAATAACCCCCTAACCCCAACCTTCTCATCCTTTTCCAACCCTAACCCCCCAACCCCAACCCCAACTTTCTCATTCTTTTCCAACCCTAACACCATATCCCCAACCTTCCATTCCTTTCAAACACTAACCCCGAACCCCAACCTTCTCATCCTTCCATAACACTAATCTCCCTAACCCCAGCCTTCTCATACTTTTCTAACCCGAACCCCCCAACTCCAGCCTCTCATCCTTCCATAACCCCAATCCCCCTATCCCCAACCTTCTCATCCTTTCTACAACCCTAACCCCAACCTTCACATCCTTCCATAACCCCTAAGCCCCTAACCCCAACCTTCTCATCCTTTTCCAACCCTAACCCCTAAGCCCAGCCTTCTCATACTTTTCGAACCATAACCCACCCTAACCCCAACCTTCTCATCCTTTTCCAACCCTAACCCCCCTAACCCCAACCTTCTCATCCTTTTTCCAACCTAACCCCCTAACCCCAACCTTCTCAACCTTTTCCAATGCGAACCCCCCCATCCCCAACATTGTCATAGTTTTACATCCCGAACTCCATTTACCCAACCTTCTCTTCCTTTTCCAACACTAACCCCTCTAAACCCCATCCTTCTCATCCTTTTCCAACCCTACCCCCCTAACCCAGCCTTCTCATACTTTTCTAACCATAACCCCCCAAACCCAACCTTCTCATCCTTTTCCAACCCTAACCCCCCTAACCCCAACCTCATCCTTTTCAACCTAACCCCCTAACCCCAACCTTCTCATCCTTTTCCAACCCTAACTCCCCCCAACCCCAACTTCCTCATCCTTTTCCAACACTAACCCCTCTAAACCCCAACGTTCTTATCCTTTTCCAACCCCTAACCCCCTAACCCCAGCCTTCTCATCCTTCCATAACCGTAACCCCCTGACCCCAGCCTTCTCATCCTTTTGTAACCCCTAACCCCCTAACCCCAGCCTTCACATCCTTTTCCAACCCGAACCCCCCTCACCCCAACTTTCTCATTCTTTTCCAACCCCTAACCCCCGAACCCCAACCTTCTCATCCTTTTCTAACCCTAACCTCCCCAACCCCAACCCCAACTTTCTCATCGCTTTTCCAACCCTAACCCCGTAACCCCAACCTGCCATTCCTTTTCAAACCCTAACCCCCCAACCCCAGCCTTCTCTAACCGTAACCCCCCTAACCCCAGCCTTCTCATCCTTCCATAACCCTAACGCCCTAACCCCAGCCTTCTCATACTTTATGAACCCTAACCCCCCTAACCCCAGCCTTCTCATCCTTCCATAACCCTGAACCCCCTAACCCCAGCTTTCTCATCCTTCCCTAACCCTAACCCCCCCAACCCCCACCCCCTCCTTTTCTAACGCAAACGCCAACCGTCTCATCCTTTTGCAACCCTAACCTGCCTAACCCCAACCTTCTCATCCTTTTCCAACCCTACCCCCCCTAACCCCAAACTTCTCATCGTTTTCCAACCCTAACCCCACTAACCCCAACCTTCTCATCCTTTTCCAACACGAACCCCTCTCAACCCCAAACTTCTCAACTTTCCATAACCCTAATCCCCCTAACCCCAGCCTTCTCATACTTTACGAACCCTCACCCCCCAAACCCCAGCCTTCTCATCCTTCCATAACCTGAACCCCCTAACCCCAACCTTCTCATACTTCCTTTATCCATAACCCCCTGACCCCAACCTTCTCATCCTTTTCCAAACCTAACCCCGTAACCCCAGCCTTCTCATCCTTTTCCGACCTAACCCCCCCAACTCCAACTTTCTCATCCTTTTCCAACACTGACCCCTCTAAACCCCAGCCTTCTCATCCTTCCACAACCCGAACCCCCGAACCCTCGCCTTCTCATCCTTTTCTAACCCTCACCCCCTGAACCCCAGCCTTCACATCCTTTTCCAACCCTAACCCCCCCTCACTCCAACTTTCTCATCCTTTTCCAACCCTAACCCCTAACCCCAACCTTCTCATCCTTTTTCTACACCCTAACCACAACCTTCACATCCTTTTTCCAACCCGAACCCCCGAACCCCAACCTTCGAATCCTTTTCCAACAATAACCCCTCTAAACCCCAACCTTCTCATCTTTTCCAACCCTACCCCCCTAACCCCAACCTTCTCATCCTTTTCCAACGCTAACCCCCGAACCTAACCTTCTCATCCTTTTCCAACAATAACCCCCTAACCCCAACCTTCTCATCGCTTTTCCAACCCTAACCCCCCCATCCCCAACCCCAACTTTCTCATTCTTTTCCAACCCTAACACCATATCCCCAACCTTCCATTCCTTTCAAACACTAACCCCCCGAACCCCAGCCTTCTCATCCTTCCATAACACTAATCTCCCTAACCCCAGCCTTCTCATACTTTTCTAACCCGAACCCCCCCAACTCCAGCCCTCTCATCCTTCCATAACCCCAATCCCCCTATCCCCAACCTTCTCATCCTTTTCTAACCCTAACCCCAACCTTCACATCCTTCCATAACCCTAACGCCCCTAACCCCAGCCTTCTCATACTTTTCCAACCCTAAACCCCCGAACCCCAGCCTTCTCATCCTTCCATAACCTAACCCCTAACCCCAGCCTTCTCTTACTTTTCGAACCCTCACCCCCTAACCCCAACTTTCTCATCCTTTTTCCAACCCTAACCCCCTAACCCCAACCTTCTCATCCTTTTCTAACCCTAACCCCAATCTTCTCATCCTTTTCCAACCCTAACCCCCCTAACCCCAACCTTCTCATCCTTTTCCAACAGGAACCCTTCGAAACCCCAACCTGCTCATCTTTTTCCAACGCTAACTCATCGAACCTCAGCCTTCTCATACTTTTCTAACCATAACCCCCTATCCCCAGCCTTCTCATCCTTCCATAACCCTTCCCCCCTAACCCCAACCTTCTCATACTTTTCTTACCCTAACCCCCTCACCCCAGCTTGCTCATCCTTCCATAACACTAATCTCCCTAACCCCAGCCTTCTTACACTTTTCTAACCCGAACCCCCCTCATCCCAACCTTCTCATCCTTTTCCAACCCTAACCCCGTAACCCCAACCTTCTTATCCTTTTCCAACCCTAACCCCCCCTGACCCCAACCTTCTCTTCCTTTTCCAACCCCTAACCCCCAACCCCAACTTTCTCATCCTTTTCCAACCCTCACCCCGTAACCCCAACCTTCCATTCCTTTTCTAACCCTAACCCCCCCTAACTCCAGCCTTCTCTAACCCTCACCCCCCAAACCCCAGCCTTCTCATCCTTCCATAACACTAATCTCCCAAACCCCAGCCTTCTCATACTTTTCTAACCCAAACCCCCCAACTCCAACCTTCTCCTCCTTCCATAACCCGAATCCCCCCTATCCCCAACCTTCTCATCCTTTTCTTGCCCTAACCTCCCCAACCCCAACCCCAACTTTCTCATCCTTTTCCAACCCTAACCCCGTAACCCCAACCTGCCATTCCTTTTCAAACCATAACCCCCCCAACCCCAGCCTTCTCTAACCGTAACCCCCCTAACCCCAGCCTTCTCATCCTTCCATAACCCTAACACCCCTAACCCCAGCCTTCTCATACTTTATGAACCCTAACCCCCCTAAGCCCAGCCTTCTCATCCTTCCCATAACCCTGAACCCCCTAACCCCAGCTTTCTCATCCTTCCATAACCCTAACCCCCTTACCCCAACCCCCTCCTTTTCTAACCCAAACCCCAACCTTCTCATCCTTTTCCAACCATAACCTGCCTAACCCCAACCTTCTCATGCTTTTCCAACCCTACCCCCCTAACCCCAAACTTCTCATCGTTTTCCAACCCTAACCCCACTAACCCCAACCTTCTCATCCTTTTCCAACACGAACCCCTCTCAACCCCAAACTTCTCAACCTTCCATAACCCTAATCCCCCCTAACCCCAGCCTTCTCATACTTTACGAACCCTAACCCCCCAAACCCCAGCCTTCTCATCCTTCCATAACCTGAACCCCCCCTAACCCCAACCTTCTCATACTTTTTTATCCATAACCCCCCTGACCCCAACCTTCTCATCCTTTTCCAAACCTTACCCCCGTATCCCCAGCCTTCTCATCCTTTTCCGCCCCTAACCCCCCCCCCCCCCCAACCTTCTCATCCTTTTCCAACACTGACCCCTCTAAACCCCAGCCTTCTCATCCTTCCACAACCCGAACCCCCCGAACCCTCGCCTTCTCATCCTTTTCTAACCCTCACCCCCTGAACCCCAGCCTTCACATCCTTTTCCAACCCTAACCCCCCTCACTCCAACTTTCTCATCCTTTTCCAACCCTAACCCCCCTAACCCCAACCTTCTCATCCTTTTCTTACCCTAACCACAACCTTCACATCCTTTTCCAACCCGAACCCCCCGAACCCCAACCTTCGAATCCTTTTCCAACAATAACCCCTCTAAACCCCAACCTTCTCATCTTTTTCCAACCCTACCCCCCTAACCCCAACCTTCTCATCCTTTTCCAACGCTAACCCCCCGAACCCTAACCTTCTCATCCTTTTCCAACAATAACCCCCTAACCCCAACCTTCTCATCCTTTTCCAACCCTAACCCCCCAACCCCAACCCCAACTTTCTCATTCTTTTCCAACCCTAACACCATATCCCCAACCTTCCATTCCTTTCAAACACTAACCCCCCGAACCCCAGCCTTCTCATCCTTCCATAACACTAATCTCCCAAACCCCAGCCTTCTCATACTTTTCTAACCCGAGCCCCCCCAACTCCAGCGCTCTCAAGCTTCCATAACCCCAATCCCCCTATCCCCAACCTTCTCATCCTTTTCTAACCCTAACCCCAACCTTCACATCCTTCCATAACCCTAACGCCCCTGACCCCAGCCTTCTCATACTTTTCCAACCCTAAACCCCCGAACCCCAGCCTTCTCATCCTTCCATAACCCTAACCCCCTAACCCCAGCCTTCTCTTACTTTTCGAACCCTCACCCCCCTAACCCCAACTTTCTCATCCTTTTCCAACCCTAACCCCCCTAACCCCAACCTTCTCATCCTTTTCTAACCCTAACCCCAATCTTCTCATCCTTTTCCAACCCTAACCCCCCTAACCCCAACCTTCTCATCCTTTTCCAACAGGAACCCTTCGAAACCCCAACCTGCTCATCTTTTTCCAACGCTAACTCATCGAACCTCAGCCTTCTCATACTTTTCTAACCATAACCCCCTATCCCCAGCCTTCTGATCCTTCCATAACCCTTCCCCCTTAACCCCAACCTTCTCATACTTTTCTTACCCTAACCCCCTCACCCCAGCTTTCTCATCCTTCCATAACACTAATCTCCCTAACCCCAGCCTTCTTACACTTTTCTAACCCGAACCCCCCTCTTCCCCCCCTTCTCATCCTTTTTCATCCCTACCCCCCCTCACCCCCACCTCTTTCTCCTTTTCCAACCCTAACCCCCCTGACCCCAACCTTCTCTTCCTTTTCCAACCCTAACCCCCCAACCCCAACTTTCTCATCCTTTTCCAACCCTCACCCCGTAACCCCAACTTTCCATTCCTTTTCTAACCCTAACCCCCCTAACTCCAGCCTTCTCTAACCCTCACCCCCCAAACCCCAGCCTTCTCATCCTTCCATAACACTAATCTCCCAAACCCCAGCCTTCTCATACTTTTCTAACCCAAACCCCCCAACTCCAACCTTCTCCTCCTTCCATAACCCGAATCCCCCCTATCCCCAACCTTCTCATCCTTTTCCAACCCTAACCCCAGCCTTCTCATCATTTTCCAACCCTAACCCCCGAACCCCCTAACCCCAACCTTCTCATCCTTTTCTAACCCTAACCCCAACCTTCTCCTCCTTTTCCAACCTTAACCCCCCCAAACCCCAACCTTCTCATCCTGTTTCAACGTTAACCCCCCTAACCCCAACCTACTCATCCTTTTCCAACACTAACCCCCTAACCCCAGCCTTCTCATCCTTTTCCAACGGAAATCCCCCAAACCCTAACCTTCTCATCCTTTTCCAACCTTAACCCCCCCTAACCCCAACCTTCTCATCCTTTTCCAACCTTAACCCCCTAAACCCAGCCTTCTCATACTTTTCGAACCCTAACCCCCACTAACGCCTGCCTTCTCATCCTTCCATAAACCTAACCCCAACCTTCTCATCCTTTTCTAACCTTAACCCCCCTAACCCCAACCTTCTCATCCTTTTCCAACCTTAACCCCCCTAACCACAACCTACTCATCCTTTTCCAACACGAACCCCTCTCAACCCCAACCTTCTCATCCTTTTCCAACCCTAACCCCCCTAACCCCAGCCTTCTTATCCTTCCATAACCGTAACCCTCCTAACCCCAGCCTTCTCATCCTTTTCCAACACGAACCCCTCTAAACCCCAACCTTCTCATCCTTTTCCAACCCGAACCCCCCTAACCCCAGTCTTCTCGTCCTTCCATAACCCTCACCCCAAAACCCAGCCTTGTCATCCTTTTCCAACCCTGAACCCCCTAACCCCAGCCTTCTCATCCTTCCATAACCCTAACCCCCCTCACCCCAACCTTATCATCCTTCCATAACCCTAACCCCAACTTTCTCATCCTTTTCTAACCCAAACCCCAACCTTCTCATCCTTTTCCAACCCTGAACCCCCTAAACCCAGCCTTCTCATCCTTTTCCAACCCTAACCCACCGAACCGCAACCTTCTCATCCTTTTCCAAACCTACCCGCTTTAACCCCAACCTTCTGATCGTTTTCCAACCCTAACCCCCCTAACCCCAACCTTCTGATCGTTTTCCAACCCAAACCCCACTAACCCCAACCTTCTCATCCTTTTCCAACACTAAGCCCTCGAAACTCCAAGCTTCTCATCCTTCCATAACCCTAACGCCAGCCTTCAAATCTTTTTCCAACCGTAACCCCCCGAACCCCAACCTTCTCATCCTTTTCCAACCCTAACCCCCTAACCCAGCCTTCTCATACTTTTCTAACCATAACCCCCAAACCCAACCTTCTCATCCTTTTCCAACCCGAACCCCCCAAACCCCAACCTCATCCTTTTCAACCCTAACCCCCTAACCCCAACCTTCTCATCCTTTTCCAACCCTAACTCCCCCCAACCCCAACTTCCTCATCCTTTTCCATCACTAACCCCTCTAAACCCCAAACTTCTTATCCTTTTCCAACCCTAACCCCCCTAACCCCAGCCTTCTCATCCTTCCATAACCCTAACCCCCTGACCCCAGCCTTCTCATCCTTTTGTAACCCTAACCCCCTAACCCCAGCCTTCACATCCTTTTCCAACCCGAACCCCCCTCACCCCAACTTTCTCATTCTTTTCCAACCCTAACCCCCGAACCCCAACCTTCTCATCCTTTTCCAACCTTAACCCCCTAACCCCAACCTACTCATCCTTTTCCAACACGAACCCCCCGAACCCTAGCCTTCTCATCCTTTTCCAACCTTAACCCCCGCTAACTCCAACCTTCTCATCCTTTTCCAACTTTAACCCCCCTAACCCCAACCTTCTCATCCTTTTCCAACCTTAACCCCCTAACCCCAACCTTCTCATCCTTTTCCAACCTGAACCCCCTAACCCCAACTTTCTCATACTTTTCCAACACTAACGCCCCTAACCCCAACCTTCTCATCCTTTCCCAACCCTAACCCCCCAAACCCAGCCTTCTCATCCTTCCATAGCCGTTACCCCCCTAAGCCCAACCTTCACATCCTTTTCCAACGCTAACCCCCCAAACCCCAACCTTTTCATCATTTTCCAACCGTAACCCCCTAACCCCAACCTTCTCATCCTTTTCTAACCCGAACCCCAACCTTCTCATCCTTGTTCAACCTTAACCCCCTAACCCCAACCTTCTCATCCTTTTCCAAGCTTAACCCCCCGAACCCCAACCTTCTCATCCTTTTCCAACCTTAACCCCCCTAACCCCAACCTTCTCATACTTTTCCAACCTTAACCCCCCTAACCCCAACCTTCTCATCCTTTTCCAACCTTAACCCCCTAGCACCAGCCTTCTCATCCTTTTCCAACTTTAACCCCCCCTAACCCCAACCTTCTCACCCTTTTCCAACCTTAACCCCCTAACCCCAGCCTTCTTATACTTTTTGAACCCGAACTGCCCGAACCCCAGCCTTCTCATCCTTTTCTAACCTTAACCCCCCTAACCCCAACCTTCTCATCCTTTTCCAACCTTAACCCCCCTAATCCCAACCTTCTCATCCTTTTCCAACCTTCACCTCCCGAACCACAACCTACTCATCCGTTTCCAACACTAACCCCTCTCAACCCCAACCTTCTCATCCTTTTTCAACCCTAACCCCCCTAAGCCCAACCTTGTCATCCTTTTCCAACGCTCACCCCCCTCACGTCAACCTTCTCATCCTTTTCCAATGCGAACACCCCCATCCCCAACATTGTCATAGTTTTCCATCCCGAACCCCACTAACCCAACCTTCTCATCCTTTTCCAACACTAACCCCTCTAAACCCCAACCTTATCATCCTTTTCCAACCCTACCCCCCTAACCCAGCCTTCTCATACTTTTCTAACCATAACCCCCCAAACCCAACCTTCTCATCCTTTTCCAACCCTCACCCGCCTAACCCCAACCTCATCCTTTTCAACCCTAACCCCCCTAACCACACCCTTCTCATTCTTTTCCAACCCTAACTCCCCCCAACCCCAACTTCCTCATCCTTTTCCAACACTATCCCCTCTAAACCCCAACGTTCTTATCCTTTTCCAATCCTAACCCCCCTAACCCCAGCCTTCTCATCCTTCCATAACCGTAACCCCCTGACCCCAGCCTTCTCATCCTTTTGTAACCCTAACCCCCTAACCCCAGCCTTCACATCCTTTTCCAACCCGAACCCCCTCACCCCAACTTTCTCATTCTTTTCCAACCCTAACCCCCGAACCCCAACCTTCTCATCCTTTTCTAGCCCCAACCCCAACCTTCTCATCCTTTTCCAACATGAACCCCCTAACCCCAACCTTCTCATCCTTCTCCAACCCAAACCCCCCTAACCCCAACCTTCTCATCCTTTTCTAGCCCTAACCTCCCCAACCCCAACCCCAACTTTCTCATCCTTTTCCAACCCTAACCCCGTAACCCCAACCTGCCATTCCTTTTCAAACCCTAACCCCCCCAACCCCAGCGTTCTCTAACCGTAACCCCCCTAACCCCAGCCTTCTCATCCTTCCATAACCCTAGCGCGCCTTACCCCAGCCTTCTCATACTTTATGAACCCTAACCACCCTAACCCCAGCCTTCTCATCCTTCCATAACCCTGAACCCCCTAACCCCAGCTTTCTCATCCTTCCATAACCCTAACCCCCCTAACCCCAACCCCCTCCTTTTCTAACCCAAACCCCAACCTTCTCATCCTTTTCCAACCCTAACCTGCCTAACCCCAACCTTCTCATCCTTTTCCAACCCTACCCCCCCTAACCCCAACCTTCTCATCCTTTTCCAACACGAACCCCTCTCAACCCCAAACTTCTCAACCTTCCATAACCCTAATCCCCCTAACCCCAGCCTTCTCATACTTTACGAACCCTAACCCCCCAAACGCCAGCCTTCTCATCCTTCCATAACCTGAACCCCCCTAACCCCAACCTTCTCATACTTTTTTATCCATAACCCCCCTAAGCCCAACCTTCTCATCCTTTTCCAACCCTAACCCCCTAATCCTCACCTTCTCATCCTTTTCCAACCCTAACCCCCTAACCCCAACCTTCTCATCCTTTTCCGACCCTAGCCCCAACCTTCTCAACCTTTTCTGACCCTAACCCCCCGAACCCCAACCTTCTCATCCTTTTCTAACCATAACCCCCCAAACCCAACCTTCTCATCCTTTTCCAACCCTAACCCCCTAACCCCAACCTCATCCTTTTCAACCCTAACCCCCTAACCCCAACCTTCTCATCCTTTTCCAACCCTAACTCCCCCAACCCCAACTTCCTCATCCTTTTCCAACACCAACCCCTCTAAACCCCAACCTTCTTATCCTTTTCCAACCCTAACCCCCTAACCCCAGCCTTCTCATCCTTCCATAACCCTAACCCCCTGACCCCAGCCTTCTCATCCTTTTGTAACCCTAACCCCCTAACCCCAGCCTTCACATCCTTTTCCAACTCTAACCCCCCGAACCCCAACCTTCTCATCCTTTTCTAACCCTAACCCCAACCTTCTTATCCTTTTCCAACACGAACCCCCCTAAGCCCAACCTTTTCATCCTTTTCCAACCCAAACACCGCTAACCCCAACCTTCTCATCCTTTTCTTGCCCTAACCTCCCCAACCCCAACCCCAACTTTCTCATCCTTTTCCAACCCTAACCCCGTAACCCCAACCTGCCATTCCTTTTCAAACCATAACCCCCCCAACCCCAGCCTTCTGTAACCGTACCCCCCCTAACCCCAGCCTTCTCATCCTTCCATAACCCTGACGCCCCTAACCCCAGCCTTCTCATACTTTATGAACCCTAACCCCCTAACCCAAGCCTTCTCATCCTTCCATAACCCTGAACCCCCTAACCCCAGCTTTCTCATCCTTCCATAACCCTAACCCCCTAACCCCAACCCCTCCTTTTCTAACCCAAACCCCAACCTTCTCATCCTTTTCCAACCATAACCTGCCTAACCCCAACCTTCTCATCCTTTTCCAACCCTACCCCCCCTAACCCCAACCTTCTCATCGTTTTCCAACCCTAACCCCACTAACGCCAACCTTCTCATCCTTTTCCAACACGAACCCCTCTCAACGCCAAACTTCACAACCTTCCATAACCCTAATCCCCCTAACCCCAGCCTTCTCATACTTTACGAACCCTAACCCCCAAACCCCAGCCTTCTCATCCTTCCATAACCTGAACCCCCTAACCCCAACCTTCTCATACTTTTTATCCATAACCCCCTGACCCCAACCTTCTCATCCTTTTCCAAACCTAATCCCCGTAACCCCAGCCTTCTCATCCTTTTCCGACCCTAACCCCCCCAACTCCAACTTTCTCATCCTTTTCCAACACTAACCCCTCTAAACCCCAGCCTTCTCATCCTTCCATAACCCGAACCCCCGAACCCTCGCCTTCTCATCCTTTTCTAACCCTCACCCCTGAACCCCAGCCTTCACATCCTTTTCCAACCCTAACCCCCCTCACCCCAACTTTCTCATCCTTTTCCAACCCTAACCCCCCCAACCCTAACCTTCTCATCCTTTTCTTTCCCTCACCACCACCTTCACATCCTTTTCCAACCCGAACCCCCCGAACCCCAACCTTCGAATCCTTTTCCAACAATAACCCCTCTAAACCCCAACCTTCTCATCTTTTTTCCAACCCTACCCCCTAACCCCAACCTTCTCATCCTTTTCCAACGCTAACCCCCGAACCCCAACCTTCTCATCCTTTTCCAACAATAACCCCCTAACCCCAACCTTCTCATCCTTTTCCAACCCTAACCCCCCAACCCCAACCCCAACTTTCTCATTCTTTTCCAACCCTAACACCATATCCCCAACCTTCCATTCCTTTCAAACACTAACCCCCCGAACCCCAGCCTTCTCATCCTTCCATAACACTAATCTCCCTAACCCCAGCCTTCTCATACTTTTCTAACCCGAACCCCCCAACTCCAGCCTTCTCATCCTTCCATAACCCCAATCCCCTGTCCCCAACCTTCTCATCCTTTTCCAACCCGAACCCTCCTCACCCCAACTTTCTCATCCTTTCCCAACCCTAACTCCCCTACCCCAACCTTCAAATTATTTTCTAACCTTAACTCCTCCAACCCCAGCATTCTCATCCTTCCATGACCCTAACCCCCCTAACCCAAGCCTTCTCATACTTTTCGAACCCTAACCCCTCTAAACCCCAGCCTTCTCATCATTTTCCAACCTTAACCCCCCAAACCCCAACCTTGTCAGCCTTTTCCAACTTTATCCCCCCTAACCCCAACCTTCGCATCCTCTTCTAACCCTCACCCCAACCTTGTCATCCTTTTCCAACCTTAACCCCTAACCCCAACCTTCTCATACTTTTCCAAACTTAACCCCCTAACCCCAACCTTCTCATCCTTTTCCAACCTTAACCCCCTAACCCCAACCTTCTCATCCTTTTCCAACCTTAACCCCCCAACCCCAACTTTCTCATCCTTTTCCAACCCCAACCCCCTAACCCCAGCCTTCTCATACTTTTCTAACCCCAACCCCTAACCCCAGCCTTCTCATGCTTTTTTTAACCCGAACCCCCCCCAACTCCAGCCTTCTCATCCTTCCATAACCCTAATCCCCCCTATCCCCAACCTTCTCATCCTTTTCCAACACTAACCCCCTCACCCCAACTTTCTCATCCTTTCCCAACCCTTACTCCCCTAACCCCAACCTTCAAATTCTTTTCTAACCTTAACCCCCCAACCCCAGCCTTCTCATCCTTCCATAACCCTAACCCCCTAACCCAAGCCTTCTCATACTTTTCGAACCCTAACCCCTCTAAACCCCAGCCTTCTCATCATTTTCCAACCTTAACCCCCTAACCCCAACCTTGTCATCCTTTTCCAACTTTATCCCCCCTCACCCCAACCTTCGCATCCTTTTCTAACCCTCACCCCAACCTTGTCATCCTTTTCCAACCTTAACCCCCTTACACCAACCTTCTCATCCTTTTCCAACCTTAACCCCCCTAACCCCAACCTACTCATCCTTTTCCAACACTAACCCCTCTAAACCCCAACCTTCTCATACTTTTTGAACCCTAACCCCCCGAACCCCAGCCTTCTCATCCTTTTCCAACCTTCTCCCCAACCTACTCATCATTTTCCAACACTAACCGCTCTAACCCCAACCTTCTCATCCTTTTCCAACACTATCCCCTCAAAACCCTAGCCTTCTCATCCTTCCGAAACCCCAACCCCCCTAACCCCAGCCTTCTCATACTTTTCTAACCCCAACCCCCTAACCCCAGCCTTCTCATGCTTTTCTGACCCGAAGCCCCGAACCCCAGCCTTCTCATCCTTCCGTAACCCTAAGCCCCCTAACCCCAGCATTCCCATACTTTTCGAACCCTAACCCCATCCTTCTCCTCCTTCCATAAGCCGAACCCCCTAACCCCAACCTTCTCATCCTTTTCTAACCCTAACCCCAACCTTCACATCCTTTTCCAACCCAAACCCCCCTAACGCAACCTTGTCATCCTTTTCCAACGCGAACCCCCCTAACCCCAACATTGTCATCGTTTTCCAACCCGAACCCCACTAACCCCAACCTTCTCATCCTTCTCCAACACTAAACCCTCTAAACCCCAACCTTCTCATCCTTTTCCAACCCTACCCCCCCGAGCCCAAGCCTTCTCATACTTTTCTAACCATAACCCCCAAACCCCAACCCTCTCATCCTTTTCAACCCTAACCCCCCTAACCGCAACCTTCTCATCCTTTTCCAATCCTAACTCCCCCCAACCCCAACTTTCTCATCCTTTTCCAACACTAACCCCTCTAAACCCCAACCTTCTCATCCTTTTCCAACCCTAACCCCAGCCTTCTCATCCTTCCGTAACCCTAACCCCCCTAACCCCAGCCTTCTCATCCTTTTGTAACCCTAACCCCCCTAACCCCAGCCTTCACATCCTTTTCCAACCCTCACCCGCCTCACCCCAACTTTCTGATTCTTTTGCAACCCTAACCCCCAAAACCCAGCCTTCTCATCCTTTTCCAACCCTGAACCCCTTTACCCCAGCCTTCCCCTCCTTCCATAACCCTAACCCACCGAACCCCAGCCTTCTCATCCTTCCATAACCCAAACCCCCCCAACCCAAACCTCCTCCTTTTCTAACCCTTATCCCAACCTTCTCATCCTTTTCCAACCCTAACCCGCCTAACCCCAACCTTCTCATTCTTTTCTAACCCTAACCCCCCCAACCCCAGCCTTCACATGCTTCCATAACCCTAACGCGCCTAGCCCCAGCCTTCTCATACTTTTCAAACCCTAAACCCCCGAACCCCAGCCTTCTCATCCTTCCATAACCCTAACCCCGTAACCCCAGCCGTCTCTTACTTTTCGAACCCTCACCCCCCTAACCCCAACTTTCTCATCCTTTTCCAACCCTAACCCCCTAACCCCAACCTTCTTATCCTTTTCTAACCCTAACCCCAATCTTCTCATCCTTTTCCAACCCTAACCCCCCTAACCCCAACCTTCTCATCCTTTTCCAACAGGAACCCTTCGAAACCCCAACCTGCTCATCTTTTTCCAACCCTAACTCATCGAACCTCAGCCTTCTCATACTTTTCTAACCATAACCCCCTATCCCCAGCCTTCTCATCCTTCCATAACCCTTCCCCCCTAACCCCAACCTTCTCATACTTTTCTTACCCTAACCCCCTCACCGCAGCTTTCTCATCCTTCCATAACACTAATCTCCCTAACCCCATCCTTCTTATACTTTTCTAACCCGAACCCCCTTCACCCCAACCTTCTCATCCTTTTCCATCCCTAACCCCCATAACCCCAACCTTCTTATCCTTTTCCAACCCTACCCCCCCTGACCCCATCCTTCTCTTCCTTTTCCAACCCTAACCCCCCCAACCCCAACTTTCTCATCCTTTTCCAACCCTCACCCCGTAACCCCAACCTTCCATTCCTTTTCTAACCCTAACCCCCTAACTCCAGCCTTCTCTAACCCTCACCCCCCAAAACCCAGCCTTCTCATCCTTCCATGACACTAATCTCCCTAACCCCAGCCTTCTCATACTTTTCTAACCCAAACCCCCCAACTCCAACCTTCTCCTCCTTCCATAACCCGAATCCCCCCTATCCCCAACCTTCTCATCCTTTTCCAACCCTAATCCCCCTAACCCCAACCTTCTCATCCTTTTGTAACCCTAACCGCACCCTTCTCAGCCTTTTCCAACCCTAACGCCCTAACCCCAACCTTCTCATCCTTTTCCAACCCTAACCCCCCTTACCCCAACCTTCTCATCCTTTTCCAACCCTAATCCCCTCACCCCAACCTTCTCATCCTTTTCCGACACTCACCCCTCTAAACCCCAACCTTCTCATCTTTTTCCAACCCTAACGCATCAAACCCCAGCCTTGTCATACTTTTCTAATCCTAACCCCCTAACCCCAGCATTCTCATCCTTCCATAACCCTACCCCCCTAACCCCAACCTTCTCATACTTTCCAAACCCTACCCCCCTAACCCCAGCCTTCTCATCCTTCCATAACACTAATCTCCCAAACCCCAGCCTTCTCATACTTTTCTTACCCGGACCCCCTAACCCCAACCTTCTCATCCTTTTCCAACCCTCACCTCCCTAACCCCAACCTTCTCATCCTTTTCCAACCCTCACCTCCCTCACCCCAACCTTATCATCCTTTTCCAACCCTCACCCCCCCAACCCCAACTTTCTCATCCTTTTCCAACCCGAACCCCGTAATCCCAACCTTCCATTCCTTTTCTAACCCTAACCCCAGCCTTCTCTAATCCTAAACCCCCTAACCCCAGTCTTCTCATCATTCCATAACACTAATCTCCCTCAACCCAGCCTTCTCATACTTTTCTAACCTGAACCCCCTAACTCCAACCTTCTCATCCTTCCATAACCCTAATCCCCCTATCCCCAACCTTCTCATCCTTCTCCAACCCTAACCCCCTCACCCCAACCTTCTCATTCTTTTCTAACCCTAACCCCCCCCAACCCCAGCCTTCTCATCCTTCCATAACCCTAATCCCCCTCATCCCAGCCTTCTCATCCTTCCATAACCCTAATTCCCCCAACCCCAGACTTCTCATTCTTCCATAACCCTAATCCCCCTCATCCCAGCCTTCTCATCCTTCCATAGCCTAATTCCCCCAACCCCAGACTTCTCATTCTTCCATAACCCTAATCCCCCTAACCCCAGCCTTCTCATCCTTCCATAACCATAATCCCCCCAACCTCAGTCTTCTCATACTTTTCTAACCATAACCCCCCTAACCCCAGCCTTCTCATCCTTCCATAACCATAATCCCCCCCAACGCCAGACTTCTCATCCTTTTCCGTCTCTGCCTCAAGGTACTTATTCGATCTCCTTTTTGATCAATCAACCTATAGAATTAAGTTATACCTTTATTGGCTCCAATTCTTCCCACCCACAAGCGAGGACGGGCAGTGATTGCTTTAGTTCCAGGGCTTTCACAAATTGGTTGGCCAGTCCTGTCGTTCGATTGAAGGTAAATATGGCAGGAATTTGGAATTTGGCCATGGTGCCGGCGGATAGCTCATCTATTCTTTGCGAAAGGCACTGGCACTTTTAACGTCGGCCAGCTACTGCTCGTAGATGTAGTTGGGACAACCAGTTCGCATCCATGCGAGACAGGGCAGACTTTGTGATGCAACACTTTGTGCCTCTGAACTGCCAATCCGACAGTTTATAGTCAGGTCAGAAATCGAACTGGACAATTCCAAGGTAAGTGTGTTACCTTGCAACCATCCTGTCAGACTCCTTTTTAATTGATTGCCCATGCTTAACACACCACTCTCCTTGGAAAATAGCTCCATAGACATACCAAACTGGAACCAGATTTGTCTGCAGAATGGTTAGAACGTTCCTGAGAACAGAATGTCATGTCAAGACTGGTCCTTCATTTCTACCTATCCTGATATTACTACTGCCTGGGAATCCTTCCACACAAGCTTGCTTTCCCTGATGTACAGATGTATACCACCGTGTCTGCAGTTATCATCTCTATCCTCTTGCCCCTAAAACACAAAATCCTGTATTGAGGCAGTTGCCTTCAAACAACCAATCTTCTCCGTGGAAGGAAAGTATGACCAAAGGCAACTTCAGATCATTCTACAAAGCCCAGAACAAGTGTGTCTATTCTCAGGAGAGCCAAAAAACAACATCTGGCCAACCTCAGGGCTGAACTTTCAAACCTGTCTCCTTTTTTAAACACCTGGTGGCGCCATGTTAAATCTGTCTCTGGAGTATGCTCCTCCTCTATCCCCTCCCTCATTCAAATGCACCATTGCTGACTCTTGTTGTTGTTGTTCGTCTTTCGGCTGCTCCCGTTAGGGGTCGCCACAGCGAATCATCCGTTATGATCTGCATACTGATTTAGCACAGGTTTTACGCCGGATGCCCTTCCTGACGCAACCATGGTCGCCTCTTACGACACAGGGATATGGATTGGGTTTCGCCATGATTCCAGGCTGCCCTACACCCTCTCATAGCGTGGCCCAATGTAGAGCCCCCATCCTCAAGCGATCCTCCAACCCAAGCCTCCGAGTAGCCGGATTACAGGCGCATGCCACTAGGCCCGGTATCATACCTGACTCTTCTTGTGAGAAGGCCAAATACCTTAATTCTATGTTTGCTTCCAAACCTTTTTCTTCTGTCGTGCAAAGTCCTTCCTTGGCACACCTGAGCTCACGTGCAAAGCTTTCATCTGCAGCCTGATGGAATATTGCTCTCCCCTGTAGGTTGGTGATCCCGCCTCTCACATTTCTCCGCTTCATGCTGTGGGAACCAAGGCATTCAGGATCATTGTTCTCTCCTGCGATGAGGCTGCCTTTGGGTCTCTCACTCTATCACCGCAACAGGTCGGTGGTCTTTCTGTCTTCTACAGATTCCTCTCCGGCCTCCCCCCCCCCCCACCCCACTCTGTTTGCGATATGTTCCACTCCATATTTCCACAGGGCGCTCAAGGTCCGCCAGCAATCCCCTTCTGGTAAAACTACCAAAATCAAGAATCACTGCTCATCTTCACTCTTTCATTTCTCTTTTTTTTCCCACCTTTGGAACAAACTCCCACACTCTCTTCAATCCCACTCCTCCCTCCAGGTCTTCAAAGCAGCTGTTCACCACCATCTCATATTTTCCCCCATCCAAAATCTTGATATTTTCTACCCCCGTTAATCCACCCCAAACCCACCTCCTTCAAATTCCCTCCTTTCCTTCCTGAAAGTCCCTGTAGTGTAAGGCCCTAAAAGTCCCTGTGGTGTCCATCTTGTTTACCCCGTGTACCCCGCCCCATCCCTCTCCCTTCCACAGATCTCCTGATGTCTCTGTTCCCCACTGTTTTGTGCTTCCTTCTCCTGTCCTTCTTGTCTCCTGCCCCCCTTGTTGTGTGTTGAATGTTCACTCTTATACGAGCCTCGACATTGTGTATAAAAAATTTTTTTTAAATACCTTGTGTACCGAACACCTCACTCCCTACACTGACCCTGTTCTCTTGTACCCAACTGCTTCAAGATACTGTCTTTCCCACTTGAGAAGGTGGACAGGTTTCTGACCAACCTGTACTACGATTATGTGACAGGCCCGGACGGCATCAGTGCACATGTCCTAAAAACCTGATCTGCTGCTCTTGTTCATCCTCATTCTGCTCGGTTCATTCGATCATTCTCTCTGGGTCAGTTTCTGTCTGTCTGGAAGTTAGCAAAAATCACTGCAACACACAAATAGGGTGCAAAAACAGATCCTCTTCGCTGCAGGCCTATTATCTTGCTTCCAATTGGAATAACAGTCATGGAATCTATCATTAGAGTTGACATCAAATGCTACCTTTTCTCCAATGTACTGATCTCAGATCATCAGTTCGGTTTCAAGCCCAGTCATTCTACCTTTAATCAATGTCTGACATGTGATCGGGGTCATCTCTCTGGACATATCTCGAGCATTTGATATGGTCTGGCACCCCGCATTGATTTCTAAACTCTCTGCTTATAGTGCCCAAGGCCACCTCCTCTCATTGCTCACTGACTTCCTTCATTCTCATGTACAGCGTGTAGCTCTTAACAGGATCCTCACCTCACATCTCCTCTCCCTGTCAACACTGGAGTGTCCCGATATCGTGTCTTGGGCCCAATCTTGTTCCTCATCTTCATCAATGGTCTTTCTGATTCCCTGGAAAATCCTGCTTATCTCTTTGCTGATGATTCCACCCTCTGCCATATTCTCATCCTTCAGACAGGCAAGCAGCAACCTCTTCCCTGTCTGCAGACTTTAACAGAGTCGAGAGCTGGTCCAACACTTGGGCTATGTCTTTCAACCCCTGACAAATCCCACACACTCACCCTGTCTCTCCGAAAGGACAGTCTGGCAAACCCTCCCATCTTCTTCCAAAACAAACCACTTGAAGAGGACAAGTCACTCAGACCTCTGGGCCTCAACATCGCCCATGATATTTATTGGGCAGATCATATTTCCAAGATGGCCTCCAAGGCCAGCCGCCTACTAGGCAACCTTCATCGTACAAGGTGTTTCCTTGGCCAATCTGA
This sequence comes from Eptatretus burgeri, assembly GCF_056783735.1. Lineage (NCBI taxonomy): Eukaryota > Metazoa > Chordata > Myxini > Myxiniformes > Myxinidae > Eptatretus > Eptatretus burgeri. Next base: position 12,346,086 of record NC_140962.1, on the reverse strand, counting down.
ACTTTTAACAGGCCTTCATTCGCAGCTTGATGATGTACTACTCTCCCTTTTGGGACAGCACCCCTGCCTCACACTTTGCCCTTCTTGATGCTGTGGAAAGCAAGGCCTTCAAAATCATTGGGATCTCCTGCAATGAAATCGAGTGTCCAGCCTGTTACGTTCGCATCACAGGTAGGTTCGTGGCCTCTGTATTCTACCACCTCCTTTTTCGTCTTGCACCCTCTGTCCTCTCTTAACTCTGTCCATCCCAGGTTTCAGCATGGCACACATGGTCTGCCAGTAACACTCTTCTTGTTAAACTCCCAAAATCCATGCTCACTGCTCACTTCCACTCATTTGTTCGTCTTTTCTCTTACCTGTGGAACCAACTTCCCCAGTCTGTTCACTCCTATTCTTCCCTCCAGGGCTTCAAAACAGCTAGCTGTTCACCGCTCAGGCCAACCCCCAACCATACTCATGATCTCTTCTACCCCAAATGAACCCATTCCCAAGCACTCCCTTTTTCCAGGTTATTGTGATTTCCCCCCCCCCACCCCCTTTTCCTCCCCCCTTTTTGTTTGTTAGTTGTTGGTTGCTTTGCTCGATTTCTGTTTCTTCCCAGCCTCCCCCTTCCTCTTCTTGCTGTGTTTCATTCTTCTTCTGTGCAGCTTGTTCCTCCCATGTGTCTTTCTCCCATCCATCCATCCATTGGGACCGTACTCTGTGCAGAGTGTTGGCGCTGCTGACGCAGTGTCCTTGGCTATTGGACACAATCCTGGATGGGTCACCACTCCGACACAGGATACCAGCATGCTGGCACTCATTTTGCCGAACTCGGAAGGATGACAGGCTGAGTGAACTCCACCTGGTATTAATTCAACAGCCAAGTGGGATTTGAACTCAGGATCCTAGGGTCCTAAGCCCACCACTCTAACCATTAAGCCAACACCAGGCATGTCCTTCTCCCCCCTCCTCTTGATCTCACTCTCACTTCTACTCTGCTGTTGGTGTTTCCCCCATTCCATTTTATTCCCTTCCATTCATCTCTAGCTCTTCCACAAACCTCGACTATGTAGACAAAATTTTTTTGAAAACAACCCTCCAAAATGTATAAACTCTCGGATTGGTGCTTCACAGGCAGATTGTTCCATCAATGGGTGCACCGTCCCTCGTATGAAGAATAAGCTGTGTGTCCTGTCTGCTCACGGTAGTTGGTGGAAGTTAAACATCCCATGGTGACTTCCCAAGTAGCTTGTTTGTCGTTTTCCTGGTCAAGTTCCAAATTACTGCCCAAAAATGCATTAGGCAAATTGAATTAATAAATCGCTAAACTTGGATGGAAAAGGAAATTGTAATGTCCTGGGTGGACAATGATATGCAATGGATGAATTTCCATTGCTCACCCAATCATTGAACCTGCAACAACTAGGTTATGTGATAAGACTCGTGGAAAAACAAATCGAGGATCATGGAAGATTGAGGATTTGAAGGATAACCAGAGTTGGTGTCAAAGCCACCCAATGCTCGCCAGTTTATACATTTATCGTTTTTAAAAGACTCGTCTAATAATTAATAGTTTATATAAAGCATTGCAGTGAAGTGTGATCCAAATAATTTTAAAGCAATATATGTATTTGTATGTTGTAATCAGTAACAAGAGCGCAAGTGAGCACAATATACGCCCGAACAAGAAGGTATATACAGAATTGTGCTACTACATGGAGAACAGCATCCTGGTTCCCATGGCAACCACTTTAAATGACGAACGTATGTCGTGACACACCGTCTCCACAGTCTGTACCTATGTACCAAATATGAAATTTGAAAGTTGAAAACTTTGGGAGTTAGAGTGCGGACAGGAACAGACGGACGGACAGACAGACGGACGACCGGTATCACATGATACGCCCCGATATATATATATATATATATATATATATATATATATATATATATATATATATATATATGTATATATGGTGTATAAAAAATAGTGTGGTAGATAACAACATTAGAAAGGAAAAAAATAACTTGCACCAAAAACGTTGACATTTTCACGCTGACACTCACGCCCGGGCTATCGCTATAGCTCTCTGTTCTTCGAACAGGCGAGCTAAAAAAGGTGACAAGCTGACAGTGGGGCAACAGTTGTACACAAGTTGATGGAATGAATGAACAGGAAAGAGAGTTGGAGGAAACAGTAACCTGACAATAAGTGTTGGGGTAGGTACAGTTATGTGACAAGAAAAGATCACTGGTATAGATACAAGGGACTTTAACAAAGGAGAAGACCATTTGGCCCATCATGCTAAATCAACACCACATTAATCCAACCAATTAGATTATTGACTCAATTAACCTGGGGGATAGGGTTGGGGGAGAGGAGTATGGAGGACAGCAGTGGAGCAGCACACACACACACACACACACACACACACACACACACACACACACACACACACACACACACACACACACACACACACACACACACACACACACACACTTTCTTTTTGATTTTGATGTACTATACTCTTTACGGAGAGTTGGTGCTGGTGAAGCTGACGGTAATACGAAAGGGGGGAGGGAGAAAAAGAGGGGGGAAGAGGGAGAGATGGGTGAGGGAAAGAGAGCAGGAAGAGTGAAGAGGTGGAAAGGAAAGGAGAGAGAGGAGGGAGGAGGAGGAGGAGGAGGAGGAGGAGAGCGAGGGAAGGCAAGACAGCATGAGGTGAGAGGAAGGGAAGGCAGATATGCGGTGGAGCATCAATTACGATTCATACCGTCTCATCAAAATGATTCCGCATAGAATAACAGTGAAGATGGAAACAAAATAATGTCTGAAATCCATTTTCTATCGGTCATACTATAAACACGGCCCAGAGACAAACTCCCGTCCAGAGACAAACTCCTGTCCGGACAAGTCCAGAGACAAAGTCCCGTCCAGACATTAATACCGCCCGGACATGTCTGGACTCAAGCTGTCTGAAGACAAACACCACCCAGACGAGTCTGGAGACAAACACTTCCCAGACACATCCAAAGCCAAGCTGACCAGAGACAAACACTGCTCGGACGCGTCCGGAGACAAACTCCCAAACAGACATAAACATCGCCCGGAGATGTCCAGAGACAATCCCTTTTTGAACACATCAGGAGACAAACTTTGTCAGAACACGTCTGGAGACAAACCCTGCCCGGACATGTCCAGAGATAAACACCATCTCGACAAAACCATCATGCAGATATGACCAGAGACAGACAGACTGAGGGAGAGGGGGAGGGAGAGGGGGAGGGAGAGGGGGAGGGAGAGGGAAAGTAGAGTACCTATATATAGAGAGTAGCGACAACTCAGCTATAGGTGCCATTTTGTTTCACTCTGGATAACGCGCGGTGCGTGCGCTACCGCCGTAGCAGCATGCATGAATGAAGCAATACATCAGGAGGGTGGGATACATCACTGGACATATATATTTATTCTCATGTTTTACTCGGCCAAAGATCTTGATTATAGAATCAATGGGGTTGAAAGTGATAAAATGTTAAAATGCATGTACTCATTACACGGGAAACTCAGAGTAAGTTTGCCAGAGAACGAGACATTTGGGAGAAACTCGGCCTGTGTAGGCTTATGACATGAAGTCGAGCCAAATAAAAATCTCGAGTCCATAGGCCTAAGTTGGGGCCTCAATTTGATCCATACCTGCCCCTACCCATCCCTCCCCACCTCACCCATCTTTACTTTTTTCATCTCACCACATTATCATCTCACCCATAACAAACAAAAACAACAAACACCGATACCTACATGTAATTTATCATCATAGTTACCACCCAACACGCTCTCAAACACACCAAAAAGTGACTATGCCAAAATGATTGTATCAGATTTCAAAAATATCTTAACAATTGAAATGACCCTTTTTTATGGGCAAAGAATAGTTAATTGCACAGGCCTGCTATGCAATGATTGGATGAATCTATGAAGCACGTTCATGTCAAAATGCTTATGTTAAGTATTCAACTGGTACAATCTTGTGAAGAAACAGTCCATGAAAAATCGCAGTAGGTTTGACTTGCTATTTTATTTCTGTCAACAGTGTTCCATCAATTTGCAAGATGATGAACGATAAAGAAATGCTACAAATTATAAGTACAGGTAACTCTGCTTAACTTGAATCTCTTGGGACCACAGAAATCTGTTCGACGTAGAACAAATCTGCCTCACAGAAGGTAAATAACACGTCTTGCATAATACGGTTTCAAAATTTGTTTAAACTTGTGCGATTATTCGACTTAATAAGGCTGACTTACATGCATGCAGAGTTACCTGTATTGTTCATACACTGCAGGCATTTTCAAATTCAAGTGTATAAATACGTAATATCATGATTAGTTATATATTAGTGTTTACAGCAAAATTAATTTTGGTGAAATATTAACAACTTGACAGCAAGTTTTCAAGACAATACTACATGATTGATGATTCTGAACAAAAATGGAAATACACCAAATGAAAGTATGAAGGTCAGAGATTGTAGGCTAGATTTTTTTTATGAAACCCCATCTAATGTGTTGCCATGGTAACCAAATAAACAGACAATTCATTACAAATTGTGTATTTTCATAAGAATGTGCAATTAAGTGATAAATATGTAAATTAATTGGGTTGCTAAATAATGATTGCCCATATTGTTAGCTTTCTAGATGCCAACATCCCAGACTACCATTGATCCTTACTGGGGTTATGATAATAAATAAGATCAACGGCATGCATAAAGAGGGCCCCCAAATTTAAAGCATTTCATTTTTGGGGCAGGCGTGGGGGCAGTGGTTCTATAGGTAATTTTTTGTTCCAATTTAATCATACAGGCTATAAATCAAATAAATCAATAATAATATCAATTGCTGCTATGATTGATATAATTCTTATTACAATAATCTTTACCATGGTAACACATTCAACGCATATACAGTAAGACTTATATACCATACATGTCAATGTCCATATGTGTACATTATTTTGCCCTTTTTTTTAGTCTAAAACTTGACTGGTTTTTGGTCAACATAAGAAATAGACAAATACCAAAACTCTCTACTATGCTGCTAGATTAGAAAAATAACTGTATTCTAACTTAAGATTGGTACTTGTCGAGCCACGGCATGCACCATTTTCGCTATACACCAAGATAGTAATGGGCCTATGAAAGTATGAGTGGAAATTTGAAGCCAAATTTGACATTTTGGACCAACTTTGAGTTTGAACCAAAAATAAAAATGCTGCAAAAGTTCTTGATCTACTACTAGTAGATCTAGACTCTATTAGTTTTTGAGACCCACGGCCAACATTGATGAATGACCTTCAAACACAATTTCACAACATATGAAGGAATGTTTTTTGAATTATTTTTATGTATTACAAAGAATTGGATTTTCATAACAATGTCATAATGATTAATAATAATGGCATTCCAATGAATAAGGTGCGCAGACACAGTCACTTCCTTCATACATACGCTGATATTAATACATGGGACTGATACAGCCCTTCTCTTACCTCGCACAAACATGATGAAGAAGTAGGCTTCCATCCCACTCTGCTCACTTTTTGGTCCCATATCTTCCGTCTTTTTGCATCTGTTGGAAACCTATACATCCTGTACCCCTTCTCAGATTTGTTGCTGCACCCAAAGGCGCAACAACCCGTCATTTTGACTAATAAAGTTTCACTCAGTTTCAAACTCGGTCTCTCCGAGCTCTCTCGGTGAAGATCTGGATTCGATGTGTAGCATGGCATGCGTAGAGTGTGAAACAAAATGGCGCCCATGTGTCACGTGACCATCAAATTCTGGTCCCCCTATGTCGCTACTCTCTATATATAGGTACTCTAAGGGAAAGGGAGAGGGATGGAGATAGAGGTGTGGGTAGGAGAGCTAGCAGTAAAATAAAAAAATGACCATTTTTATAGCCATTTTTCCCTGCTGTGCAGGGGTTTGGCTTTTTCTTGAGGCAATGTTTTTTTTATGGCCGGATGCCATTCCTGACGCCAACCCTGGTCGCCTCTTACGACACACAGGGATATGGTATACCTATTCTAACCGGGGCATACACCGGGACCAGTACACTGGTACTCACTTCGCCAACCTCAGATGGATGACAGGCTGAGTCAACCCCTGGTGTTAATTCAGCAGCCAATGGGGCTTGAACTCAGGACCCTGGGATCCCAAGCCACCACCCTAACCACTAAGCCAACACCAGGCTAGGAGAGCTCGCAGTGAGAATATGTAATGCTTTCTGAACAAAACACACACACACACACACACACACACACACACACACACACACACACACACACACACACACACACACACACACACACACACACACACACACACACGCTTGGCCAATATCGGGGATTTTTCGGGAACCAGCAGATTGGAGTCAGTGTGATAAACAACTGCAGTACGAACTGTATACAACCCAGAAACCTTGAGTAGCTTTCACTGAAAAACATCGTTACATTTCTATAGACGTTTCAGGGATATGTTCAAAAACAACATTCTTTAGAAACAGCTGCATGTGACGGGTGGAAAAAAAATTGGTTTGTAATTTAGAAAACGCATTAATACGGCAAACGGTTCAGAAATTATGTATTATTTCACAATTCGCTCAGGGTGACGGAGCATGAACCACTCTCTCAAGGTGATGGAGCATGAACCACTCACTCAGGATGATGATGGAACATGAACCACTCGCTCAGAGTGACGGAGCACGAACCAATCGCTCAGGGTGATGGAGCACAAACCAATTGCTCAGGGTGATGGAGCATGAACCACTCGCTCAGGGTGATGGAGCACGAACCACTCGCTCAGGATGATGGAGCACGAACCACTCGCTCAGGGTGACAGTGCACGAACCACTTGCTCTGAATGACATGGCATGGCAAAAGCATCCCCAGTGAGTGAACGATTTGCTCTGAATGATGTGGCGCGGTACCACTATCGACAATCGGTGCAAGGCAAGTGGCTTAAGCACTCTAATTCAATGGTTGATAAGGAACAGTTGGCCAGGCTGTCGCTGCATACCTTAAAGGATAGCTTTAACCTTAAAGCCGGTCTTCACTGCACACGAAGCAGTTAATGAAATAAAATGAATCTTTAAGTCCGCCATTTTTCCTGCTCGTCTGTGCACGTGTCACGTGGTACATCAGTTTGGGGTCCCAGCAAACGTTATAACTTTTTTTTTTAAAACGTCCGTTGCTTTTTTAAACGAGATTTGTTTTGATTCCCTGCAGGGCACCTCGCGAAACCTTCGAAAATATACACACAGATCTGGCAAACGCCATGGATCGGCAGTACCACTGGGGGGACAGGGCGCAAGGTTGAGCAGTGAATGCATTAAATCATACAGATCAATGAAGTTGGTAAATTTTGGCACGTTCCTAAATTTTTTGATCACTCAATGAAATTCTCCAAACAGTATAAAAAGATAAGTTTAATGCTTTAGAAATTACACGTTCTCTTGTGTATGTATGGAGAAGGAGGGACATAGCCTTGCTTGCTTGAAGTAAATGGTTATATCAGCTTAGTTATAAGATTCGTTATTTCTTTAAATTATCAGATTTCACAACAGATTTTGACACTTGTTAAGTCAGGACGATATCCGATCCTAAAAAGCGAAATAATATTTTGATGATCTTCTTCTTCTTCTTCTTCTTCTTCTTCTTCTTCTTCTTCTTCTTCTTCTTCTTCTTTCGGCTGCTCCCGTTCGGGGTCGCCACAGCGGATCATCCGTATGATCCGCATTGTGATTTGGCACATGTTTTACGCCGGATGCCCTTCCTGACGCAACCCTGGTCGCCTCTTACGACACAGGGATAAGGTACACCTATTTTAACCGGGGTATACACCGGCCCAGTATACTGGTACTCATTTCGCCGACCTCGGAAGGATGACAGGCTGAGTCAACCCCCTGGTGTATTAATTCAGTGGCCCAACGGGGCTTGAACTCAGGACCTTTTGGTCATATACAACATTTTGATGATATACAATAATTAGTCCGTGAGAGTACATCATGGAAAATCGTCTTATAAAATGCATGAAATCACTCACACAAAGCTCCGAATTTGAAAACTTATAGTACTTACAAAAGTGATGTACACAATGATTCATAGCTATGATGAACAGGTATTCGATATGAGTGAGGAAAGTGAAAAATAAACGTTATCGTTAAGAAATTGTTGCGGCCTGTTCCAAGTCAAGGCATAGTTGAGTAGGCCAAAAAAAACATGGCGGCTTCAGACCCCAGGGAGGTTACCTCGGAAAAGCCTTAAGACCCCAGACAGTGAGGTGGTCGAGGATCGCCTGATGAAGGGCGTAATTAAATAGGCTGTTAATTATCTTCAAAAGGGGTGTTTTAATTAACCCAAAAACCAATTTTCACTCTTTTACTTCCTTGGAGTTTTCTTAATCTGCATGCAAAGTTTCAGGCTGCAAGGTTTTATGGTTTTCGAGTTATGGAGGAGACACACACACTGACATTATTTGTTTATTGAGAAAGGCAAAGAGGGGAATGGCCAGACTTATGGTGTGGTGGAGGGTAAGATTGAAAGTAGAAAAAGGGGTGGGGAGGGAAGACATCACAGCAGGAAAACACGAACTAACCTCAACGCATGACACCTGAACAACTCTTAAACATGGGGTCAAGGACTATCTACACATAGAGTAATTAAATAACTAATCCTTGAGTCTCCTCCATGTCCTTGTATGCTCTTCCCGTAGGGTAAGTTTCCAAAACCGTAACAATGCATATATACTGGACATGACAGAAATATGCATATAGTCTTGTCCAGCCCCGATTAACATCAGCAACTGGATGGATGTACCGAACAGCTTTTATTCCCTTGGACTGCATCAATTAATGGCGGATTCACACATGTGTGGGATTGCAAGAAGCACATGAGAACCTTAGCTCTGATTTAATGGGGTTTATTTCCCACCACAATAACAGGGGAAGAATGATCACGACGACGAGTTGAGGGGGGAGAAAGGGGAAACACGTAATTCACAAGAGATAATTATTTACAAGGGAAATAATGAAAATCTACAGCACCTGCACAAACCAGACTCAAACATGGATAGGGAAGGAAATGAAAAACTGGGTGAGGCCTTATCAACTGTGGTGTTCATCGACGGAGCAGTCACAAACATGTGAACAGGCGACGTAATAGGATGAGGCAGGATGAACAGGCGAGCAGGCGACAAAATAGGAAAACAAACCAGAGATGACTGGCCGAGGAAGAGACGAGCAGGAAAAGGCAGGAAAACTTCTCCTCAGGCGAGGAAAACTTCCACACTCCGTGCCAAACAAACTCTGCCACCCTCTCACTCTGAGGCATTCCCCAACTCTCTCTCTCTCTGTCCGAGAACGCGATCAACCCCGCCCCTTGCGAGGCGATCCAAGCTCCTCCCCTCCAGGAGGCAATGAAATCCATCTTTCCGAGGAGGTTATTCCTCAAAACTCCTTCTTTTCATGACAGCCCCTCTCAATCTCCTCCCCTCTCTTTCCCAAAATCCCAACCGGGGTGTCCCAGTCGGCTGCACGTACGATTTATTCACTTTAAAAGCTGACTGTTGGTCACAAGTCTTGCGTTGTGGGGGAACCACTCGGGAGGGGCTGTCTCGGGTTCCTCTCCGGACTAATCGGGAAATGCAGGCTATTGCACATGAATAACTTCGTGCCACTGCAGGTCGCGAATCGACCGCCAACACCAATAACTTGTCCACGTGACTTAGGGTCCTCCATCGAACAACTGTTTATCTAAGGACGTGTGATCTTCTTATCGGGGATAGGCGCCCTCAGTACGTACTTGTATCATTTAGATTACCTACCAGATCAGGTACAGCCGAGGGGAGCTGCCAAGTACGTACCGACTATTGAACAGATTCTTGGGGAATAACATCCTGGCTAAGCTCGGGTGTGGGCCATGCTGGACCAATGGAGGAAAAGACACAAACGAGCTAGGAACATTTCTAAAAACACATTCATTTAAACCAGGATGTGAGGAAAGTTATGTGGCATGGTAATGGGGTTTATTGCGAATGTACAACAGGGAAAGCAAGGAATACGTGGGGTGCGGCAAACGGCAAACAATATTACAAAAGAAGACAGTGCAGAGTTATCGCAATAGTTCTTATACAGTCATAATTTATGCTACGACAGGTGCCATCACACACACAAACACCCACACAAACCCGAGGAAAACTTGAGATCGCCCAGAGAGATAGAAACAGTTGAGGATTAATGACCTCTCAATACCTGGTGCGGCTGGCAGACCTGCGCAGCCCAGAACGCTGAGGAAAGGAGTGGAGGGAGAAATACTGAAGGTGTCTCGGGTGCATGCTTGAGAATTGCAAGTGTAATGCGATGTGGGGTGCGGCATAGTGTAAGAGGAAGAATGTGAGGTGGAAGTCAGTTCGGTTCACTCTTGAGTTCGCTCTTGGGTTTTGCTTTGAAAAGAACAGATGGTCGGGCTTGCACGCATTGATCGCTCTTTTGCGTCCACAGTGGACGAGAGATACATGGTAGAATAAAGATGCGTAAGAGAAAGGATCCTATCATTTATTGTGTCAGAGTCTGTACGTGTAATTGTCGTTGTAACCTAATGAGTGGCGTTGAAATGGAGCATTCCTGGCTTTCAGCAGCAATGCGTGACCCACACCTGATCATGCTGACTCAACTCTTGTCCTTGCACCGCCTGTCTTCCTGGCAAGGTCCGATGTCTGGCGATAATTGCTCCTTCGACAATGTGCTCCAGCAATAGCCTCTCCACTGATAGTCTGCAGAATGAGCCATATATGCTCTTTTTATATGCCCTGGATGAGGGGAGGAGCCAACCATTGGATCAAAAGGAAATTGAGCTCCACTATTGGACCATAGCGGTCGTAGTCACACCCCTCAAGGCCCCGAGTGCAAAAAATGGCTCAGCTGCTGGCCAACAGGGCCACGCACAACAGCGCCTGATCTTTACATGGGGCCATGGTTTTTGAAGACGCTGTCTGGACGCGAACTTGCGCTGGCCCCCATTCAAATGTACGATTTTAGGGAAATCCCTGCGCTACCTGTAGATCCTTCAACGAGCTCCAGTGCACGTTCGCGCTTCAAGTTATGGCCCCAAATATCCCGACCTACATCTCCCTGTCTTCTGAGGTTGTGGTAAGTGTTCGATGAGTATGTTGCAGTTGGGGCGGTTGTGGAGTAGCAGGAGCACATTGTGGAATTGTAGTGAAGTAGTAGTACATTGTGGCATTGTGGGGAAGAGGTCGAAATTCCTTGGAGCGAGATTGTGAGTAGTGGTCGTGTTTGTAATGGAAAAATGTAAGTGTGGGTTGTTGCGGGTATTTTTTACGTAGTCGTATGAAGTGGTTGTGGTGAGTGTGGTATAGTTTGGTGAGCGGAATGAAGGTGTGGGGCGAAATGGCGGTTGAAAATTGGCGCACAGGTTTGAATTGAAAATTGGCGCAAAAATGCAAAGGAGGTGCTCTAACCCTAACAGCCCTTGCTTGGTTACTCGTAGTCTGTTCTGATTTGCGTGTGTGCTTGCTTGCGTGTTTCGTGTGAGAGAAAGGGGACGGAAGAACGCAAAGATTGAAGATTAAAAAGGAATAACAAGTCAAACTGAAGGAGTCCCATGCAACGCGTCTTTCCCCTTTACCCATTAGACGTACAGAAAGGACTAACTAATACACATACTTTTGAAATAACTGCCTTGGGATCGCTGTATATGCCTGATGTTGGCTGAATGGTTAGGGTGGTGGGCTTGAGGTCTTAGGATCCTGAGTTCAAATCCCCCTTGTCTGTTGAATTAATACCAGGTTGGGTTGACTCTGCCTATCATCCTTCCAAGGTTTATAAAATGAGTGCTTGAGTCAGAGTGGCGACCCGTCCAGGATTGTACCCAATAGCCAAGGAGACTGCTTAGGCAGCACCAACGCTCTGCACAGGGTATGGTCCCAATGGGTGGATGGATGGATCGCTGTATGTTGTGTTCCATTGCCCTTGAGGCATGTGGTTTTACAGAACCGCAACACTATTTATGACAATCCATCACCCTTCCTTCATGTGATGCACATTTAAACAGGACAATACTTTAGCTCTCATTTCCCGACCTAATCCATCGAGATGGCTAATCTAATAACTACCCAAACATGGACCATACTCCTTACATTTTAACTGTTCTAAGGTGATATCTGATAACTACCCTCTCGCCACAAACGTAATTATATATATATATATATATATATATATATATATATGTATATATTCAATCAGCCTTGCCAACCTCACGCAAGCATCACTTTGGGGACAATGTTCTTCTCCTGTATATTGTGACCTATCCCTGTCTGAATCTTCATGGTGTGACTGATTAAGAAATTGTGTGAGCTGTCAAGATATCATGGACTCGAAGGGATTTCATTTAATAAATAATAATTACCATATGTCTGGGCCTTTCCTTGTTACCCCGATGCTCTTTGCTTATTTTATTTATTAATAAACCTGTTTCCTACCACTAACGTGTCGGTGTGGTGCGCAGTTTGGAATTGGCAATAAGTTGAACTCATGGCCATTGGAAATTTTTGGCAAACCTCATGAGGAAGGTTAAATTTGTGGTACGTTTCTCTGGGGTTCCTGCTCAGGCCTCATTCTTTCTTAAACAGGGAAATTACCGTAGACCACAGATCTCATTCAATTTTCTATACATCTCCGTGTCTTCCGAGGTGCAGTCTCTGGGGTGCAGTCTGTACGTTAAATTTTCTGTACAACTGCAGAAAAGATGTTCAACTTTCCTGGCGAATGATGTACAGTGTCTAAGGACAATCCCCCACTAAATTGGTGATCATTTGACCTCATGTCCACCCTGCAATCCACTATTACAATATATATTGTTGCGGACCCGTCGGACGAGAAGACCATGGGGGGGGGGGGGGGAGGGAGCTACCTCGGGTTCCCACCAGCCTCTCCGAAATCGCAGGCCATCACACACAAATAACTCCGTGACGCGGCAGGTCGCTAATCGACTGTGAATGCCAATGACTCGACCATGTGACTTGGGGTCCTCCGTCGAATGAATACGTTACCTAATTGTCACGTGATCTAATTACCAGGGGACATGCCCTCAGTACACCTTGTTCAAACTGGATCACCTTATCGGAGCAGATGCAGCCGAGCGTAACTGCCCAAGGATATACAGGCCATAACAGAGATCATTGGGGAATAATGTCCTGGCTAATATAGGATACGGACCATGCTGGACCAATGAAGGAAATGGCGAAAATGAGCTGGGAACATTTCTACACAAGCATTTATTTACAATTAAGCGAGGAAAGGTATGTGGCACAGTAAATGGGGTTTATTATCATGTACAGCAGGGATAGCAAGGAGTTTGTGCGGTGCGACAAAAGGCAAGCAATTTACAAAAGCAGACACAGAGCAGACTTACCCCGTAAGAACTTTTACAATCTTAACTTATGCTATGACAGGCACCATCACGTACACACACATAAACCAGAGGAAGATTAGATAGCCAGAAAGAAAGACAGCAGATGAGGACGAACAGCCTCACAATACCTGGTGCGGTTGGCTGACCAGTGCAACCTAGTACGCTTTGGGGGAGATAGGAGGGAGAATACTGGTGTCTAAGGTAGGGAGTTGGAGGTGTAGTGTGGTGCAATATAGGGGAGGGGGTGGGTGTGGTGTCATTCCAGAGGGAAATGTGATTGCGAGTCAGTAAGGATGCTCTTTTGTGCGTCCAAAGGGGATGAGATAGAGGGGAGGAAAGAGAGAGAGGGGAGAAGATGTGTGAGGTAAAATATTCCTAGCCTAGTCGTGCATAGGTCTGCTTGTGGAGCGTGTACCTCCATGGGATGCTCCGCTTGAGCGATCCCACCTCAAGATTTGGCACGTTATATTCTGCTTAGTCACTTTGCCAGCGCTCGTGGGAGTCGTGTGCTCGGCACTGGTCCCAGAACAACGTCTGTCGCACACCAACCCCGAGTGTAGATGCAGCGACGGGCAGACAACAAGGAGCAGTGAAAAAGAAGGTGAAGGAGAAGGCAAGGTAAATAGGAGAAGATGAGCGCGAGGCACACAGGCGAAAAAGAGGGCAGACGGCTTCGCGATCCACCTTTTATAAGCCCTGGGCGAAGAGTCGGGTGACAACGTGAAGCGACGCGCCGTGACCCGAATAATGCTTCCCCATTGAGCCACGACTTTCCTAGTCCTGCCCTGCCAGGCTCTTGGGGCTGGAAGCGGTCTCATTCACACATCCGGCGTGAGACGGCCACAATGAAGGTAAAATTGCCACAATGAACCTTATTCAACTTCGACAAAAATGACATGAATATTTGTTGATTTTGAGTTTAAATACAATAATAATACTAGAATGGCATTCCGTGGACATCATATCTCTGCCAGGCTGAACAGTTTAGGTTGTGTATCCCACTGATAGGCCAGATCTGCATCCGGATCTTCACCAAAATCAAATCGGCTTGTCCTCATCCACCAAGTTTTGTCATTAGGCATCCACAACTTTTTGAAATGTAGTGCTATGTATAGTTTTTGTCCATATATCTCAATTGTGAAGAATCACTTAAAAACAATTAAAAACTATCGGATATGGCTTCACCAAAATCGAATCAATTTGTCTTTGTCAAGCACCCAACCTGTCCACCACGTTTCATCCAAATCCATCCATAACTCTTTGACATATCCTGCTCACAGGCAGAGAAACAGACAGGGGTGAAAACATAACCTTCATCCACCTTCTGTGGCTTGGGTAATGAATGTAGCATTTGGTTGGTAAAGGGTATGAGTCTCGTATTGTGCTCATTTTTCTTGCCCAAGTCAGATTTTTTTATGGAGAGGAGGCTGTACTAATCGTGGTTACAACTGTTATCTGTTGTTGATCATGAGCTGTTGAGATAATTCTCTTGAAAGAAGAAGCAAACAGTCTCATTTGAGCCCTCTATTCATGGATTTCTGACCCCCGGTTCAAATCCTCTGTACTAAGTTGAGTTCCTTGTTTACTTACATCCTTGTTATTCATTCCAATATTTTGATTTACTTTTCTGTTTCCAATGGATTATGTATCGATCTGAGAATGAAAAGGACACTGTCAATATATTGCCGTGGTGTCGGTTGTTCCATTGCCCTTGTGTGTTGAACATTAATCTCTATTTTGGTTCCATTACTTTTACAGACAGCTACAGCAGACTATGGCCAGAAATTCTTGATGGAGGAATTTGTAATTTTGCCTGGTTATAGTACACAGTGACATTATTTTCAAGAGACACTGTGGGGTTGTTAATGCTCATAAGTGAGTGCGAGTAGAAAAGACAGTCGGTTTAATGTTCCTTCTTAAATGTAGTAGCCTACTCTATGACACAATTCTCTGAATGCAAAGCATTAGGATGACGGTTTGTATTGGGAGATTATTGAATTCCGTCGGAAATTGAACCCCAATGAGGTAACTCCAGAGACAAGCATGCTGCATCTGAACTATCCAACCATCCCATTACTGTGAATGTAAATGACTTTATCAATGTAAAACATGTCCACATTCATCACACAACATAAAACGTTAAAATGGCTTTTGTATGTTGGTCACCACGAATTTGCTAATGATTTGCTGTTGGTAATGCAGAGACCTCAAGAGAGAACATATTACACCTTTTGGTTCTACAGTAAACTGTTATTTCATATCCATGAGAGAGAGGGAGAGAGGAGAGATAGCAGAGAGAGGAGAGAGGAGAGAAGAGAAGAGAAGAGAGTTTACTGCAAGCACTATTTAAAATATGAATGAGCCTTAACTTCTTCTGAGCAATATCGACTAAATGACGACAACTACAGGGTGACCCGGATGGAATGATGACGGTTTTTATTTCTTTGAATCTTGGCAATCAATGATTGTCTGCTCTGAACAATAGCCTGGTGTTGGTTCAGTGGTTCAGGTGGTTGGCTTTGACTCTTAGGGTCTTGACTTCAAGCCCCATTTTCCACTCAATTAACACCAGGTGGGGTTGACTCAGTCTGTCATCTTCCGAAGTTGGCGAAATGATTACCAGTGTACTGATAAAGGGGCACAGCATCAGCAGCATTGTCATGTCCCAATAAAATGATAGCTGCCTGGCAGCCAAGCTGCCATATTCAAGAAGAATAAGAAGCTCTGTACATCCCATCACATATCAGTGGAAAAACTTCTCTGTATTTTTAGACATGGCATAATGCATAGTTTTCAGACAAAGTCCACATCCAGTGAAAAGAGGTTTTGTCAATTACAGAAAGGTCAAGTCAAGACTATTCATAAATAAGACTGCATCGATCATGAGAAAAATTATGGTTAGGTCTGCTTTATCAAAGTATAGTGTTATGGGCCCCATATTTAACTAAATTGAGTGCATTGTTCTCAATTGCCTTGCCAGAGCCTTGCTGGGGAAAATACAGGTAGAGGACAAACAAATGGAAACACCTGGGTAAATTAGGGACACCAAGCAATGACTTCCACACAGGTGTGTCTCATATGTTAGTTAAGCAAATAACACCCCAGCATGCTTGGTGTCATGAAAAAAATGCTGCACAGGCCTGGTTGCCTGTAATTATGGCAAGCATTGTTGCAAGAGGATACCCCCCAATGCCCTCATCCATGGAGCACATGTGGTCACCTGATGGTTTGATGAGCATGACACTGATGTTATCCATATGCCATGTCCTTCTCAGTCACCAGATCTGAACCCAATTGAGCATTTATGGGATATTCTGGAACACTGCCTGAGACAGCGTTTTCCAGCTCCATCAAACAGGTGTGAGTTGATTGACTTTCTCATGGAAGAATGGTGCCGCATCCTTCCTGCAGAATTCCAGACGCTGGTGGACTCTACGCCATGCTGCATACAAGTCGTACTGACCTCACGTGGTGGCTCAATGCCCTATTAAGTGACTTTACTTGGTGTTTCAATTTTTTTTGTCCACTACCTGGAGATTACAGTGGGTATGAAAAACAGTGCAGACTCACTCACTCACTAAAGTAGATACATGTGCAGACACACACTCGAACGCTCACAACACTCACCGACAGACAGACTGATTACGATAGCCTCTCCGCTCCATTCGGGAACGTGCGAAGCAAATAAGGGCTTAGACAGGGGCACACAATGGTAATTGCAAGATGATGCGATTTCACATATTGTGAGAGTTGCCTTTGCCTTTTTACCAGAAACTTTTGGAGATCACGTCATTTCTCTCAATTTTTCGGACAGGCACCAATGTGGAATGACCACTCGTAGCCCTCAATTCAAATCCCTGTGATTATTTTGTATGGGGGCATTTGAAGAGTCGAGTGAACACAAAGGCCACAAACCCTCAAATTGCCAAGGATGAAAGATGTAGGAATCATGCCATTCAATCAAGGAGGACTTGTGTCACAGTCGAATAATTTCACCTGTCTGTTGGAGAAAGTGCATCAAAAGCAAAATAGTCGTCACCTTAAACATGATGTGCATGAAAAATGAATCTCCAAAGAATATTGTTCATCGATGATGAATTCATCATTTCGTGGGCAACCCTGAACATTATTTCAAAATGGGCAAACTCACATAAGCCAAGTACGTACTCTAAGACAAGCACTTAGATATTGTATGAACTATAGCTACAACAATATATAAACCATTTTGTCTTGCTCCTGAGCATTGACCATTTCGTTTCAGACTGGTGTTAATGTGACCTTGTGAAAATACATTCTGTATGGCCATCCTTTGTGGGTGGTGATGTTATGTCATGCCCTGGGGATATTTCTCCACTCAGTTGGGTTTAATTCCTCGTGTAGCATGTGTGTGACTATTATTTTACTTTATTGGATTGGAAACTTTAATAGCTCTGCTGGAATTTGGCTCCGAGCATCATAAAATTGATTTTATACAATGTGTATGTGCATGCTTATGTGTGTTATACCAGATGTGCCAGATCCTGTAGGTTTGTAAGCGAAGCAAAGTGGAACCTGGTTAGCACTTGGAAAGGGCAACCTCCATAGAAAGCCAACCAGGTGTTTTGTAAGCTGAGAGCTGTCAAGGTAGCTCAGTTGGTAGAGTACTTGTCCCTGAACTGTTTGGTCTTTCTTAGCCGGATTTGAGTCGAGGCTCTGGTGCAGGACATGCACTGCGTGCTCCATCTCAGAGTATGTCTCCCTTTTCGATAGATAAGTAAATCGGGCTGTCGAGGCTGTAGTGAGAATGAAGAACCAGTCTTTCTTGTGAAGGCTAATGTCGATCTGCGTCTGCGGACAGGTAGAACAATGACACTAAAATACGCAATTTGGTGTCTGTCTGTCTGACCACGATACCTTCGGTCATTACTTGACAGGAGGACTAAGGGTCACACGACGGAAATTGTAGCGAATTCATTGGCCGCCCTTCCCAAGGGGGATTTCCATCTTTGGCGAAATCCATGTTAAGGTGTATAGATAGCTTATCATGGTGTTTTTCAAAGACCACTTCAAATAACAAATGTAATAACAACAATAATTATAATAGCATGATAATATGGAATAGGCAAAGCCAAGAAGCGAACGTAGAATTCTTCTTACATTCGCTTCTGACTTTACAGAAAACTTGTTCACAACTGTATACGAAATTTCCGGTTACTTCGGCCTGGATTCGGGATCAGCGATCAAATAAAAGCTGAATGGCTAAACTCGGTGTTTGCAGCTAAATCTTGTGTCCTAAACCCATCACTATCTCTACCCACTTTACCCAGTCGCACCCAACTGTCCCTGGACTCTGTATCTTTTTCTTCTGACAAAGTGGAGAGCTTGCTTTCAAACCTCGAGTCAGATTCTGCAACCGGTCCAGACGGCATCAGCCCACGTGTCCTCAAAGCCTGCTCTTCTGCTATTGCTCACCCTCTCTCTGTTCTATTCACCCTCTCATTTGCCCAAGGTCATCTGCCATCTGCTTGGAAATCTGCTAACATCACTGCCCTGCATAAAAAGGTGCAAAAACAGATCCCTGTAACTACAGACCAATCAGCCTTCTCCCAATCATCAGCAAGGTGATGGAATCCATCATCGCTTCAGACATGAAATCCTTTCTCTTCTCCAATGGCTTGATTTCCAATCATCAATTTGGTTTCAGACCAGGTCACTCTACCCTGGATATGCTGCTTCTGCTCTCCCATCAATGGATGGAGGTCCTCAATGCCAGACAGGAAATCCGAGCCGTATCCTTGGACATATCACGTGCTTTTGACACAGTCTGGCACCCTGCACTACTCAGCAATCTCTCTTCCCATGGTATTCAAGGCCATCTCCACTCATGGCTCGCAGACTTCCTCTCCTGTCGCAGTCAACATGTGGCCCTAAATGGAGTTCTTTCATCCCCTCTTCCTGTGCAGGCTGGAGTTCCTCAAGGTAGCGTTCTGGGCCCTGGTCTTTTTCTGGTTTTCATCAATGATCTCTCGGACTCTCTGGAAAATCCTCTATTTCTCTTTGCTGACGACTCCACCCTCTGCCGTACCATCTGTCATCCCTCAGACCGGCAAGCAGCAGCTTCTTCGCTCACTGCAGATCTGGATAAAATCACAAACTGGTCCAACACGTGGGACATGTCTTTCAATCCAGACAAATCTCACACTCTCACTATGTCTCTTCGAAAGGACCATTTAGAAAACCCCCCCATCCACTTTCTCAACAATCCTCTGGAAGAAGTCTTTTCTTTCAAGCTTCTGGGTATTACTATCTGCCATGACCTTTCCTGGGAAAGTCACATTTCCAACCTCGCCTCAAAAGCCAGTCGCCGACTGGGAATCCTCCGTCGTGCAAAGTCCTTCCTCGGCCCTCTTGAGCTCCTGACCACTTACAAAGCTTTTGTCCGTAGCCTGATGGAGTACTGCTCTCCCCTCTGGGCTGGTGTTCCCGCCTCTCACCTTTCTCAGCTTCACGCTGTCGAAACCAGGGCATTTAAGATCATCGGCATCTCCCGCAATGAAGCTGAGTCTTTGGGCCTCTCACTCAGTCACCGCAGGTTGGTCGGTGGTCTTTCTGTCTTCTACCGACTCCTCTCCAGCCATGCCCCCCTGCTCTCTCTGCGATTTGTCCCCACCACATTTCCACAGGGCGCTCAAGGTCCGCCAACAACCCCCTTCTGGTAAAACTACCAAAATCACGAATCACTGCTCATCTTCACTCTTTCATTCCTCTTTTTTCCCGCCTTTGGAATAAACTTCCTCACTCTATTCTTTCCCATTCTTCCCTCCAGGCTTTCAAAACAGCTGTTCACCACCACCTCTTATCTTCCCCCATCCAAATCCTCGATCTTTTCTACCCCCGATAATCCACCCAAGCCCACTTCCTTCAATTCTCCTGCTTTCCTTCCTGAAAGTCCCTGTAATGTCCATCTTCTCTTCGCCATGTTCCCCGTCCCATCCCCATCCCTCTCCCTTCCACAGTTCACCTAATTTGTCTGTTCCCCACTGTTTTGTCCCTTCCACTCCCGCCCCTCTTGTCTCATGCCTCCTTGCTGTGAGTTGTGTGTTTGCTCTCATACGAGCCTCGACCAAGGTATACAAAAAAAAAAAATACGTAAATCACTATTAAAAATTATTTTTTGATGATGCGGGAGATATCTTTATTAAAATGAGTGGAGGAAATATACACCATGTCTGATATTATTTGGGTCTTTCATGTCTCCGACGATGCCTTTATCTCCCGGCATGCATCATTCCCCATGACAAAAACCGGAAACAAACAAAAAAAACAGAAACAAAAAAAAAAGCAGAAGCAAAAGGGTCATAGCCAATGACAAGGATTCACAATTGCCATGGTATTGTGTTGTTTTTGTTGTTTCCTATTCTCTCATGTGCACGCATTAAGTAATATTCACAAGAGAGAAATAAAACCCAATCGTGTTTATACACCGCACAGCGATTAAAAACAACCAGAAGCAAAAGGTCATATCCAACGACACGGATTCCAAATAGTTAGAGGTATTGTGTTGTTGTTGTTGTTGTTGTTTCCTATTATCTCGCGTGCACGCGTTAAGTATGAAGCTCACTGCGTTCGCTATTAATGTTATTACAAAACAATATTAATACTTATGATATCCCCCTCCTCAAGTGTTATTTTCCTCCTTGGACAAATGCCGTGTTAACATGTATAAATAGCTTATCGTGGTGATTTGTGGCGCACCCCCACAGGAAGTAAAAAAATATAAACCACAAACATGTATGATTACCTTTTTAAACAGTAGCTACTGCTATTGATCCTTTGAACCCTGAGCTCCTTGAACTTTCGGCTCTCCCACCCTGGGCTCACTGGAGAAAAAAATTGAGCCGCTCGGGTATATGGAGGTTTGAATAGCGGCCGGTAAACTGGCAGCTAGGATGAAAATGGTTAATACGAAACTGAAAGGGAGGAAACCCGATGTTGTTTTGGCATTCTATGCTTATCGCATACTCCACAGACAAACGGACCCGAGCCGAGATCAACTGTAATCTATATACCCCAGAGAGGATAATAACATGACCCTACCTGCCACTCCCTTTAGAGTGAGGGTGTACTGTATTAATGGATGAAATCAACAAAATGTTGATTGATGTATGCTAACCGCCATGGGAAGTAAGAAGAATTTGTCGTTTCAAGCCTCTGCAGAACTTCGCTTCTTCTTGCCTCCCACGACAGTTAGCGTATCTCAATCAGCGTTTTGTTGATTTAATCAACGAGTACACTCACTTCCTATGAGAGTGACAGGAAGGGTCTATTATCCTCTCTGGGGTAGGCAGATTATGCAGATTACAGTAGATCTCAGCTCGGGTACACTAGTATGTGGTAGACGCGATAAGCATAGAATTCCTCAAGGATGTCAGGATTCCTCCAAATTTTTTCAGTTTAGTGTTAAACAGCAGTAGCGACTGTTTAAAAAGGTAATCATACGTGTTTGTGGTTTATAATATTATTTACTTATGGGAGGTTTGCCCCCACGATACACCACAATAAGCTATTTGTACACGTTAATGCAGCGTTTGTCTTTGGAAGAAAAACGCCTTGGGGAAGAGGGATATTATTAGGGTACCCAGTCTAATGGACTGGGTAACCTATTGTTTTTCTTCTGTTTATTTTTTTTTTGTTATTATTATTTCTTCCACTAGCAATTTGTGGGCTTTTTCGCTTTAAAAATCATTTTCTCAGGAATGGTAAGTCCGATCAACACAAAATTTTTGATAGCATAGTTAATTGATAATGATAAGGTCTTAGGTCACGTCGTACGGGCACCATCTTGAAAAAAACCGATAAATTTTGGACCTCTATCTCTGAAACCGTAAATGGAAATTTTTTTCACTTCATACATTTTAATGAACTCCCCATGGGGAACAGGGATGATTTTTCATGTCGTCATCGGTGAAGCGGTATCCCGGTGAAAATTTGTCAAGTGGAACGCTGCATGGGAAAAATCTGAAATTTCTTGAGCGTCATCCACACAATTCCATTCTGGTTCTGGGTCACTTCCAGTTCTGGGTTTGGAGCGTTGGCAGGTCTCCTTCAGGGCTCTCTGCTGTCGATCTCAAAGTTAAGTTTCCGGTCGTTATCTGTCCCATTTTAACTGTTTATTTTCTTACCTGCATGTTACTGTGTGTTCCTAATTCGGTTTTGTTTAAAAAATCGTGCTATTTTGTGAGTCCTCATCGACTTTGTCTTACCGAGTGCTTGAGGCACACATCGTACCCCTCGGTGTATGATCGTGTTTATTTGTATTTTCTCCCCATTACCTTCAATTTCTATCTTCCCCACTTTCCCAACGTCCCCCATCCCTCCCCCAACTGAACACTATTTATTGTCTTAAATAAAAAAAATAAAAAAACTACCTTTCTCCTTGCACACGCACAAGTCTCGATTCTTCTTCTTCTTCTTCTTCTTCTTCTTCCTCATCCTCTTCTTCTTCCTCCTACTGGCACACCATCTTTATTCTACTGAGCTGACCCTCTCTCACAATTACCTTCACGATTTCTGCCGATCTACAACCTTCCATTCCCGAATCTTACCTGTTCTTCAAAAATACATCAAAAAATAATAATCTTCCTTGTATCCTTTCGATCTCCACACATCCTGTAACCACTTGTGTCTCTCTCTCTCTCCTCCTGTACTTTTCATCAACCCAGCAGTTTCACACTGCGTTTACCGTCCAAATTCACCACACACTTCCACGATTTAACTTAAACTTTCCCTTTTCCAAATGTTATGCAATCCTTATTTAAAATAAATAATTTCACTTTTGACTATACACATCCCAGAGCCAAGTGCTTTTCCCACAACCATGTCATCTGTTTAGACCCCCTGCGTTTATTGATCCAATTTCACCATTCACCTCACGATTTTTTCTACAACACTTCCATGACCTAATCTGATGAAAACTCTCGCAAACAAAAACAATAACTCGCCGAAACCCCGTCACAGACGGATTCCGTTCATTCAACCACCCTCACCAGCTCACCCACACTCGAGGGACATGGACTGGACAGGGCGTGCTTGCCCCCGCCTACTCATCCCCCGCCCCTGCCCCATTTCCCCCCGCCTCCCACCCCCTTTCATTTTGCTTACCCCCACCCAAAAATTTAATTACCCTGGTCCCGCCCCGTCTCTTCACTCCCCGCCCCATCTCTTGATTCCCTGCCCCACTTGCCCCCGGGGCCCCGCCCCGTCCCTCCCTCACACTCAACCCCGCCTAATTCACCCAGCCCCCGCCCACTCATCCCCGCCCCATTTCCCCCCGTCTCCCGCGTTTAATTTGCTTACCCCCACCCAAAAATTTGCTTACCTAGACCCCTGCCTCTTCACTCCCTGCCCCCGTCTCTTCATATCCAGCCTCCGCCTCTTCACTCCTCACCCCCGTCTCAACGAAAAGTGTTTATTCTGCTTCAGAGTTGAAAGTTGACTATTGCCACTATGTGCGATGCACTCTTACAGGTATGAAGTTTCTTTCAGTCCATATCACAGTACCGAGAAAAACGTGACGCGACCGCTCGGAAGAGCACAAAATTGGTCCTTCAGTATTATATCTCTTATAATGCTTCATCGTCCTCTTTCACACGTGTGGTACTCCTTACTGCATCATAATGCACAACTCTTCTACTATTTAAACAGACTGCTCTCAATTCGACCTTTCCTTCATACCTTGCCTAAAAAATCCAACTGTTACAGCGTTTCTTCTCTCCATTCTCCGAATTCGCCTTTATTGCATCCATCAAGAAACGTGTTTCATCACATCTCTGACCTAAAACTTAAAAAAAACCCCAGTTTGATATGAATGTTCGCTTTCCATCAACCATTCTTTTTTTCCAACTTCAGTGCCAACTCTTCGTTAACAGTGTGGACCTCAAATATCTGGGGCCTTCGCTCAAACCTTTCAGATCTTTCCATACAAGTTGCCACTGACAAACCAGACATAATCTGCCTAACAGTCTAAACTTTCCTCCCCCAAGACATGTCTGACTCCCAAGTATCTCTCCCTGGTTACTCCCTCCTCCGGTATGACAGACCTGAGCCTCGTCCTGGTGGAGGAGTTGCTCTCTTCATCAAAGACTCTATTCCTCACTCTCCATGCACTGCCCTCACTCCCCCACACCCCCAGGAATACCTCTGGCTATGGCTTCCCCTCCACTCCCACCTCATGTTTCTATGTGTACTGTACCATCCAACGAACAGTGATGACTCCATCTTCACCTCACTATCCAAAAACATGGACCAACTTCTATCTTCTCATCCAAACTCTCTCTTCCTCATATGTGGCGACTTCAATTGTCATAATGCCAGTTGGCTGGGTGTGGGTACCTCTCTCACCTGTCATGGCAATTCAGCAAATGCTTTCTGCGACTCATTGGGACTGACTCAATCGGTCAACTTCCCGACCCGGATCTCAACCAATGGTACTCCATCTCTTCTGGATCTGATTTTGACAAATTTCCCTGACAATATCTGCTGCTCTTCCTCCGCTCCAATCGGTTCTTATGACCACGTCCTTGTCAAAGTGGACATCTCTGTGGCTATTATCAGAGAACCACCTCACCGCCGCCGAGTCTGGCATTTCACTCAAGCCGACCGGCAGGGTCTCCAAGCAGCCATCAACCTTATAGACTGGTCTCCTATCGCTACTTTCTCCAACATCAACTCATCCTGGGAATTCTTTCAAAGAAACTTGCTCTCCCTCATGCACAGATTTATTTCCTCTCGTCTTCAGTTGTCCTACCCTTCCTCCCGCCCTTGGTTCACTGAAGCTTGTGGCGAGGCAGTTGTCCTGAAACAACTTGCCTTTGCCTCATGGAAAGCAAACCCAAACTGAGGGTAATCTCAGTTCCTTTCATAAAGCTCAGAACAAGTGTGTATCTACCCTCAGGAGAGCCAGAAAACAACATCTTTCCAAGCTCAAGTCTAAACTTTCAAACCTCTCTTCCTCCTCAAAATCCTGGTAGCATCTAATCAAATCTGTTTCTGGGGTATGTTCCCCCTCCAACCCCTCCCTTACCTCAAATGGCCGCACTGCTGATACCGCACGTGAAAAGGCTGAATGCCTAAACTCGGTGTTTGCAGCTAAATCTTGTGTCCAAAACCAATCACTTTCTCTACCCACCTTACCCAGTCGCACCCAACTGTCCCTGGTCTCTGTGTCCTTTTCTCCTGACAAGGTGGAGAGCTTGCTGTCAAACCTCGACTCAGATTCTGCAACCGGTCCAGACGGCATCAGCCCACGTGTCCTAAAAACCTGCTCTTCTGCTCTTGCTCACACTCTCTCTGTTCTATTCACCCTATCATTTGCTCAAGGTCATCTGCCATCTGCTTGGAAATCAGCAAACATTACTGCCCTGCATAAAAATGGTACAAAAACAGATCCCTGTAACTACAGACCAATCAGCCTTCTCCCAATCATCAGCAAGGTTATGGAATCGATCATCGCTTCAGACATGAAATCCTTCCTCTTCTCCAATGGCTTGATTTCCGGTCATCAATTTGGTTTCAGTCCAGGTCACTCTACCCTGGATATGTTGCTTCTGCTCTCCCAACAATGGATGGAGGTCCTCAATGCCAGACATGAAATCCCAGCCGTATCCCTGGACATATCATGTGCTTTTGACACGGTCTGGCACCCTGCCCTGCTCACCAAACTCTCTTCCGATGGTATCCAAGGCCATCTCCACTCATGGCTCGCAGACTTCCTCTCCTGTCGCAGTCAACGTGTGGCCCTAAATGGAGTTCTTTCATCTCCTCTTCCTGTCCAGGCTGGAGTTCCTCAAGGTAACGTTTCTGGGCCCTGTTCTTTTTCTGGTTTTCATCAATGATCTCTCCGACTCTCTGGAAAATCCTCTATATCTCTTTGCTGATGACTCCACCCTCTGCTCTACCAGCGGTCATCCCTCAGACCGGCAAGCAGCAGCTTCTTCGCTCACTGCAGATCTGGATAAAATCACAAACTGATCCAACACGTGGAACATGTCTTTCAATCCGGATAAATCCCACACTCTCACGATGTCTCTCTGAAAGGACCGTTTAGAACCCCCCCCCCCATCCACTTTCTCAACAATCCTCTGGAAGAAGTCCTTTCTTTCAAGCTTCTGGGTCTCACTATCTGCCATGACCTTTCCTGGGAAAGCCACATTTCAAACCTCGCCGACTGGGAATCCTCCGTCGTGCAAAGTCCTTCCTTGGACCACTTGTGCTCCTGACCACTTACAAAGCTTTCGCCCGCAGCCTGATGGAGTACTGCTCTCCCCTTGGGGCTGGTGCTCCTGCCTCCCACCTTTCTCGGCTTCACGCTGTGGAAACCAAGGCATTTTGGATCATTGGCATCTCCCGCAATTAGGCTGAGTCTTTGGTCCTCTCACTCTCTCACCGCAGGCTGGTCGGTGGACTTTCTGTCTTCTACCATCTCCTCTCCAGCCTCGCCTCCCCCTGCTCTCTCTGCCATTTGTCCCCACCACATTTCCGCAGGGCGCTCAAGGTCCACCAACAACCCCCTTCTGGTAAAACTACCAAAATCACGAATCACTGCTCACCTTCACTCTTTCATTTCTCTTTTTTTCCCGCCTTTGGAATAAACTCCTTCACTCTATTCATTCTCATTCTTCCCTCCAGGTCTCAAAAACAGCTGTTCCCACCACCTCTTATCATCCCCCATCCAAATCCTCGATCTTTTCTACCCCTGATAATCCACCCAAGCCCACCTCCTTCAAATTCCCTGCTTTCCTTCCTGAAAGTCCCTGTAATGTCCATCTTGTATTCCCCATCCGTCTCCCTTCCACAGATCTCCTCATGTCTCTGTTCCCCACTGTTTTGTCCTTCCCACTCCCGCCCCTCTTGTCTCATGCCCCCCTTGCTGTGCGTTGTGTGTTATCTCTCACACAAGCCTCGATAAGGTATATTAAAAAAAAAATCAACGTAGAAAAAAATTATATTGACGTCATTGGTGACTTGGTTCGGCAGCCATACTGTTTTGAAAAAAAATTAAAAATCTCCAGAACAGCTGGCCAGATTGAGGCAAAACTTTATACACACATTCCCAATGACACCATTTTACAAGATTGTTAATTTCTTATTTATAGGTCACATGGTTTGGCGGCCGTGTTGAATTGACCTTAAAACCTTCAAACATCTTCTCCAGAACTGTTGACAGATCAAGGGGAAACTTCACAAATGTATTCTGCACGTGTAGGGGATATACGTTTGTTATTGAATGATTGATCGGTCACATGGTTTGGCAGCCATATTGGATTTAAGAAAAATATTAAATAATGTTTTCTTGTTTCTGCTTAATCTATCGAAGCGAAAACTTGCAACTATCATCTTCCATCAGGTCTGCATACATGGTAAAAATTATGACATCACAAGTCACATGGTTTGGCGACCATCTTGGATAGAAAAACGCACCTTATCCGATTAACACGAAACTTCACAAACGTGTTCCACTACACGATTGGAAGCAGAATATAAATTTACGATGTCATAGGTCACATGGTTAGTCAGCCATCTTGGATTGAAAATTAATAAATTTAAAAAATCTTCTTCTCCAGAACAGCTGGACAGATTGAGAGAAAAATTGACACACTTTCCCCAAGATATCCTTTAACAAGTTTGTTAATTTCTAATTGACAGGTCACATGGTTTGGCGGCCATATTGAATTTACCCCAAAAACCTTCAAACATCTTCTCCCGAACAGCTGGCCAGATCAAGGGGAAACATCACATAAACATCAAGGGGAAACGTATTGCACATGAGTCGTGAATATAAGTTTGTTAATTTCTCATTGATAGGTCACATTGTTTGGCAGCCATGTTGGATGCAAGAATGATATTAAAAAATGTTTTCTCTGGAACCACATAACCTATCGAAGCAAAACTTGGCAACTATAATCTACCCCCATGCCTGCATATAGGGTAATAAAATTATGATGTCACAAGTCACATGATTTGGAGGCCATCTTGGATAGAAAAACGCACCTTGTCCGATAAACACGAAATTTAACAAGCATAATCCACTACTCCATTAGAGGGAGAATTTAAATTTATGTTGTAATAGCTCACATGGTATGGCAGCCATATTGGATTGAAAATTAATAACTTTAAAAGTCTTCTTCTCTGAAACGGCTGAACAGATTGAAGTGAAACTCCACATCTATGACCGCCTCTCCATGATGAACAAAAAGTTCTCCCCCCCCCCCTTTTGATGTACAACACATCTTTTGGCAGCCATTTTGGATTGAAGGAAAAATATTAATTAATGTTTACTCAGGAACTACTGCATCAATAAATGTGAAACTTCAGAGTTATGATGGAACAGTCATGTGGAATGAAGGCTTGAAATTTAAACCTGATCGGCCCCATAGTTTGGCAGCCATGTTGGATTGAAGGAAAATATTAATTAATGTTTACCCTGGAACTACTGCATCAATAAATGTGAATCTTCAGAGTTATGATGGAACAGTCATTTGGAATGAAGGGTTCAAATTTCAACTCGATCAGCCCCATGGTTTGGCAGCCATGTTGAATTGAAGAGCAAATATTAAGTAATATTTACTCTGGAACCGCTGTGTCAATATATGTGAAACTTCAAAATTACACTGAACAACAAATTTCAAAAAATTTTTTTTACTGGAGATGTGTAAAGTGATTAAGACTAATTTGGGTACGCTGATTTCAAAAATCATAACCGTTTTGCTGTATCACGTCAGGATTTTCAGGAACAGAAATATTCCCATTGCCTAGAAGTCAGGATTTCAATGAAATTTACATATGTCTTTAACATGTCTATTTCGTACAATTGTTGTTAACTTGTGTTATATTTCTTTCTTTCAGATAAAGATGAGTAGGCGTTCCTGTACCAATCATCCTGACAACTTCTGTTATGTCTGTGGTCGGTATACCAAAAAAGATCAACAGCGAAGTATATCTACAGCAGTGAAAATGAAGGCCGCCTACTTTCACTACTTCGGGTGTAAGGTGGGGGACCAAGAACAGAGCTGGGCACCACACATCTGCTGCACAAGCTGTCACACAACCTTGACTCAGTGGTTGGTGGGCAAGCGCGCGAGCATGCCATTTGCGGTGCCCATGATATGGCGTGAGCCGCAGAATCATCATGATGATTGTTATTTCTGCTGCACAAGCATCGCCGGCTTCAACAAGAAGAATAAAGGTCACATCAAGTACGCTGACTGCGTCTCTGCTCGTAAACCTGTGCCTCATGATGACGAGAACCCCGTTCCAACACCTCCAGCTGATCAGAACATAGCTGTAAGCAGTGGTGAAGAGGATGGTGTGATTTTTTGAACCCGACACTCAAGAATCACACCTTCTGAACCAGGGAGACTTAAATGATCTTGTAAGAGATCTCTCGCTGTCAAAGGCGAAGGCAGAGCTGCTTGGATCAAGGCTGCAGCAGTGGAATCTACTTGAACCTAACACCAAGATATCCTTGTTCAGAGCACGTCACAGAGACATGGCTGAGTTCTTTGAGATGGAAGACACGATGACATTCTGCAGTGACATCAACGGTCTGTTGAAAGAACTTGGGTGTGATCACGATCCTGCAGACTGGCGCCTCTTCATCGACTCGGGGAAGAACAGCTTGAAGGCTGTTTTGCTCCACAATGGCAACGAGAAACCATCAGTCCCACTGGCTCACGCGTTCGGCATGACAGAGACCTATGAGACTATGCGGCAGCTGCTTGATTCCATCAAGTACAATGACTTCAACTGGCACATCTGCGGAGACTTGAAAGTGGTGGCGCTGTTGTTAGGGCTGCAGTCAGGCTACACGAAATGCATGTGCTTCCTTTGTCTCTGGGATAGCAGAGACGACAAGAATCACTGGACGAAGAAAGATTGGGAAGAGCGAAAAGAGCATGTACCTGGTCGACACAACGTGAAGCATGTCGCCCTTGTCGACCCAGCCAAGGTTTTCCTTCCACCACTCCACATAAAGCTCGGCTTGATGAAAAGTTTTGTACGGGCAATGGATCTGAATGGGCGTGGGTTTTTATACCTCAAGGAAAAGTTTGGCAACACCTTGTCGGAGGCCAAGATCAAGGCTGGTGTCTTTGTTGGACCGCAAATCCGACAGATTATGAAGGACGAAACTTTTCCGACAACTCTAAACCCCAAAGAGCTGGCAGCGTGGAGGAGCTTCAAAGCTGTGACGGACAACTTCTTGGGGAACGAGCGCGCGGACAGCTATGAAGAAATAGTGCAGCAGCTGCTGGAGTCCTTCAGGAAACTTGGCTCCAGGATGTCCCTGAAAATCCATTTCCTACACCAGCACCTGAACTTCTTCCCTGACAACTTGGGAGCAGTCTCGGACGAGCACGGCGAGCGATTCCACCAAGAGATTTCACTCATGGAGACGCGTTACCAAGGGCGGCACAACCCGAACATGATGGGCGATTTCTGCTGGTTCCTGCATCGTGAAACTGACACAGAGCAGCACAAACGCAAAGCCAAATGCCTAAAGCATTTTTAATTCCATTCTAGTGGAGTTTTTCTGTAATTTCTATAATTTTGAAGCATTCATGATGAAATAAATGAATAAATGAATTTTTGTAAATTTCATTGAAATCCTGACTTCTAGGCAATGGGAATATTTCTGTTACTGAAAATCCTGACGTGATACAGCAAAACGGTTATGATTTTTGAAATCAGCGTACCCAAATTAGTCTAAATCACTTTACACATCTCCAGTAAAAAATTTTTGTTGTTCAGTGTTATTATCTAGCTGACATGTGAAACATAATTTTAAAATTTCAACCTGATCGGCCACGCAGTTTGGCAGCCAGAATGATTTAATTATTTGAATCTAAAAACTTTTAGATTTGTTTTTTTCCAGAAGGCTCACTTGGCTGCTCCTGCATGCGTTTGAGGGTACAGGAATAGCAATTCAATTGATACCGACAATGTCCCCAGGAAAAAGGGCTAGCTGCATACGGAATACATGGATTGAACACTTTGTGCTACCCGGTTCGTAACGCGTCAGTCCCACGCTGTATAGAAGCACGGCTGTATATGTATCACCATTAAATAATGTTTTCTCTGGATCCACTTATCCTATCGAAGCAAAACTTTGCAACTATCATCTACAGAAAGTCTCATGTTGTATCAAAGGTGGACGTCTGGGTACCCTGTCATCACTGCCAGCAGATATAAAGTGGCAGTTCTAGTTATGATTAATATTGTTTTGTAATAACATTAATATGATGCTATTATCATGAATGGTGTTATGACTTTTGTTATTCAAAGCGGCTGAGGAAAAAAGAACGCCACAATAAGGCCGAAGTCACATTTGCTCTACGGCGAGGATATGGCGGCCGTACGCCCTCTAAATTGACGGAAATGTGCGGCGGCCGCAGAGTTTCTGCGGTGACCTCAGGGTGGCCCTACGCCATTTAGCTATATATTTACAGGTCGTAATGTCGCCGTGGAATTATAACGCGGAGTTATAACTTTTTTCATTTCTACGTTCGCCGTAGTAATTCGACAAGCCGGAAAAAAAAAACTGGTAAAAAAAAAAATTAACCCATTCGTTACCGTCCGTCTGGCCGCACGTTCGCCTTAGGTCTGTGGTCGCCTTGCCGGCACCTTGAGGCTACCTTGCGTCTGCCTTGAAAATTCTATGGCCGCTGGAGGGCCCCTTTAAGGTCACCGTGCGACATCAAATCAAAGACCGTACGGCAACCCCACATTTTCGGTCTCCACAATTTCTAAGACCAAAGGCCTAAGTCACATTTGCTCTACGGCGAGGATACGGCGGCCGTACGCCCTCTGAATTGACAGAAACGTGCGGCGGCCGCAGAGTTTCTGAGGTGGCCTCAGGGTGGCCCTACGCCATATGGCTATATTTTACAGGCCGTAAGGTCACCGCGGAATTATAACGCGGAGTTATAACTTTTGTCATTTCTACGTTCGCCCTAGCAATTCGACAAGCCAAAAAAAAAACTGGTGAAAAATAAAAATAAATTCACCCATTCATTACCATCCGTCTGGCTGCACGTTCGCCT
Organism: Eptatretus burgeri; assembly: GCF_056783735.1. Classification (NCBI taxonomy): domain Eukaryota; kingdom Metazoa; phylum Chordata; class Myxini; order Myxiniformes; family Myxinidae; genus Eptatretus; species Eptatretus burgeri. The sequence goes on along the minus strand of NC_140962.1, from coordinate 12,313,536 downwards.
TTGGGTCCCCCTGCGGTCGCCTTGCGGGCACCTTGCATCTGCCTTGAAAATTCTATGGCCGCCGCAGGAACGCTCTAAGGTCACCGTGCGACATCAAATCAAAGACCGTACAGCAACCCCACGTTTTCGGTCTCCACAATTTATAAATACGCCGTGCAGCTCCCCGAAAAATAAAAACATATGTGTCTGCTACATTGTGTGACCGTGGAAATACTGCAGCCGCCGTATAATTGCTAGTGGCCGTAGATTTTGGAGACCCCACGGCCGCCGTAGCAAATGTGACTTAGGCCAAAATACGCCGTGTGGCTCCCCGAAAAATAAAAACATATGTGACTGCTGCATTGTGTGACCATGGAAATTCTGCGGCCGCCGTATAGTTGCTAGTGGCCGGCCGCCGTGGCAAATGTGACCGAGGCCAAAGCGATCTTAAAGAGCAGGTTTTGGGTCGCTAATGACTTCGCTTGATTTGAAGGTTGTAAGCACATTAATAATCGTCGGGCAATTATTTTATTACATTTGAAACTCAAAATATGCTAAAATTAACTTTTAAGTCAAAACGTTTGTCAGTGATCGAAAAACAGTCCGGAAGTTACCGAAGATGCTATGACGTCACGTTCTCCGAAAACTTCGTGAACATTCGGAAACAGCGTGTAAACAATGGCGAGATGCGAATCAGAGAGTGATTTCAGCAGCGATGAAATTGAGTGTTTTCATTCCGATATTGCCGAGGACGAGTTGGAGGATGATGGGAATTTATACTTTGGAGTTTCTGGCCCTGGGCCATATAAATTTGAGCCACTTGCAAGTGCAAGAAAACGGTCTATTTCATGTACAAGTGGCAGGACTGACTGCCAGCTCAGGGAGGACGGAAACCTCCCGTGGAGCAGAAGGGCGAAAGCTCGCTTGATCTTGATTTTCAGTACGAATACAGACCGTGAAAGCGTGGCCTCGCGATCCTTTTGACTTTTTGGGTTTTCAGCAAGAGGTGTCAGAAAAGTTATCACAGGGATAACTGGCTTGTGGCGGCCAAGCATCAATAGCAACGTCACTTTTTGATCCTTCGATGTCGGCTCTTCCTATCATTGTGAAGCAGAATTCGCCAAGCATTGGATTGTTCACCCACTAACAGGGAACATGAGCTTGCAAGAATAAGGTGAGTTTGGTGCAATTTGAGCTTTTATTCATCGAGTTATGAATGTTTCAAGTTGAGGGCGCCTGGCACGTACGGCCGCGGGCGCCTTGGTTAGATCTAGGCCGCGGCACTTTTTCCACAAAGATGAGGTTAAAAAATCATTTTTCATCCCAATAAAGGTTATCATCACATGCCTGACTTGTTAAGCTGTCAGATTATGTAAAGATTGTTCGTGGATGGCTGAATATTACGGTTTTATGACTTTGACAAAATAATTTTCAATAATGCTGTGAATTCCTGTGGTGAATTAAGATTTTTGCTTCGATCGACGTTGCGGGTTCGTTTTAAAGTCAATTCAAATTCTGTTTTCGGTTTTTGCAGTCCTTTAGGATGCTTAACACTCAGTAGTTGTGAAGTTTGTAAAATTTCGATATTTTATAAGGTTTATGTTCGATTGCGCGCAGGGCCGAGGGCGCCTTGACTCGATGTTAGGCCGCAGCACTTTTTCCACAAAGATATTGTTTAAAAGTTTAAAAGGCAGGGAAAATTCGCCCGTTTTGTTTGTACAAATCTTATCCATTGCCGGCGAATGTTTTATTCCTTCGGGAATCGGTAGGAGCGATTACCCGTTTTGCAGCCATTTTCACAAAAAATGAGGACACACGTACGAGGCATGATGTACAAATATCCAAATAACTTTGTTCTACAATAATTCAAAATAAAAAAGGATAATATAGACAGTTGCAAGCTCAAAAAAAATGAAAGAACGGCCCGCTCAACTGGACACTTCTTCAATGAAAGAGTGAGCTTCCGCTTTGTTTTGGAGAACATGACGTCACCATCCATATATGGGCACGCGGCTGTTTTTTTCAACAGCCTCGAGAAATAACAACTTCGGAGTTAAATTTCATCAATTTTCCCAATTATTAGGCAACCACAATAGTTTGCATTGAACTATTTAATGCACATATAATCATAATGATAAATTTTCAGAACATGTTTGGTGACCCGCAACCTGCTCTTTAACATGGATATTGCTCAAGGTGGAAAAGCCCCTCAGGGAGGGGGGCAATAAAGTTGCTACAACCTCCATCATTTAACCCTTAGTCCTCCTAACTCCTGTCAAGTTTGGTTGAGATTGGATAAGTAACAACAGAATGGATGACAGACAGACAGACAGACAGACAGACAGACAGACAGACACCAAATTGCGTTTTTTAGTATGATGATTGGTCTGTAGTTAAGTTGTGGATCCCATGTGGTTAATGATCCCATATCTCCCATCATAGTAGAACATCACGTTGTGACTTTATTGAAATCCCCTGCCTCGAGATTACACATTAATGGTAAAAAGATATGGATGTTAAATTTGATTAAGGGCTGAGAATGAGGTCAGTTCGTATAGAATATCAACGGGATGTGAATATACAGCATGCATAGACAAGGTGGACCAAATCACCTCTTCCTGCATCAAAGTTACCCCCACCGTTGCCTGGCTTTGTAGGGACTTGCATAGTATGAAATGTAAAACTTCTCTGTTACGAACTCAAAAGAAGATTTGCATCTCCTTTCACTCCCTTTGGCATGACATTTTGGATTTGCACACTGCTTTGTCCTCTTTGTTAATCTGGTTTTGAAGCTGCCCCCCACCCCCACCCTCAGGACTCCCACCTTTTTCTGCGATCATAGCGACTCCAAACAAGGTGACCAACAGTGGCACCCACAGCGCACTTTGTGCCCACAATGAAAACGGAATAAAAGAAGCACAATACCCTTTCATTGCCATGTAACTGTGTTTTTTTTTTGCCTGCTGATTACTGTATTCACAGCTTTCTTCAACAAAATTATTTTGAAGTAGCATGATTAGCATTTCCTTTTGCATTGTCTTTTTTTCGAAAGAGGCATACTTTCCAGGAGCCGTGATGGTAAAATGTTGATGTTGCCCCATCCACCCATTCGTTTGTCTGGGGTCAGTTTCATACATCTACCTGTGTTGCCATTTTACAAGTATTTTTGAAACCGAGGAAGGGTTTTCAAAAGAAATTTTGCAGAAACCTTACTTGAGGTGGTTTTTTCCAACGTTTGCTCAAACTATCCCCTACTTTACATTCTAGATGAAAACCGGGGCAAAAAATATCCTTTAAAATAAATTACCCGAATACAAAACATGATATTTAGGTCAAAATTGCTGATAAATTTTCTTTTTGGAACACAATGCGAATACATCAAAATGGACAGGCCCTGGTAACCTACAGGGGCATTGGACACATACAGTATATGTTCACCAATGTCTGTCTGTCTGTCTGTCTGTCTGTCTCTCTCTCACTCTCTCTCTCTCTCTCTCTCTCTCTCTCTCTCTCTCTCTCTCTCTCTCTCTCTCTCTCTCTCTCTCTCTCTCTCTCTCTCTCAAATAAATTGTTTCATTTTGTGTTTGCACTTCTGGTGTTATTGCGAGTGTCCTGACGACCTGCAAGACAAAAAACTTCTTGCAAAAAAAAGAGTACATGCAAACACTGCATCTGTTCTGACTTGAATCCGGAGAAAAATAGGAGGTTACGGGCTCCCTCGGTGCCTCAAGGCCATGATGTATATATGCATCATGTAAGTTGGTATATATGCAAATATATATATATATATATATATATATATATATATATATATATATATATATATATATATATTGTTATGGAAATGGCCCTTATTGGACGACTAAATATAGGATTAGCTCAGTCCCCCCATTAAATGCATGTATCGTTAGGTTGTTTGGTAAAATGGACGTTATATGTGTGTCGGGAGATGTAAGAGGCTGTATTATTGTTGTGCGGTGGTGGTGGAACGAGAACTCCCTCTTCTTCTTCCCCATCACGGACGATAGGCCCCGCCCAGTCGGCTGGGAGGGTGTGGCCAAAAAGAGGAAGTGCCACAAAGGGCAGGAGTTTGTCGGCTTCGCCGAGAGAGGCGGGCTTGTGTGTCGAAGGAGCGAACGAAAAAGAGACTGTGGTGAAACTGTGAGCGCCGTGGTGGCGCCGATCGCCTGTACACCGGACAGCTGTGTCTGTTTTTCATGAGGAATGAGCCGAAAGAAAGGCAGGGAAGGCAACAGAGAAACGACGAATGTCGAGTCGCGATCTGCTGGATGAGCAGGGGCTTCGAAGCGAGCGAACGTAAGAGAGGCTGCCTGCACGTCGAATCGGCGACCGACTCTAAGGAGAGAAAAGGTGATTCGACAGAGAGAGAAACTGAGAGGACGGAGTTGGGAAGTCGGGCTTCGAGGCGGGAAGGCAGGAGAGGAGACGCCGGAGCCTCTGACGGTCCCTGCTCACACCAACGGCTCGACACGTTTGCCGATCCGCTTGCTGGAGCCCGGCACCTCGATTTGGGCCTTGGCTGGAGAACAGGCCAGGCCTGGATTTGTATGCTGGACATTGAGAGAGATCGGC
>NC_140962.1:12283964-12306464 GCF_056783735.1 Eptatretus burgeri | reverse complement strand
AGTACCAGTGTACTGGGCCGGTGTATGCCCCGGTTAAAATAGGTGTACCATATCCCTGTGTCGTAAGAGATGACCAGGGTTGCGTCAGGAAGGGCATCCGGCGTAAAACATGTGCCAAATCATTATGCGGATCATACGGATGATCCGCTGTGGCGACCCCTAACGGGAGCAGCGGAATGAAGAAGAAGAAGATATATATGTATATATGTATACACTGATGAGGCAAATGAGGCAAAACCTTGTGACCACCTGCCTAATATGCTGTTGGTCCTCCGTGTGCCGCCAAAACAGCGCCGACCTGCCGAGGCATGGACTCCATAAGACCCCTGAAGGTGTCCTGTGGTATCTGACACCAAAACATTAGCAGCAGATCCTTCAAGTCCAGTAAGTTGCGAGGTGGAGCCGCCGTGGATCAGACTTGTCGGTCCAGCACGTCCCACAGATGCTCAATCAGATTGAGATCTGGAGAATTTGAGGCCAGGGCAACACCATGAACACTTCATCATTTTCCTCAAACTATTCCGGAACAATGTATTACATTGTGGCAGGGCGCATTATCCTGCTGAAAGAGGCCACTGCCATCAGGGAATACCATTGCCTGAAGGGATGTACCTGGTCTGTAACGATGTTTCGGTAGGTGACACGTGTCAAATTGATGTCCACATGAATGGCCAGATGCAGGGTTTCCCAGCAGAACATTTCCCAGAGCATTACACTCCCTCCCCCGTCTTGTCGTCTTCCCACAGTGCATCCCGGTCCAATCACTTCCCCAGATAAACGGCGCACACATACATGGCCATCCACGTGATCTAAAAGAAAAGGGGACTCATCGGACCAGGCAATCTTCTTCCACTGCTCCAAGGTCCAGTTTCGATGCTTGCGTGCCCATTGTAGGCGCTTTCGATGGTGGACAGGGGTCATCATGGGCACTCTGACCAGTCTGCGGCTACACAGCCTCATAAGCAGCAGGGTGCGATGCACTGTGGATTGTGACACATTCCTCCCATGACCACCATTAAAATTTTCTGTGACTTGTGCTACAATAGACCTTCTGTCGGTTCGGACCAGATGGGATAGCCTTCGTGTCCTCACGCATCAATGAGAATTGGGTGCCCAACACCCTGTCACTGGTTTGTGGTTTGTCCCTCCTCGGACCACTGTCGGTAGGTACTCACCACTGCTGCCCGGGAGCACCCGCACAAGCCTTGCCGTTTCACAGATGCTCTGACCCAGTTGTCTCGCCATAACAATTTAGCCCTTGTCAAAGTGGCTCAGGTCTTTACTCCTGCCCATTTCTCCTGCATCCAACACATCAACTTCAAGAACTGACTGTTCACTTGCTGCCTAATATATCCCACCCCTTGACAGGTGCCATTGTAACAAGAAAATCAATGTTATTCACTTGACAAGATAATCAATCATATATGTATATTTGTATATATGTACGTGTGTATACATATATATATATATATTTTTTAATGTATATTTGTTTATGTGTATTTGTGTGTATATATATATATATATATATATATGTAAACACACACACACACACACACACGCACACTATGTTGTTTGGTTATTTCAGTTTGTCATTATCCAAAAGGTAAACATGGATATGCTGTACTCTTTGGGTACAAATACAATGTAGACTACATGGACAGCATTGCTCTTATCTGCATCTCTCCTTGCACCGTTTTTGCTTGAAGATGGTCTGATGGCCTTTAATGGTGTTTTACATGCCAGGGAATATTCTCCATTGGCAAATTTGGCATTGATAATTAATATTCGTAAAATATTTCCAGAATTTACTCATGAAACTGGAAAGGTTTGTTTGTATTCTTGGAAAAATTATTTTCATTTAATATCTGTGCTTTAAAGTGACTTGGAGGGAACATTTTAAAATGAGTACAAATGTGTCCTAATACTTCTGACTTTTGATTAATATATTTGTGCATATTAATTATGTTTCGAGCTGGCAAAACAACCTGGAGATATTCCCACTTACCTCTGAGCTCTTTAGCCTGGGTTTGAACCGAGACCCAACTATAAAGTGTTGCCCAGCCTGTGAAGCACCAGTGTGAGGCATCAACATACTCTATGTGCCGTCCCTCGGATGGACTTCAAACTGGATGTCCTGTCCTTTAGCATTATTTGGTGCATGTTCAACATCCCACCGTATCCTTTGTGAAGAGTCGGCGAGCTGTTGTCGACACCCTGGCCAAATTCCAAATTCCAACCCTAAACCTATATTGGGGTACCGCATCAGCGACACAGCTGCATCCACAGCAAAGGATGCTACCTGCTGCCATGTGCGGATCATATGAAACAAGAATTATGTTTCATAACGAGATAGTGACATACCCAGCACACGTAGACCATGGGAATTGGGAAGGCATAGCCATCTATTTATTACGTAGGCGCAGGGAGTGTGCAGTGTCGCTCAAATTTATATTTGACTTGATTGGTTGACTTTTTAAGATCCCTCGGTGTCTTTCACGAAGAGTAGGCAAATTATCACCAGTAAACCTGAACAAATCACAAATTCCCACCAAAACTCTTTCGATTTCTCTCTCTCACATGACAAGCGTGACAAGTATGCCAATATATCCAACGTACGTTAAAAAGAGGTCTTTGTCCTGCAGTGGACTGAAAACAGGATGATGAAGTTTTTAAGATCACATATAAAAACTTAATTTTGTTTCACCACCATCGGCTGATGGGCAATAAAGCTTCACATAGTTATTCCCAGAAACCTGCGTCAATGCAGCATCTTCACACAATGGCCTGCCAATGAATAATTGAAGGTTCGTCATTCAGCACGTGACGACAGGACAAAAACAGGATTTCGTTTCGTACGTAACCTCTGGCTTTGTGCTTACAAATTGATACCTGAGCGTCGAACCAGTCGTCCCCAGTCCCCTTCCCAACTTGGCTCGTAAAAGTCAAACGGATGATTAACTTGGATCAACCTGCTTTCCAGGTGCAATTTCATCATTTATTTTTTCGGGATATGAAAATGACTGAGACAATGTGGCAATAGAAAAGTTCAAGGTATTTCAGTTTGTCTCTGGAATATCTGCTTCATTCCAGCACAGTTTTTAACCCTCTGAATGTCAATGCTTAAATAGTGATCCCTGGGAAATCCATTTGGCATCAATATGATGAATCCATTACATGTTGTTGGAAATTACATTCAAATACAAAAATGCAACTCGTCGCTTTGCTGACGGGAATATCGAGGGAGAGAGGGACAGGTGGGAGGGAGAGAGGGGGCGAGAGAGAGGGGGGAAGAGTGAGAGGGGGAGGGAGAGAGGGGGCGAGAGAGAGGGGGAAGAGTGAGAGAGAGTGGAGGGGAGAGAGAGTGGGGGAGGAAGAGGAGAGATGGGGGAGGGACAGAGAGGAAAGAGGGTGGGGAGAAAGAGGGGAAAGAGGAGAGGTGCTTGCTGCCTTAGCAGTCTCCTTGGCTATTGGACACAATCCTGGACGGGTCGCCACTCCGACACAGGATACCAACAAGCTGGCACTCACTTTGCCGACCTCGGGAGGATGACAGGTCGAGTTAACCCCACCTGGTATTAATTCAACAACTAAGCAGGATTTCAACTCAGGACCCCAGGATCCAAAGCCCACCACCCAAACCATTATGCCAACACCAGGTATATAGGAGAGGGGGGGAGAGAGGAGGAGGGAGAAGAGGGGAGAGAGGGGGAAAGGAGAAAGAGGAGGGAGGGGGAGGGAGAAAGGGAAGGGAGGAAGAGGAGAGATTGGGAGAAGGGAGGAAGAGGGGAGAGTGGGAGGAGGGAGTAAGAGGAGAGAGTGGGAGGAGGGAGGAAGAGGAGAGAGTGGGAGGAGGGAGTAAGAGGAGAGAGTGGGAGGAGGGAGGAAGAGGAGAGAGTGGGAGGAGGGAGGAAGAGGAGAAAGTAGGAAGATTGAGGAAGAGGAGAGAGGGGGGAGAGGGAGAAAAGGGAGAGAGGGGGGTGGGGAGGGAGAGGAGAGGGGTGGAGCGGGGAAGAGGAGAGGGGTGGTGGGAGGAGGAGGAGGAGGAGAGAGGGTTGAGGGAGGAAGAGGACAGGGAGTGGACGAAGGAAGAGGATAGGGGGTGGAGGGAGGGATAGGATAGGGGGTGTAGGGAGGGAGAGGATAGGGGGTGGAGGGAGGGAGAGGAGACGGGGTGGAGGGAGGAAGAGGAGAGGGTGGAGGGAGGAAGAGGAGAGAGTAGAGGGTGGGGGGAGGGAGGAAAGGTGGAAAAAATGGAGGAATGAAAGAGTGAAGTGGGGGGGGGGCATATCTCAGAGCAAGAAGAGTGCGGGGCCAGAGAGGAGACGGTAGAAGACAGACCACCGACCTGTCTGCGGTGAGAGAGTGAGAGACCCAAAGACTCAGGCTCATCGCAGGAGATACTAAGGCCTTGGTTTCCACAGCGTGAAGCTGCGAAAGGTGAGAGGTGGGAACAGCTCAGAGGGGAGAGCAGTACTCCATCAGGCTGTGGACGAAAGCTTTGTCTGTGGTCAGGAGCTTCGGTGTGCCAAGGAAGGACTTTGGATGATGGAGGATGCCCAGTCGGTGACAGGTTTTGGAGGCCAGCTTGCAAATGTGGCTTTCCCAGGAAAGATCATGGCTGACAATGAGGCCCAGAAGCTTGAATGAAAGGACTTCTTCAAGAGGTTTGTTGATAAAGTAGATTGGGGGGTTGGCTTGCAGACGGTCTTTTCGGATTTTTTTTAAATTCAAAACGAAACCGTCAGTCCTTACCAGTCCCCTTAATGAAGGTGAGGGAAGGGGATGACGGGGAGGGGTGGGAGAGAGGGGAGAGGGGTGGGAGGGAGGGGAAAGGGCTTGGAGAGAGGGGGAGAGGAGAGAGTGAGGAGGGGAGAGGGGAGCGGAGACTCCGACAGATGTGATGTCCAGTTCAACGTCCATCTGAAAGACGGCGCGCATGCAATGATGAATCACCCTTCCTGTGAAACACCGGTATGACAGTTAACTGTTGGGTCGGGATTCAAAAACAGGTTAAACAGATTTTAGCGAACATGCATACCTCTCGGCTATCCTGCCGTGATGTGGCGATTCATTGCTACAAATGAAAACATTTTTGACTCATTGTAATCATCGGACTTATTTTGCCATCCAAAGTCCAGAGACGTCCCCATTGAGAACCACGCCGTGGTATCGCCATGAAAGCTTCGAGAGATCAAAACTTGAAGTGTCCTTGAAGCAAACACTCCAACAGAACATTTGAGGAAACTTTTTTAAAAAACGAAATGTTAAATTTCTGCCTCCGACACCGAAGGTGAAGGAGGTTATGTTTTCACCCCTTTCTGTTTGTCTGTTTGTCGCCTGCAGGTCACAATTTTCAACCGATCTTCACGAAACTTCACCACATGGTAGACTTTGTCATAGGAAAGAAGCCGATTGTTTTTGAGGACAAAAGGTCAAAAGGTCAACATATGCCAAAGGTCAACAACTTATGTGAGATTTCTAAAATCCTCAATTTTCATCCGATTGACTTGAAATTTGAAGACGATTTATATTTCAGGTCAATGAATTCAAGCAGCCAATAATTTTCGAGATCAACATGGACCAAAAGGTCAACATAGGCCCAAGGTCAACAACTCAGGTAGTGTTTCCAAAATCCTCAATTTTTATACCATTGACTTGAAATTTGAAGAGGATTTATGTTTATGGTCACTGAGTTCAACCAGCCAATTATTTTTGAGGTCAACAACGACCAAAAGGTCAACATTGGCCAAATTTCTGAAATTGTAAATTTTCATCGAATTGACTTGAAATTTGAAGAGGATTTACATTTCTGGTCACTGAATTCGACGAGCCAATTATTTTTGAGGTCAACATAAACCAAAAGGTCAACATAGGCCAAAGGTGAACAACTAGGGTATTTCTAAAATCCTCAATTTTCATCTCATTGACTTGAAATTTGAAGAGGATTTGCATATCAGGTCACAGAATTCAACCACTAATTATTTTCGAGGTTAACATAGGCCAAAAGGACGACATAGGCCGACATTCTAAAATTCTAAAATTGGCCGACATTCTAAAATTGTCAAATTTCACCCGATTGACTTGAAATTTAAAGAGGACTTGCATATTTGGTCACTGAATTAAACTACCAATTACTTTTGTGGTCAACATAGACCAAAACGTCAACATAGTCCCAAGGTGAAGAACTAAGGTGGTATTTCTAAAATCCTCAATTTTCATCCGATTGACTTGAAATTTGAAGAGGATATTTATTTCAGGTCACTGAATTCAACCACCAATTATTTTGTAGTTCCATATTGGCCAAAAGATCAATATAGGCCAAATTCTAAAATTGTTAATTTTCATCCGATTGACTTGAAATTGGAAGAGGAGTTGCATATTTGGTCATTGAATTCAACGACCAATTGTTTTTGAGGTCAAATTTGTTTTTTGGATTTTGCAAGTATCGTGCTTTGCATGACCTTTTCTTCTTGTTTGTTTCTTTGTTTGTTTGTCTGTGTACAGAATATCTCAAAAAGTTGTGGAGAGATCCGGCTGAAATTTTGCGGACAGGTTCGATTTTGGTGAACACCCGGATCTGGATCTGACGACTAGAATTTTAAAGTGATTCTTCACCATTGAGAGATTGGGCCAAAAACGATATATAGCACGATATCTCAAAATGTTTTCAACGGATTCGGACGAAACTTGGTGGACAGGTTAGGAGTGTGGCAAGGGCGAATTGTTTCGATTTTGGTGAAGATCCGAATCCGGATTTGATTCTGATAATTTTTTTAAGTGATTCTTCACCATTGAGAGATAGGGCCAAAAAGGATATGAAGCACGATATCTCAAAATTTGTAGACGGATTCAGATGAAACTTGGTGGACATGTTGGTTATGTGACAATGAAGAAATAATTCAATTTTGGTGAAGATTCGGGTTCGGATCTGATAATTTTTTCAGTGATTCTTCACCATTGAGAGAGAGGGCTCAAAAACGATACATAGCACAATATCTCAAAAATGTATTGGGTCAGATATGTTCTCGTGGATCAGGCATTATGTGGCGGAGGTATGCGCTCTTCCAAGTGCTCTTCTTGTTTGTTTGCTTGTTTGCCTGTTTGTTTGTCTGTTTGTTTGTCTGTGTACAGGATATCTCAAAAAGTTGTGGACGGATTCGGATAAAACTTGGTGGACACGTTGGGTGTGTGACAAGGAAGAATTGATTCAATTTTGGTGAGGATCCGAATCCGAATCTGGATCTGGATACGAGAATTATTTAATTTTTTTTAAGTGATTCTTCACCATTGAGAGATAGGGCCAAAAACGATATGGTACTGCACAGCATGATATTTCAAAAACGTATTGGGCCCGATATGTTCTCGTGGATCAGGCATTCCATGGTGGAGGTAATCGCTCTACCAAGTGCCCTTCTAATTTTTATATGTATCTATCTATGTCAAAGTGATCGGTCAGATAATGAAAGGAGATCACACAAAAAGTGGAAACATCAAAATGAAATTTCACATTTTCAGTGAGCGAACCACTGCCCATGGGACTGCACGACAACATGGGGCTAAACACACGTGAGTAGGGCTTGAACTTTGTTGAAGTTGATCGATACATTCAGTGACAGTGCGAACACTTTTGCCTGACATGGCCATGGCTTGGAAATGAAGAACCAAGCAGCTTGTATAGCGCTTGCCAAGTAACTTCAGCAGTCAAGCAAGCACTCTAATGAAACGGTTGATAAAGAACGGCTGGCTTGGTAGGCGATTAGCGTTCGCTGATTGGTCGTATAAACACCATGTACCCGGAGATGCCCAGAATATCAGCAGTGTCCGAATTAGACAAAATAACACTTTTTTTTAATGCAGTCAGAACTCCTGCTGAAGTCAATTAAGAAGTTAAAAAGTTTGAAATTTGGCTCTGATTGTGAGATTCTAGAGGTTATGGCAAGTACGGAAATGAAATAACGCCATGAATGCTGTCATCTGGTGTTTATTAGCATTGCAATCTACCCAGCAATTCGTAGGTATGATGATTAGGCATTCGATGATGTGTGAGGAAAGTGGAGAAATTTTTTTATCATTATGAAACCGTTGTGGCCTGTTCCAAGTCAAGGCATTTTTGAGCAGGCCCCAAAAAATGGCAAATTAAGACCCCAGCAAGGTGACTAAGGATAATGCCTGGAAAAGGGATAATTCAACAAGGCCATAAATAATTTCAAAAATGGGTGTTGACATGAACCAAATTTTCATTCCTGCATCCCTTGGAGTTCCCTTAGTATGGTTGCAAAGTTTGAGGCTGATAGGTTTCATGGTTTTGGCGTTATGGAGGAGACTGACTGATGGACAGATACACACTGACATTTATTAGTATTGATATAGAGAAAGTGATGAGTATATTTGGTGGGTTGGATATAGGTTCTTGGTATGCACACTCACCTTTTAACTTTCTAGTCTTGGTTTGAATCTTGGCCAAACTATAAACTGTAATGTTGGTGCTGAGCATGCAGGGCGAGGCATGAGGATGCATGCCGTCCATCTAACAGACGTTAAGACGGGGGACCCGTCTCTGAAAGTGCCAGCACAAGACGTTTGGTGGATGTTAACGATATCACGATTTCTCCGGTGACGAGTAAGCACCGCCTGCCACCCTGAACAAATCACAAATTCCTGCCACCTTCATTCGAACATCTGACTTGGCCGGCAGGTTATTGAAGGACTTGGCCCAAAAACGTTCCTGGTCGACCGACAACAAGGTGGGAATCAATGGGGCCGATAAAAGAGAAGTAAAACCAACGTTCGACGAGTAGATTTTTGGCATGACATAACGTCGATTCATGAAACTGTAATTTTTGCAAATGTATTTGTTTTACAACTGTCAACAACTTTAACCGTTTAACTTGATGATCAACCTCATTTTTTTAATTCTTTATTTTTCTACACTAAAAGCCATGGACCTTGTAATGGCTCATTGTGTCCTTTATGACGTCATGCATTGTTACCTGACCTGTACTCGCCAAGACGTGTATGAAAGGGAGTCAAAAGTTTTGTTTTTGGAGCAAGCACCTTTCTCACCATCACCACCCCTCCTCCCACCCCGGACCTGGAAGCCAGATGCGGGAAAGGTGTTCATGTTCTTTTATATGTCTCTTCCAGGTGGTGTCACACAGTTTTCGCATCCCCTCTCACATCATTTTTACTTTTGGTGACTTCATGACCTCGAACTGTATGTTTGTGTAACTGTGCCTTCAAGCTCCGAATGAGTCTGTGGTTCCAAAGATTTGTACCTCGGTAGTCAGCACATTCGACACCAGCACTCGTAAGTCGTAATGTTCACGGTTGGTTTGTGGAGCGAGGTGGGTGGAGTGCGGTGTTGGATGAACGGGTGATCCCTTTATGCAGGTCAGCGGCACCCTCCCCAAGTGACACCCGTATAGTTGTGAGTTCGATCCAATTATCCTGCATACTGTCCCTCTGTGCCGTACTTCTGGCTGGGCAGGTATGGGCTTCACTAATTGGCTCATTTGGGAGAAATATTCTTCGGAAAACAGAGAGCACACAATTAACACCACATTTTCACCTGAGCAACTGTAAACGTTGCAGGCTTAGTGTGTAAGCGCGCACACGTATAACACCTTGGACTTCCAAACTTCCCAAATGCCTCTCTCGTTTTTGTCCTTGGTCAAGTGCATGACTTAAACTGAACTCAACTCGTCCTCAACTGTTGGTGGCCCCTTTATATTGCAGGTATAATTAAATTGCGTTGTTCACCTCCATCTGTGATGAGCATTTGAGGTTCTGGATGCATTCTCTTGAGCTAAGGGGTGTAGTGAGGGCATCGACATATATATATATATATATATATATATATATATATATATATATATATATATATATATATATATATATATATATATATATATATATAGTATGTTACGTAAATGACATCAGCGTCGTGCCATCGAATCAGTGTGCTTCTTTGGGGTTGAATTTTATATTCTGGGCTGCAAACATCTTGACTGGTGGGTGATCAGCAGGGCAGAGACAATGTGCTTGTGTGGCAGGCGACACTTGTGGGTAGATTGTGCAGCAAGCATTGTGATGGTACTCGATTTGTGCCCCTCTTGCCTCATCAAGCTCGGGGGTTCGATTCAACACACACATATAGATATATATATATATCTCATATACAGTCCTAATAAGTGTGTCTCCATGTCTCCTCCATAACTCCCAAACCATGAAACCTAGCAGCCTGAAACTTTGCATGCATACTAAGAAAACTCCAAGGAAGTGCAGGAGTGAAAATTGGATGTTTGGCTAATTAAAACACCCCTTTTGAAGATAATTAACGACATTATTTAATTATATCCTTTATCAGGCAATGCTCAGCCGCTTTGCTCTGTATTGGGTCTTTAGGCGTTTCCTCGGTTACCTCGCAGGGGTCTGAAGCTGCCATGTTTTTTGGCCTGCTCAAACATGCCATGACTTGGAACAGGCCACATCAATTTCTTTATGATAGTCTTTTCCACATTCCCCACTCATTGTCGAATTGCTGTTCAATTTAGCTACGAATCACTGGGTACGTTGCAATGCTTATAAACACCAGGAGACGCCAACGTTCGTGGCTTGATTTATTTCATTTCCGCCCATGTGATAACCTGGAGAATCTCTTAAACGAAGCAGAATTTCAAAATTTAAGCTCCAGATTTGAACTCAGCAGCAGAATGCAAAAATAAAGTATTCATTTGCCCAGTTTGGACATTGCTTGGATGTTTCTGGGTGCATAGTTTTATCGATGGCAATTAGTAGCAATCACTTACCAAGCCAGGCGTTCCATTGGAGTGCTTGCTTGATTGCTTAAGTCACTTGGCGAGCACTCACCAAGCTGCTTGATTATTCGTTTCAAAGTCACCATACAATTTAGACCCATCGCTTCACTGATGGAAATACCAATATTTGCATGATTGCAAAAAAAAAAAAACCCAAAAATGGAATAAAAATGAACTTTCACTTTTCAAAATCATGCGAATGAATTATTTAAATATCAGCTGCTTTTTCCTATGCTATTCGCATCTGTGTTGTAAGTAGAGCGACCTGCTTTGTGATGCTCCAAAAGGCATTTTATAATCTGCATTTTCTGAATCTAATCAAAATAAGAAATGTGATTGAATGAGAATCACATCACCACAAGTGAAGATGATGATGGAGGATGAGATTTTCTGCCTGGTTTTACATAGAACATGGCGGTTGAAGAGAAAATGCTGTTTGGGCGCGTTTTATTGCCCCGGTAAAGTCCTGGTACGCTGCCTACCCTCTCCTCACACTAGCTTCCCTTGCCCTTACGCTACCTTCATTCCCCTTACGCTGCCTTTCCCTCCCCTCAGGCTGCTACCCCTTCCCATCCCCTCTTGCTGCCACGCCGTTCCCTCCCTTCTCGCTGCCACCACTTTCCCTTCCCTCTCGCTGCCACCCCTTTCCCTTCCCTCTCGTACTACCTTTCCTTTCCTCCCCTTGCGCTTACCTCCTCCTCACTCCCACCCCCTCCTCCCAGAGTGTAGAGCAACGTTTGGTGAGGCGTATTGGGTCTTGAGGCATATCCTGGATAACCTCGCTGGGGTCTGAAGCAGCAATGGTTTTTGGACAGCTCAACTATGCGTTGACTTTGAACAGGCTGCAATGATTTCTTCATGATAAAGTTTTTCTTTCACTTTCCTCACTCATATTATCGAATGCATGTTCATCATAGCTACAAATCGCTGGGTACATGGGAATGCTTATAAACGCCCGGAGATGCCAGCGTTCGTTGCTTTATTTCATTTCTGCACATGTAATAATCTCGAGATTCTCTTGAACTAAGCAGAATTACAAAATTTAAGCTCCAGAGTCGTACTTACACGCAGTTCCGACTCCTAAAAAAGTGTTCGTTTGTCCAATTCGGACATATTTGACATTTTGGGCGTCTCCGGGAGGTGGATGTTTAATGTATGTTGAGGTGTATGCTTAATTTGACAGGTTCGGTGATTGCTAATCACATGCCAAGTGAGCTGTTTCTCATCAACCGTTTCGTTGGAGTGCTTAAGGCACTTGGCGAGTGCTCTACAATATTGGCACTGTCATTGAATACAGTATATCGATCGACTTGAATAAAGTTCAGGGTTACTCACCTGTGTTGGCCACGTGTCCAACAGGTGGTAGGTAGCGGCTGGCTCGCTGAAAATGTGAAATTTTATTTTCCACGCCATTTCCCCTTTTTGTATGATCTGCCAGTATACGACCAGTCACTTTTGCATCGATAAATACAAATAAAATTTTAACATTTCACTTTTGAAAGTTTCTTCAAACATTTCGTGCATTGCTTGGTGAAGCCACTTGGTGTGCGTTTTTTCAAGTTTCATTTGCAATATCGCGATTCTATACCTGATGGGCGAAGGCAAAATATATGATATGATCACAATAAGAAAAAATCATTTCAGTGATGAAGTAAGGAATTGCCACATCATGGCAGGAATGCCGAGAGGTATGCATACTCACTCTGTGTAGCCTGGAGTTGAGTCCAGACCCAACTATAAACTGTCATCCCGGTGTTTCACAGGCAGGGTGATTCATCAATGTGTGTGCCGTCCCTCGGATGGACGATAAACTGGGCATCACATCTGCCGGAATGCCTCACCCCTCTCCCTCCCAACCCTTCCCTCACTGTCCCACGCCTCTCCCTCTTTCTGACCCTGACCCCTCTCTCTCTTACTCTCTCTGACCCCTCCCCTTCCCCCTTTTCCTCTTTTCTCTCTGTCTCTCTCTCTCTCTCTCTCAACCCCTCTATTTCTCCCTCCCAACCCTTCCACCCTCCCCCCTCTGTTGAGGGGACTGTAGCATGTACAAATCAGATTCGGAGTGAGCCGACCGATGGGGTGCAAAGGTCGCTGCATGGGGTGCATATGCGTGCATGCAGGCAGACCTTCGCCAGGAAGATAGTGTGGATTTTAAATGGTCCTGCCCCAGGTCTCAATGTGTGTGTGTGTGTGTGTGTGTGTGTGTGTGTGTGTGTGTGTGTGTGTGTGTGTGTGTGTGTGTGTGTGTGTGTGTGTGTGTGTGTGTGTGTGTGTGTTTGTGTGTGTGTGCTGATTGGTATCTTTATATGTGAGTTTGAGAATGTGGAATGGAGTCCTCCCAAGGTGGGCTCAAAGTATCCACCTACATTTCAGTAAGGGGTCACGATTCATGGACCAAGCTGTGAAGTTTTCTGTTCTCAAAGTTTTGTGCTGAGGGTTCTCTTCAGGATCGTCGCTGAGCCCAGGATGGCTTCCTAATTTAGTTCGTTTGTTATAATATTCCCAGGGATGGTTTTCAATATCTCTGTGAGGTTCTTTGTCATCATTCCCGTAGCTCCAACTATCACTGGTACAATTTTGGCATTCCTCAGTTTTCATGAATTTTTCACATCATTCTTGAGGTCTTGGTGTTTGGTCATTTTCTTCATTTCTGAATCGTTTAGTCCCAAATCACTGGTATTATCACCTCACTTAGCAATGCCTTCTTTTCTTTTTTGTACCCAAGAATGATATCTGATTGCAATGCTTTGTTTTCGATGTTCATGCTCGATGGGATCATTCGGTCGAATGTGAGTGGTACTTCCATGTTTTCAGTCCATGCTTTTGGTTCATGTTCCCACAAATTTTTTTGACCTGGATAACAATGTTTTTGCAGATGTGCCAGCAGATTACTTTACAAACTGCTGTGTTGTGTGTACAGCTATTCTGACATGAGTTTTTGTTATTGTGTGTGTCCAGTCATTAAGCATAACATATCATTTTCTTTTCTAAATCCACCTCCCTCCACCCCCCCCCGTCTCTCTCTCTCTCTCTCTCTCTCTCTCTCTCTCTCTCTCTCTCTCTCTCTCTCTCTCTCTCTCTCTCTCTCTCTCTCTCTCTCTCTCTCTCTCTCTCTCTCTCTCTCTCTCTCTCTCTCTCTCTCTCTCTCTCTCTCTCTCCCCCCACCCTGGTGGCGTCGCTCTGTGTGTAAGTGTCATGGGGACGTGTTGGTGCATGTGTTAACTCTGTGTAAAGGACAACGCAGAATTAACACACGCACCAACATGCCACCATGAAACTTACACCCAGAGCGACTGGCTACCAGGGAGAGAGAGAGAGAGTGAGAGAGACACACAGAGGGAGAGAGACAGAGACAGAAACAGAGAGACAGAGACAAAGAGAGAGAGAGAGAGAGTGAGAGAGACACACAGAGGGAGAGAGACAGAGACAGAAACAGAGAGACAGAGACAAAGAGAGAGCTTTGTGCTCTCTTGTTTACCTTACCCAGCTGTGCAGCTTTTTTTCTTCCCTCCCCACCCCTCCTCTTGTGTCCCCATCCCCCCCCCCCATTTCCCGAGTTAGAGAGAGGGAGAGAAGAGAATTTTTTGCGGTATTCGGTACGTTCTTGGTGCTTTGGGCGGTGGCCGCGCCGATCTACTGTTGTGCATTATTAGTTTATTGTGTTTATTTAATTATTTACTTATTTTGTATTCATTATACCTTTTCATTTCATTTAAATTATTCTTGTTTTCTTGTGACCCGTCGAAGTTTGAATGGTGTTTGCTGATTTATTTATATACATCCGGCCATTGAAGAGTCATGGCGGGTAAAAGTCCGCGGTTCGCTTCGTTTGAAGCGCTAACCCGGAAACATGGAATTGTTTGTATTCCTCCGTCGGAGATTGACATGGAGAAGTTAATTGTTGGTGTAAGTGAGATCATCGGGATTGAGAATGCTAAAGCGGTTTCCTGTATGAACAAAAAAATTGTTTTTTTCGTTTCTGAAGTGCTGATAGTTGCTCAAGTCATCGAGCCGGACTTTTCTTTGATCCCGATATTTATGTTCCTTTGAACCCCTTGGATACTTTGATAAATTTGGTCATTTTCTTCATAAACTATTTACAGGTGAGAGATGTGGGTGGGTCTTTATTATTTATATATTGACTGCTTTTGACATTTGCACGTGGTACATGCTTGGGAGCCTCATTCGTATGCATTGCTGTCTGCACTATCACTGATGATTCGCCAAGAAGCGATGAAACCGGTCCAGCAGCTGAGCGGGTGTGCAGCATTGGGATTCACATGTGTGTACTATTTGTAAATGTCTTTATAGCGGTGGAAGAACTCTGGGAAGGGTTTGAAAGAGCCAAGCGCTTACCTTGCGTAGGCCTTCTTGGTTGACTTGTGCAGCTTCTTTGGCTGGAGAGAGCATGGGAGGTGTCAATTTATTTATATAATCATAGCCATCTGGGTTTAGTTGATTTGGTGAGAGCTGATTGACTATTCCCTCCATTCACAGGTGAGAGATGTGGGTGGATCTTTCTTTGATATATATATATATATATATATATATATATATATATATATATATATATATATATATATATATATATATATATATATATATATATATATATATATATATATATGAATATATATATATATATACATATATATATATATATATATATATATATATATATATATATATATATATATATATATATATATATATATATATATATATATATATATATATATATATATATATATATATATATATATATATATATATATATATATATAGTGGTAGTGGGAGGGAATGGGCATAATCGAATGGAGTCAGGATAGTGGGGCAGATAACAGCAATTTTTGAGAGGAATTGTGCAAATGATGATACAAACATCAAATTTGGCACATTTGTTCTCCAGGGGATTCTAATCAAATCTGCCTGATTGGCCATTTGAAAATCCAAATTTTGAAAAATTTGAAGAAAAAAAAAACTTCAAAGAAGTCAAGATCACGAATCAATGTTGGATGGTGGCTGAGATTGGTGAATGTTTAAGAAACATCATCAAATACGTTCCAAGTCTGCCATGCAGTTTTCTTCCCTTTACCGCGGAATGGAAGTATGGGATCCCTCCAGCTTTCTCAGGCCCTATTGCAGAAACTACCTCATGGACTGGAATCCATCATGCCTTGGATCCTTGGCCAAAGGCAATCCACATGTTCTCAAGACCTAGTTCCTGTAAGGATGGCAGTACAGATATTGCTATGACTAGTACGTCCGTGTCATTGGCCTTAATGATAATGGACTTGCTACCATCCGTCGTTGCATCCCTGGCGTGTACAAATATTCGAGTGTCAGCTTCTTTATGACAACATGGAGACACAGCATCCAGTGACTTCCTTGTGTTGCTAATGTCATCTCCTTTTGTGACAATGACTGTGCTTGTCGTCTGTGCTTCACACATCTTTTCCGCAAGGAAGTGAAACAGCTCAGTCTTGTTGCTGTCATCTCGAAGAAAGCTTCTCCAGTTACTTGGGGTCTTACTGGTTCCTGGCACTCTTCTTCTGATTCCTTGCCCCCTTTTCGACCTTGCCTCGGACTTCAGACTTGACTTCTTGTACACATCAAACACTACGTCCACCCTCTCGTACCTGGCACAATAGGATTCCACCTTTGGGATGATGTCTTCTTTAGCATAGTCATCAAATATCTTTGAAGTGTGTGGAGGTAGGGCATTGATAAGTGCTGAGCCATCAATGATGACCGCATCTCCCCTTGGTTCTCTGTCTGGGATGTTCACTTGCGCTTCAAGAATTTCAGCCAGCTGTGACTTCAAATTTCTTTGAAGTTTTTTTTTTTCTTCAAATTTTTCAAAATTTGGATTTTCAAATGGCCAATCGGGCAGATTTGATTAGAATCCCCTGGAGAACAAATGTGCCAAATTTGATGTTTGTATCATTATTTGCACGATTTTTCTACTATCTACTACACGAGGAGGCAGTATGAGTGAACAGAGTGAGGTGATGGGATATATCACGGAGGCAGATAATGCAGTTATGCTTTTACTGGTGGCACTATTGGAAGCTCACTTTGAAAATATTTCGTTGCGGCATCGGTGAGATGGTGGAGTTTGACTTTATTACCTATATCCCCCCCAATACTCCTATTTCCTTTCAACCTCCTTTCCCTCTCTCATCACTCCTCTTACTCTCCATTATCCTCATATATTTCTCCAGTCATTAATTGTCGGAATCCTTCAGATTTCGGCAATTATGTTGGTCGGTTGTTGTGTGTATCATTCTGTGTGTCTGTCTGTCTGTCTGTCTGTTTGTGTGTTTGTTTACCCTGGAGCAGCCACACCGTTTCAGCGATCATGACCAAACTGGGTACAGACGTCGGCCATTGTCCAACTTAGACACTTGTCCTTTTTGGTGAATCTAGGTCAAAGGTCAGGGTCAAGGTCACCGAAAAACCGAAATTCTTATTTTCACAATAACGTCCGCTAAAATGGTCGTATCGACTTCAAACCAAATCCAAAATGTGCATCTTCCAATTCTGCATCCAACCATATGTCTCATTGGGGTGTCACACCAACACCCTTCTTAGCGGTCGGGGGTCGAATGTCAGGAGGGGTCTGGTCAAAACTTTCAAGTTGCGATAAAAACGCCATTTCAAGTCCGATTGACTTCCAAGTTATGATCATGACCAAACTAAGTGCTATAACTCATTAAACAGGAGCACTATCGACTTATAAGAACCAAATAGATTTCCAGGTTTTTGTTTTTTCAGAGATCATGGAGATATGACAAAGTTATTCCGGCAATTCCTTGCTCAATGAGCAATTTCATCTTTCCCCTTTTCTTACTTTCCTTCCTTTTCTCAATCTGAAACTCCTAATGTGTGTACGTAATTAGTAGCTTCATTTTCATTGCGAGTGATTGACGGGTTGTTAATTGTCTCAATTCAGACAATGAATTACCAAGTACTCATTTTGGCATTGTGGCTGAATTACATGCCCGGTGGATTATTGTTTGCACGGACTTTTTGTGTGGAACTACGTTCGGGAATACTCGGTGTGTGACGTTCACGTGAGAGCCTCAAACGGGATTATAAATAATGGATTAACGATGTCTTGGTTCTTGCAGATTACGTCTTTCATTACATCCTCTTTTTATCAGTCCCCTGCCCGTTTAATCACCCGTGGCTTTTTGGTGAGCTCATAAAGCCAATACCTTCGACTTCAAGTTGGGCTTTGAGGTCCCAAACTTTCTCAGGGAATACACATCTTTGCTGTGATTTCATTGCATGGAGTGTCAACGCCGACCACCTGTAATTGTGACGTCACACAATCGCATCCACGAAACTCACTTTCCAGGTTACTCGATCAAGATCGGGTGATTTCGACTTTGAGGTCCCAAACTTTCTCAGGGAATACATATCTTTGCTGTGATTTCATTGCATGGAGTGTCAACGCCGACCACCTGTAATTGTGACGTCACACAATCGCATCCACGAAACTCACTTTCCAGGTTACTCGATCAAGATCGGGTGATTTCGACTTTCGTAAACATAGGGCTGGCAGGATAGCCTAGAGGTACATAGACTCACCTCTAAGCCGTCTAGCCTGGATTCGAATCCCGACCCAGCTATAAACTGTCATCCCGGTGTTTCACAGGTAGGATGATTCGTCATTGTGTGTGTTGTCACTGGGCGTCATGTCTGTTGGCATTAGTTGGTGGACATTAAAGATCCCATGGTGTCCTTCATGAATAGTAGGTGATGGAGGTACTGTGGCCAAATTCTAAATTGTTGCCTTAACTACTAATGAGAAGGTAATGGCAAACCACATAGTATAACACTTGCCAAGAAACTGCTTCGGCATCACCGACGCTCTGCAACAGAGTAGGGTACATCAGAGTACGGAAAATAAATATTTAAATGCAATATGTTTGATTACCAACTGAGCATTGACCTTCGAATAGGGAGGTGCAGTCGAAGCTCCTCTCATCTCGTGGCCGAGGGAGTCACGTGATGTACAATGCTTTGAATGCCAAAGCACTGTTATTTCAAGTTTTTACACCAGTTTGATGAAGAATTGAAAGTTGCTATTGTGACGTTGACAGAGCCATGAACCCTTGTGCCACAACATCAGTTGCTGCTGAGCACACATCTGTCCTGTTACTGAAGTTTCTCAATTTTTGGCAGAAAAAAAAACAAAAGTTAAATGCACTTCTGTCATGATTGCAATCTGTGAAAGACTGGTGTTGTTATCAAGAGAAGGCCAGTCTCTTCTGTGCAACATGGCAGACTTTCCTCCTTAACATCTCAACCCCCCTTCCCCTTTGAATATCTAGCAACTGAAATTGCACCATTTTGCAGAAGAAAAACTACCATATTAGGAAACGTTACCCCCCCCCCACCCCTCATGCATGACGTACCATGGATACTTACTATGGTAGATTTTCACCCTTTATTTGTAAACTTCCTTCATCGCCCCACCGCCCCCTCCCCCCGCCCCAGTGTAAAGCGTAAAATTCCCATCTAGTAGACTTTTCTTCTGGACACACTGCCATATGGTAAACTTGTCCCTGGAAGACATACCACCTTGTTAATATAATACCCCATAATAACTATCATAATGAATTTACATGAAGGTTACCTTCTAATCTCTTTTGTGCTTCATTTTTAGTTTGTGAAGCATCGAAGGAACTTTTTGAAACTCCATTGTTGCTTTACAAACTTACAGAAAGTTAGGCAAGCTGAAAATGATGACGCCCCTCTTCACTACTAAAACCGCAGTAAAGAAGAACATCGTTGGCCCCACAAATGGTTGTTAAGCCTACATGGAGGCTGAAATGTGGAAAATATACAGCGAGTAATCATCATCTCAAGAAGACAATGTTGAAAACTTCCAGGTGGCCAAAACAGAAAAGTTCTGCTACGGGTAGTTCATGCAGTTGAAAACGAAGGTATAACTCATTGAAGTAGATGCTACTGAAACTGATGGATAATGGGTTTCAACGAGACAAATTAATTGGTCGCTCAGCATTGTTACTGGAGGAAAATGGACAAAGATGTCAAAAAATAATTTAACTTTTTTCACATCAGAAAAATATTCTCTGACTATCAATATATTGTACACATATAGTAATAGTTGTGCGATATTTTTTGGCATCCCTCATCGTGAACTTATCTTTGGGGTCCAATGGAAATCTGATGCAATAAACCCGGGTCGTGTATAATCAGCATAGGCCTTATGGCCTGATGTTTCAGGCCCACAAGAAAACCAAGATGGCTACCATATTATTTCATCTTAGTGCCATGGTGGGTGGAGTCCAGCGACAAATGTGGGTGAGATCCGGCAGCTGTCCGACCAATGGGTGCACATTTCAAAACTCGACCCCCAGCAGCAGCAGCAGCAGCAGCAGCAGCAGCAATGCATTTCATGAACCAATATATACACCAGCCTGGAATGAACACCATCTTTTTGTTTTAAACAGATGATTTGTGATCAAAGAAATTATACACCATATAATATATATTGTTATGTTTGTTGAGGGGGGATGGTTGGATATTCCCAATATTCCCATAGAGCATATAGGAATGTATAGAGTAGCATGGTCTGTGTGCAAGTAGATAGCCATCTCGATGTATAAGTAGGGAAGCGTAAGCTTAAGAATTTTCTTGTTTGCAAGTGCACCATACAGGGGGTGGTGTGAGGTAATAATTAGTTAGGGATTATGGTGAAGGAAATCGTGTGTATAACCTCTACCCGGGGGGGGGGGGGGGTGGGGGACTCGGCATAAAAGAGGGGGGCGGAGCTATGAATGCATCCCGAGGGGGCGTAGAGATAGATCGCCTGGGAGGGGCATAGAATTTCCCAGATAGAGGAAAGGGAGGAGTGAAACAGTTAGTTGGTGAGAGCATTGGAGATGACAGAGAAAGAAAGTCTGAGGAGAACGTGGCTGAGAGTTAGTTGGTCTGAGGAAGAAGAGGAGAGTTTTAAGGAGGTAACCCTGCCTGTCTGTCTTTGTCCTGTGCCTGTTCGTCCTGCCTATCTGCCTCTGCCCATTTCATCATTCCTGCCTTGCCCCGTTCCGTCGACCTGCCCATATGCTCCTTGTCCCTCCTCATGATCTGCTCGTCCCCCACTGCCGCCAGAGCTGAGTCGTCCAGTTTTTGTTCCCTTTTTCCTGTCTGTGACCGAGTCAGGAGTGAGGCGCCTTAGTTTCTTAAAATTCATTTTTACCTCATTGTACATAATTATTTATTACTTGCATTCCATTCCTTTCCTTTCCAACCTGCCGTCATCTCCTCGCGACTCAATCATCCCTGGTTTTTATTGGTTGCGGTTTGGGAAATAAACCCGTTGGTTTTAAAAGCTGTAAGGTTTTCATGTCTCACCTCACTACACCCACGCGCGTTGTCCACTATTAATTTGGAACCTCTCCTCAGGAGTTAAACCGCTCGGAGCATCGTGGGATTTTACCCTCCTGCCACGTGACTCAGTCGACGTTGGTTGAGCCGTCGGTTCCACAATATGTTCAGTTCCCAGTACTAATGTGTTTTCCACAATACCTGTTATTGCTCATTGCATTGCTATTAAGTCCTACGGTTACATTGCCCTTTTTAATTTGCATGGCAGCTACACTGGCCATGGTAACAAATTATGACCCATTTTTACTGAATGAGTTGAATGGGCTGGGTGGACTCACTCGCCCTTTTCTTTCGATCAAAAAAATAGAAAAGCCGGGTAATGCTACATCCCAGCTGTTGAGTGGATAAAAAGCTAAGGAGGTGACCCAATCAAGCTTTCTGCACCAACAAAAAGAAATGAGACATTTTGTAATTGCTTACACAAATAATGCCTTGCTTAAGTTATTACAATATTGACAATTCAATTATTGCAATAATAATTCTCATTATGGAAAATGCTGTGGCTCTCATGCTGTCAAAAATCCAACAGAAACATTGGTTAACTGCATATAAAGGCTTTTTTGAAATGCTGAACACTATGATCACAACAGTATCAAAATGACAAAGTCAATCTTTCTTTGAACATCTGATGTTCCTTGCCTCTTTTACTGAAAAAATTCAATTCGTATGCTAATTTCAGAAGAACGATTATACTTTAGCCATACATTGACACAAATTGTTCAAATAGCAATTTATGATGAAGATAAACACAGAATTATGAGGCACAGATTGTTATAGATATTAAGTGGTTCCAGGAATTGTAATCAGGATCTGACAATAGAGCTTTCATTTGTAGTAGAAATGTAGGTTGTGGAATATCTTTCTGAAAGATGGTAAACTATTTTATAAATGACCAGGGTGACCACAATGTCTTGTCACCCCTTGTAAAAATTGTGACATTGCCTTTGTGTGCAGAGAGTGAATTTGTTTCCTTTTCCCCTTTTTTTTCAGATTGAGTGGAAGTAACCATGGGTGATACAAGCAATTATACCATTGAATAACGGATTGTATCAGTGTATGGGTTCACGAAACGTCCACAAACAGGGAAAAAATTGAAGAGTTGCGCGTTGACCTCCACCAATGATTCCGCCAAGAAGCTTCCTATAAAAAGACACTTCTGCGTTGGGAGCATAAACTCTTTGCAACAGGCAACATAAAAGATATGCCAAGAACCGGAAGGCCATCAACCAGAGGTCAGCAATGCGAATTGGTCGAATAA
>NC_140962.1:12236464-12278964 GCF_056783735.1 Eptatretus burgeri | reverse complement strand
CCTCATGCTTCGGCCTTCCCTCGCGCCGTCGTCACCCCACCCCACCCCGCCCATCTGTCCTTGTTATTTCACGGTTTGCCCTTCAGTTCATCCCATCCCCTCCCCATCCCCCTGTTTTCTCCTCGCATACCTTTTTCCCTGAGATAGAGAGAGAAAGAGCTCGCAGCTTCGTGTGGATAACTTTTAGTTGGCGGCCCATCCCAGGCCTTCAACTGATCGTTTTTTCCTCACTATGGCTGTGTTTATTTCCTTTGGAAACCTGTCTCGGCTCGTATTTTAATTACTGTACGAGAGTCATCACCCCTCCCCCCCTTCCTAAACATGACTTCTTATTCCCGTTATGCGGCATTTGAAGCATTAACAAGAAAACATGGTGTCGTCTGCGTCCCGCCCGACGACGTCAGCGGCAAGGATCTCGTTATCGCTACAGGAAACATAGTCGGTACTGACAAGGTCCGTGCAGCCTCGTGAATGAACAAACGTGTGGTAATCTTCGTGTCTGAGACAGAACTGGTTCATGAAATCGAATCGACTGGACTATCAACAGATGACGGACATTTCGTGCTCTAGTGGGGCGGCTTTGCCCAAATATTCAAAAGAATTGTGCATTTTGTGATACAAGCACCAAATTTGGCACAAATGTACATTAATATGTTGCGAACATTTTCAGATATTGGGCCACTTGAAATTCTCTCTTTATGTCCGCCATATTGGATTTCAAAATGGCCGCCACTTCAAATCAACATTTGCTATTATCTCTGGACGTAATTCAGCTATTGACTCGATTCTGGTATCTAAATGTATGTTTTTGGGGGCAAGGAATCCAATGGTACCATTTTCAACTTAATATTATCTATCACAGTCTGTTATATAATTTTATTTGGAAATTATCTAGGCAAATATTTGATTCAACACAATACTTTGAAAAGAATGTCTTAGTTCTGTAAATGTCAGGTATAATACTGACAGGCTACATGGTCTAGTATTTGAGGCTAGGTGTACTGGTATCTGAGGCTAGGTATATACCGGTATTGAAGATACGTGTACATAAACAGTGTCATGTTAACAAGTTCAGCATTGCCACAAGTACATGTATGTTGTTGACTCATCGTCATGTACAGTCCCCTTGTCCTCCTGGTCAAACCATTCCATGAGAGCTGCTGAGAGGAACCTGAACAGCTCGGTCTTGTTGCTGTCCACTCGTAGGAAGTTCTGCCAGTTTTTTGGTTTGGCTGCCGCAGCCACCACACGTCTCCGCACACCTTGTCCCCGCTTTGCACGTGTACTACCTTTCAGTGAATCAGCAAGGTAAGTATCCCAGACCAGATCCAGGCGTGACACTGTTTGCAGCTTCGTGGGCATATATGGGATGAAGATCTGTTGTGCATACTCTTCAAAGGTCTTTGATGCAGCCGGCTTCAGCATCTCGACGATGGCTGCTCCATCAAGCACAATACAGGTCGTGACAGGAGACTCTAGGTCTTTGCGTCGGAGACTTCTTCCAAGCATGTGAGGAGCTCACTCTTGGTACCAGTGCAGAGGCTTCCACCATCAGACAATGCAGGAGGACATGCCTGATTCTCGTGACAAAAGAACTCCTCAAGGTTTCCATCCCTCGTCTGGCAGCCAATGTACAGGCGTGCGAAGAGTTCACGGTCATTCTTGATGGAGGTGAGCTGTTGCTGACCTATGCTATGGCTTCTTGGAGTGGAAGTGCTGAACACCTTCAGCTTGTTACGAGGAATGGGTGCATCCACTGCCTTTGTCCTGTCCAACAGACACTCTCTGGTGAAAGCCTCGAACTGCTCTTGGCCAATCCTCTTGGCATTCATCATGGTCTCCACAGCAGCAGGATCTGTGATCTCCTTTGTGTCCAGTTTGACTACATCCTGACTCACCTCCTCGAATGGGTTGCCCATCTCCTCTATGACACCGACGAGAGAGCGAACATCTTTCACAAATGAGGCCTGTACACTTGGCATCTGATCATGATGACGTGTGTCTGCTGTTTGCCGTCTCCAGTGTTGGTTCCCATCCTGTAATTCTTCGATCACCAAGGCAACTTCTGGTCCCGCAACCATCCAGCGACGTAGGGCAATAGGGTTGTCAGTGAGCCCAACTGCTCCACCGTCTCCTTTGATGCAGGCATTATTCTGCTCATGTGCCTGGTCAATCGGGATTGAACAGAACACCCTCTGTGTTTTCTGAACGGTGAAGTGGCTTTCCCTGAATTTCGTGGCTACATCTGGGTGTTTGATGGTGAGTTCGGCCATGTCCTTCAGGTGCACTGGTATCCACCTAGCATAGTGGGTGTGATCCAGTGCATGGAACCAGGGGACCAGCTCTGTCAGAGCATCGAGGTACATCATTAACGATCCCTGCCTGAGAGAACGCACATACACTAGAACCAACAGTTCTAGTTCCAGCATGGTTGCCCAGTAGTGAAACTGGGGGATGTCTTCTCTCTGGCAACACCAGTCTTCAAACTCCGGAAGGTCCTCTGTATCCCTGGTCTCTCCCAGACAGTAGTGGTTGTAGGCACGGTGTTGCAGGATGTACAGTGCTGCTGCAGTCACTTGATGTGAATTTATATTTTAGACTGCCAGTATATATGAGCTTGTCTGAGTTGTTCCTAGTGATTTAGTATAGTTTTTTTTTTAATTTATATTTACAGAACTAAGACATTCTTTTCAAAGTATTGTGTTGAATCCAATATTTGCCTAGATAATTTCCAAATAAAATTATATAACAGACTGTGATAGATAATATTAAGTTGAAAATGGTACCATTGGATTCCTTGCCCCCAAAAACATACATTTAGATACCAGAATCAAATCAATAGCTGCATTACGTCCAGAGATAATAGCAAATGTAGATTTCAAGTGGCGGCCATTTTGAAATCCAATATGGCGGACATAAAGAGAGAATTTCAAGTGGCCCAATACCTGAAAATGTTCGCAACATATTAATGTACATTTGTGCCAAATTTGGTGCTTGTATCACAAAATGCACAACAGGTTTGCTATGATGCTACACTATCGTCTCCCCTCTCGACACACCGGCCCTGAAGGTCATGATCTCGAACGCTCCTCCTTTCCTCAAAAATCAGACGCTGATCTCCGAACTATCTCGTTATGGTTCTGTGGTTTCTCAAATCACCATGTTACCTTTACGGAGCCAGGACGATTGGACGAAGCATGTGATGTCTTTTCGGAGACAAGCTTATATGGTGCTTCCTCCCTCTAATGCTGAAAGAACCTTGAACATCGTTTTAAAACTCAAAATTGATAATCACGATTACCGAGTATACGTAACCACTGACACCCTGAAATGTTTCGAATGTGGTAATTTCGGACACTTGAAACGATCTTGCCCAAAGGCGACCTCGTCGATCGATGAAACAAACCTCGTCAACAAGAATGCGTCTTCTTCTTCTTCTTCTTCCTCGACTATGAAGGAAGCGAATCCCGTGTCCGGTGATAAGGCCCAGGCCTCTCAGTCCGATAGTCAAAACAGCAAAACGAATGTTTGGGATGGTTTCACCGTCGTTTCATCAAGGAAGAGAAAGACTTTACCTCATGGTCGTTTACGTCGTTTACCGTTCCTTCACCAGGAGATGTTCCCACAATGGAAGAGCACATAGATGTGGTAACCAGTACAGATCCGTGTATCAATACTGACGACAGTATTGATATGCAGGACTGTACAAGCTTGTGTGACTCGGAAACTAATACCGACTCTGACGAATCTGACCTGGAGGAAGCAAACAGGAACAGTCAGGTGGAAACGGTGGAGAAGCTGACCGGTCAAGGTCCTACCCCCCTGAACAAATAAGACTCTTCTTACAAAATACATACAGGAAACGCAGTATAAACCTGACGGAATACTTTCCAGATCTACCGTCCTTCCTTGAGTGTGCTCAGGCTATCGTACGTAAGCCTGACTTATTCGGTTTCCACCAGACACACTGTCACCGCTTAAAAAAATTGATTGCCAAGGCGAAAAGGGATCCTAATCAATTATCCCACTTCTGATCTTATTCTTCGAAGCTATTATCTTCCTCATGGCCAGTTTCAAGATTGGAACAATAAATGTTAATTGTGGTGCGAGTCCGCTCCGCAAGATCCAAATCAAACAGCTCGTAGAGGTCAACAGTCTTGACATAGCTTTGTTACAAGAGACCCATGCTGTCCGATCTGTTCAGGCTCAGTGGCGACTATTTATGGACAAGGAATGTTTCTTCAGTAACAACTCCACGTCGAAGGGAGGCATCATGTTTGTCTTCGGGAAACATTTCCATCCGTTCTGCCTTAAATTTATGAGTATTATTGATGGACACCTTGCCTCCGTGACCTTCTCTATCAATCAGGTCAAGTTCACAATTCTCAATGTGTACGCTCCAAGCAAAAATGACGACCGGATCTCCTTACACTGGATTTGCAGACTTGTCTAATTATTGGTGGCAATTTTAACTGTACTGTTAATGCTTCATTTGACCGGAACGGGCCGGAACCCCAACCATGTACCGCAAAACTTTTTGCAAACATCTTTGCGAAATATAATCTCCATGATATTTGGCGCATGCAGCACCCTTCTGATCGGTCTTATACATGGTGTCTTTGTTTAAACAACCACATCTCACTTGTGAGGCTTGATCGCATCGATGTAAATTCTCATTTATTACATGGAGTTTATAAATCCGATAACGTGCCTTCTGGTTTCTCCGACCATTCCCTAGCTCGAGTCTTTATTCAACTCTCTAAACCATGTCCAGGGAGCTCTCATTTGAAATTCAATAACAGTTTACTAGAAAACCTCAAAACCTAAAAAAAACGAGGATTATCTATATAAAACTTAAAATCTTTAACGCCTTTGTCGGTAAAGCGTTGAATAAAGCACCTATCAGCAGGCATATAATGGAAAAGGGAGTTGTAGAACAAAGGTTCTTCCAGAAACATCTGTTTCGTGTAAGAATGTGTAGCTCTCGTTATTGTCAGAGCTTGCCACGTGTTTAGCATGCTCTGATAGAAGCCAGAGAGGGGGGATGTGTTGATTTTGGAAAGGTCCATCAGGAAAAGAGAGTGGTCAAAGCCTAGCCTCCCAACCTGTTGCAAAAGGTGACGAGCGACGTTGACCCATGGTGGAGAGTGTCGCGTGTATAGCATGGGAGGAACAACCGAGAGTCGAAAGGCCATTAGCCGGCTCTTTATGTCGACCAGGCCTTGGCCTCCATTGGTCAGTAGTAAACTGAGGACCCCAGGTCGCAGCCAGTGTTTTCCATCCCAGAAAAAGGACAGGAAACACTTCTGGAGCTGTTGAAGCAACACCGCTGGAGGATGCAGCACGAAGAACCTGTGCCATAAGGTAGAGGCCACCAGTGTGTTGATGACCAAGACCCTTCCACGACATGACAGTTGTGTGATCAGACCTTTCCATTTTTGCAGTTTACCCTCAACAAACTCGAGCAGATCAACCCAATTCTTTGCTACTGTGGTATTATTACCTAAGAACACTCCAAGGTATTTCACACCATCATTGGCCCATGACAGTGGAGCAGGAAGTCTTGGCGCCAAGTAGCACAACGGACCGAGCCAAAGGGCGCTCGTTTTGTTCCAATTTACTTTGGCTGAAGAAGCTTTTTCAAATAAGGACAAACAATAACGAACGATGTTAACGTCATTGATATCTTGAACGAATACACACGCGGCATCGGCGTATGCCAATACCTTGATGGGCCATTCAAGCTGGGACAAACTAAACCCTGTTAGTCTACAGCACAAATAAACCAGTAGGGGTTTGATGGAGAGAGCATAAAGCAACCTGGAAAGAGGGCAACCTTGTCTAATTCCCCTGTTAACAGACAAAGGTGCAACAAGTTCATTGTTTATCTAAAGCACACTATAAATATTATTGTATAGTAATTTAATATAAGAGATGAAGGTTGAACCAAGTCCAAACCGCTCAAGTACTTCGAATAGGTATCGATGGTCAACACGGTCAAAGGCTTTTTCCTGATCAAGGAGAAGAAGTCCTAAATCTTTAGGGTTTTCCTTTCACAGTTCAATGATGTCTCTCACAAGGGAGATGTCATAGATGGAACGTTTTTGGACACAGTAACATTGGTCTTCCTTCAACGAGGATAAATGAGGAGTAAGTCACGATGCCAGGGCTTTTGAAAATATCTTATAGTTCGTACATAACAGGGAGATAGGACGCCAATTTTCAATACACAATACGTCTCCCTTTTTTGGGATGAGAGTAAGAAGAGCTCGTCGGCAACTCCGAGGTAGCTCTCCAAGCTGGCAGCTTGCGTTCAAAGTGTTAATGAGTTCTGGACCCAATAAGTGCCAAAACTTCTTGTAAAATTTGGTTGTAAGTCCATCCAATCCAGGTGCTTTCCCAATGGCAAGGCCGTGCAGGGCAGTGCCAAGTTCATCCAAAGTAATGGGTCTTTCCAGTTGGGAACACCCATCTTCACACAACACTGGCAGGCCTACGGAGATCGAGGCAACACTGACAGGATTTATTTGTTCCATTGAATATATTTTCGAAAAGTATTCCTTCACGAAAAGTTTGATTTCTGATTGTGTAAAGGTAATGGATGAATCTGCTAATCGCAGCTGAGAAAGCTGTTTACTGGGAAGACGTTTCTCTAAGGAAAAGAAGTACTTGGTTGGTACGTCTGCCTCATTCAGGTGTCGCACCCTCATCCGAACTAAGGCACCACGTGCATTCCTCTCGGTTATTTCCTTTAATAAGGACCGTTTCTCAGTTAAGGTTTTTTGTATGTTACTATTATTTTGTCCGATGACTCGGAGTTGTAAAATCTCTAACTGTAATATTTTCTTAACTTCATGGTCAGCCCTTGTTGAGAAAAAAACGATACTGTTGACAGAACCCTTTAATTTGGGTTTTTACTAAATCCCACCATATCAGCGGGTTAACGGAACAGCTTAACTTCTGTTCTAGGAGAGCCGTCCAGAAGGATTAAAAGGTCTGAATGAAGTTGAGGTTTTCTAGTAAACTGTTATTGAATTTCCAATGAGAGCTCCCTGGACATGGTTTAGAGAGTTGAATATAGACTCGGGCTAGGGAATGGTCAGAGAAACCAGAAGGCACGATATCGGATTTATAAACTCCATGTAATAAATGATGATATAATCACAGCTTTTAGGTTCCGCCAGGTTTTATATAAAAGATGGCGGTTAAAACGAAAACGTTGCTGTTTGGATGCGTTTTATCACCCTGGTAATGCCCTGGTATGCTGTCTACCATCCCCTCATGCTTCCTTCCGTTGCCTAAATGCTGCCAACCTTCCCTTTATGCTGCCTTAATTCCCCTTATGCTGCCTTCCCTCCCACTATCCTCATGCTTCCTTCCCTTGCCCTCACGCTTCCTTCCCTTTGCACTCACGTTTCCTTTCCCTCCCCTCACGCTGACTTCCCCTCTTCTCACGTCTCCTTTTCCACTCGTGCTACCTTGCCCTCCCTTCACGCTACCTTCCCAGCTAATATGATAAAAGGCAATGTCAATTTTTACACGGGGTGACAAGACATTGTGGCCAACCTGAAGAATAGCACTTGCTGGAGCACGTATGTACACGAGACAGAACAGTTTACATTTTGTATCCCAATGATGGGTCGGATCAAGATCCAGGCATGAACCAAAATCTAATTTAGTTCTTGTCACACTTCCAAAATGTCCACCAAATTTCGTCCAAATCCACCCACAACTTTTTGAGATATCCTATTTCCACACAAACAAACGTACACACGGGTGAAAAGTTAACCTCCTTATATCGTTGGTGGCGAAGGTAATTAAAATTTCATGTTTATATTCATATATATATATATATATGTATATATATATTATCCATTAATTGAAAAAGCCAAAAAGGATTATACTGTATTAATTTGATAGATTCACAACTGAACAACAAGGCAACTTCTTTACGATGCCAAACTCCACAAAACTGGACTGACTGATTGTAGATCGCCAGGTTAATTGAAGATAACAAGGGTTCACGGAAGACAATTGCATTAATTAATGAAAACTAGACTAATTGAAAATATCTAGAATTATTAATCATAACCAGGTTGTTTGAAAACAGCGAGGATTATTGATAAGAACCAGGTTGTTTGAAAACAGCGAGGATTACTGATAATAACCAGGTTGTTTGAAAACAGCGAGGATTATTGATAAGAACCAGGTTGTTTGAAAACAGCGAGGATTACTGATAATAACCAGGTTGTTTGAAACTATCCTGGATTATTCATAATAACCAGGTTGTTTGAAAACAGCGAGGATTACTGATAATAACCAGGTTGTTTGAAAACAAGTTGTTTGATAATAACCAGGTTGTTGTTTGATCGATCTGATGTCTGAATTCTACTCTGGTACTGAGAGTGCTGTGAAGTGTGGTGGTACCATCTCTAACTTATTTCCAGTTGTTACTGGAGTTCGTCAGGGGTGTGTACTGGCCCCCACACTTTTCAGCACTTGTATGGACTGGATTTTAGGGAGGATGTCGGAGAGATCAAGCTGCGGTGCATCGTTTGGGAATGTCAAGATCTCGGACCTTGATTTTGTAGATGATGCAGTCATCTTTGCGGAGACGTTAGATATCCTTTTGGGGGCCCTCGAGGTGCTGAATGAGGAGTCGGAGCCGCTGGGATTACGGGTTTCTTGGGTCAAAACTAAGATCCAGGCTTTCGGTGACATCTTGGACGCTGCTGTCCTGTCTGTGTCTGTTTGTGGTGAGGATGTTGAGGTCGTGGAGAGATTCACTTACCTTGGCAGTGATATTCATGTCTCTGCTGGCTGTGAGTCAGAGGTCAATAGACGTCTGGGTCGGGCCTGGGGAGTCATGGATTCACTAGATCATGGGGTGTGGCGCTGCCGGTACCTGTGCGGGAGGTCGAAAGTCCGAGTCTTCAGGTCCTTGGTACTTCCAGTCTTGCTCTATGGATGCGAGACTTGGACTCTGACCAAGGATCTGAGATGGAGACTTAATTCCTTTGGTACCAGGTCTCTTCGGAGAATCCTTGGCTATCGCTGGTCGGATTCTGTGTCCAACGAGCGGTTGCTGAGGGAGACTCGGATGAGATTTGTTACCTGCATAGTCCGTGAGCATCAGTTGCGGCTGTATGGACATGTGGCTCGTTTTCCTGACGCTGATCCTGCTCACCAGATTGTCTCAGCGAGGGAGTCTCGTGAGTGGAGGAGGCCAGTGGGCCGACCACGTGCCTCATGGTTGCAGCAGGTTGACCAGCATCTCAAGGAGATGGTGATGGGCCTGACATCTGCCTGGGGGATGGCCAGACGGAGGCCCCTGGAGTACCGGCGGAAAGTGGACGCAGCGACGCGCTGTTCTGGCACATGCTCCCATACCTGACCTGACCTGTTTGAAAACAGCTAGGATTATTGATAATCAGGTTGTTTGAAAGCAGCTGGGATTATTAATAACCAGGTTGTTTGAAAACGGTCTGGATGATTGATAATTGCGAAGTTCATTGAAAACAGCAAGGATTATTGATGATAAACAGGTTGTTTGACAACAGCGAGGATTAGTGATAATAACCAGGTTGTTTGAAAACAGCAAGGATTATTGATAACCAGGTTGCTTGAAAACGGTCTGGATGATTCATAATAGCTCGGTTCATTGAAACAGCGATGATTATTGATGATAAACAGGTTGTTTGACAACAGCTATGATTATTGATAATACCCAGGTTGTTTGAAAACAGCTAGGATTATTGATAACCAGGTTGTTTGAAAACGGTCTGGATGATTGATAATAGCTAGGTTCATTGAAAACAGTAAGGATTATTGATGATAAACAGGTTGTTTGAAAACAGCTAGGATTAATGATAATAACCAGGTTATTTGAAAACAGTTACGATTATTGATGATAACCAGGTCGTTTGAAAAGAGCCAGGATTAATGATGATAAATCAAAGTAGTCAATCGCCATTCGTTCCTCACTTACACTGATACTCAATAACCATTGTGTGTTCCTGGTCCCTTATGCATTATTAGACCATTTAGTCTATCCCTTATGGAATAGCAAAAAACTTGCACGTTCAGTCCTAATTGGTGGAGTTTACACATTTATTTGTTGTGCTCTGCTTTATCATGATGAGACAAATTATATTTGTATATCTGATGTTAATCAGAGTGATTTAAATAAGTATTATGTAGGAAAACGACCATGTTGATTGTTGATAACCAGGCTGATTGTATATAATTGGCGTGACAAACATATGAAAGATGGTGAGGGTTAGGGTAACTGATGAAAAAGGTAACTAAATGTAAGTAAGATAACTGAAGGATATCATGTTGATTGATTATACTTTAACCAGGTTTATGGAAATAACAAACAAGATGATTGAAAATGAACAGATTCGTTGAAGATAACTGGGTTGATTTGATGTTGACCAGAATAACTGATCATAAAAATCTGATTGAAAATAACTCGGCTGATTGAAGAGAAACAGAATGACGTCAATGCATAATTTATGTTCATGAGAAGTTATTGGTGTTAAGTTCAACAGGATTCTGTAGAGGCAGAGCACTTATATTACATCTGAGCTGTCCAGTCGGTTTGTTTCTCGACCCGACTATAAACTGTTGCACTGGTGTTTATTAGATAGGGAGTTGCACAGAATGAGTGTGCTGTCCCTCTCGATTCGCCTTAGCTGGTGGATATTAAAGATCCCACAGTGTCTTTGAACAAAGAGTAGTCGAGTCATTGTGCCAGTACCCTGGCCAAATTACAAATCTCTGCCATAACTTCTCCGGGAAAGGATATGGGCACCACCAGGCCTATTGCCCATGAAAACATACAAGCATGGCATCCCATTGATCTATGGGGTCATGAGTCAATGATGATGATGATGATGTTCTTGAGAATTGATCTTTAGTTATGAAGTCAGTTGTTAAAATTACCTTGCTTATTGATGACAGCCAGGCTGATTTGTTTTTGTAGCCAAGCTAATCAATTTGTTTGGCTGTTCTGATCAGCCTGGCTTTTGTTTCTTGTCCTCTATCTTCCGATCAGCTTGAACGCACCCAAATCATCTTGAAAGCTAAGTAGATTCGAGTACGGTGAGTACAGTACCTCCATGGACCGGGTGTGGAATGTATGTATATGTTAAAAAAGAAAACTTCCATCCTGGTGACAGCAGAGGGTGCTGCATCTCCTGAACACAGTCTCCTGCAGATGGGGACCTGAAGCTGGATGTTTGTTTGCATGAAATTGTCATCGTATTTGCAGTCATTAAAGAGCCCACTCTATCGATCCACGATATCGCCAGTACCCTGGCTAAATCCTTTGCTTCGAGCTCAAATAGGAAGAATAAATCAATTTTAAAGGATGTGGAATTTAAGTTAGATTAAGTTACTGGTTCGTTAATACACAGAAGATCCATAAATCGATAGATGAAGTTAATGGGATACACACCGACATCATAGGCCAAATCACCTTTGCATCAGCTTTTCGTATAACCTTGTTCAGCCCAGGATGATTGAAGTACCAGGATAATGACCAAGCCAATTGAACGTCACCAGTCTTGTCCTCAATGTGCAGAGAGAAACCATGTAATGGTGTCTATCCACCAGAGAGCCCTTTGCCGAAGCACATGGTGTTGTTTGTGAAGGCAGAGTTCGCTCACCCTTCCCTAGCTGCTCTCTAATTCCGAAGCCCCTTCTTATTTGGTCGAGAATTGAAGTCGACGCCGCTGGGAACCGGTGGTTAAAGTCCACGTATTGTCAGGTGCGGCCAGGTACGGGGGTGAATGTCACCCTTGTATGTCTCTGGAGTAGACGACACCCTTGTATAATAGCCTTATGTTGCAGAACCTTATGCATATTACCATTGCAAATTTCTAATTTCTCTCGAGATGTTTTGAAATCCATCTCTGTCGAAATGGTTGCTTCATATCGTGTAATTGTTTAGCAGAGCCAAGCAAATCCATACGCGAACCTGATCATCCTGCGTCCCTCTTGGCCAGCAGGAGCCTGCCTGCCACTGCTGTCACCGATTATCATGATATGCTCGATGCTGCTTAAAAAGCACGTAATAAAAGAAACCCTAATTTAGATTTGCAGGGGATTTTAAAAATATCTCGAGAGAAATTATAAATTGGCATTGACATTAGGCACCCTTGCCACTGGTTTGTAATCTCTTTTAAGCTGGGGAGGGTGTGTGTAGCGGCATGGGGAATGTGTTGTATTACTTTTAAGTGTCGAGCGAAGGGTGTTTATGGATTTAAAAATTTTGTTTTATTTTTGTAGCGTTAGTCCTGTCTTTATCTGTCTTTAGTTCGTTTTCATCACAAACTCTATGAGAGCGTTGAGAGTGTATAATGATCTAACCAGTTCGAAGGAACCCGAATCCATACTCTGTAGGTGGAGGATGTGTATGCTTGAGAAGGAAGAGTGGGAGGAAGATCTGAACTAGGAATTTAACCCAGAGGTGATTTCACCCATGCAGGAAGCAAAGAATGGATGTTTATTTAGATCTATCCAATTGACTGTAGCAAAGCACACCTGTCCCATTCCGTGTCCTGGTGAATTTGTTAGTTAAAAAAAACAAAAGAGGAGACAAGTGCTTAGAGTTGAGAGGAGATGATTTCATAGAGTCAAGGACCTGAAAATAGATGTCATGGCAGTGAAAGCTGTTGGAAAACCATAAAACTTGTCCAGGAGTTGCAGTTCAAGAACCAGCAATGTTGTCATCGTCCCCCCTCCCCCCTCATCATTTGGGGATCTCAGGGACTTGCAAGCTGCTGTTGACAGTCATGACTCATTGTGGCAAGTGTTTTTTTTCAACCCGTGTGAACAGCCTTGAACAACTGTGACAGAGCTCGATTGGAAGTAAAAATCGTCGCTTCTGCTTTGTGCTAGAGAATTGTGAGATCGAACCTTTTGTGTTCAGACTTCATAATTTCCCTTTGTGCAGCCCAGAAACGACATTCTGAGAATAGACTTTAAAATGTTGAAACTTAAAAAAAAATCTGGACCGAAAACTGCTCTTCTTTGCCTTTTTGTGTTGTTTATGGGTTTGTGTTACGTGTTTAATTTCGGAGCTTGAATGTTCCAATAAAATTCCATGTCCATTGTTTCTAGCTTTATAATTGTTTATCATTCACTTCCGGTTCTGGGTTTGGAGCGTTGGCAGGTCTCCTTCAGGGCTCTCTGCTGTCGATCTCAAAGTTAAGTTTCCGGTCGTTATCTGTCCCGTTTTAACTGTTTATTTTCTTACCTGCATGTTACTGTGTGTTCCTAGTTCGGTTTTGTTTCAAAAATCGTGCAATTTTGTGAGTTTTTGTCGAACTTGTCTTACCGAGTGCTTGAGGCCTACCCATCGTTCCCCGCGGTGTACGATCGTGTTTATTTGTATTTTCTCCCCATTACCTTCAATTTCTATCTTCCCCACTTTCCCAACGTCCCCCATCCCTCCCAACTAAACACTATTTCTTGTCTTGAATAAAAAAACCTTTCTCCTTGCACAC
Source organism: Eptatretus burgeri (assembly GCF_056783735.1). Classification (NCBI taxonomy): domain Eukaryota; kingdom Metazoa; phylum Chordata; class Myxini; order Myxiniformes; family Myxinidae; genus Eptatretus; species Eptatretus burgeri. The sequence continues at coordinate 12,265,450 of NC_140962.1, read as the reverse complement.
TCGCAAGTCTAGATCCTTCTTCTTCTTCTTCCTCTTCTCTTCTTCTTCTTCTTCCTCCTCTTGCCGGCACACCATCTTTATTCCACTTAGCTGACCCTCTCTCACCATTACCTTCACGATTTCTTCCGATCTACAACCTTCCATTCCCGAATCTTACCTGTTCTTCAAAAATACAGCAAAAAATAAGAATCTTCCTTCTATCCTTTCGATCTCTACACCTCACACCTCCTGTAACCACGTGTCTCTCTCTCTCTCTCTCTCTCTCTCTCTCTCTCTCTCTCTCTCTCTCTCTCTCTCTCTCCCTCTCTCTCTCTCTCTCTCTCTCTCTCTCTCCCTCTCTCCCTCTCTCCCTCTCTCCCTCTCTCCCTCTCCCTCTCTCCCTCTCTCCCTCTCTCCCTCTCTCCCTCTCTCCCTCTCTCCCTCTCTCCCTCTCTCCCTCTCTCCCCCTCGTACTTTTCATCGACCCAGCAGCTTCACACTCCCAGGTCAAAAAACCAGTAAAGACCAGTAGCTTACTGGTCAACTGGTACCAGTAAAGCCAGTTGGTTTCTTACTGGTTTTAATATGGAAATTGGAATAGAGTGATATATTACCAGTTGAAATACAATTGTATTTAACTAACTGGTATCAACTGGGACCAGTACATTGTAACTGGTATCAACTGGGAGACCAGTACATTGCAACTGGTATCAACTGGGACCAGTACATTGCAACTGGTATCAACTGGAACCAGTAAGACTTTAACTGGTACAAATATGAGCTACTGGTTTTTTCAACTGGGAAATTGGAATTCTGACTGAATTTAACTGGTACCAGTTGAAACCAATAGAGACCAGTTAAAGACCAATTAGAACCAATAGAGACCAGTTGAAAATGTGTACTGGTTTTAACTGGTTTTTCGACCTGGGCTGCGTTACCGTCAAAATTCGCCACACACTTCCACGATTTTACTTCATCCTTCCCTTTTTCCAAATGTTACACAATCTTTATTGAAAATAAATAATTTCACTTTTGACAATACACCTCCCAGAGCCAAGTGCTTCTCCCATAACCACGTGATCTGTTTAGACCCCCTGCATTTATCGATCCAATTTCACCATTCACCTCACAATTTCTATAACAGTTCCATGACCTAAACAGATGAAAACTCTCTCAAACAATAATAATAATAATAATAATAATAATAATAACGATCTCTTATAATGCTTCATCTTCCTCCTTCACACGTGGTACTCTTTACTGTATCATAATGCACTACTCTTCTACTATTTAAACAGACTGCTCTCAATTCGACCTTTCCTTCATACCTTGCCTAAAAAATCCAACTGTTACAGCGTTTCTTCTCTCCATTCTCTGAATTCGCCTTTATTACATCCATCAAGAATTGTGTTTAATCGCATCTCTGACCTAAAACTTAAAAAAAAACCCCAGTTTGCTATGAATGTTTGCTTTCCATCAACCATTCTTTTTTTCCAATTTCAGTGCCAACTCACCCCTCTCACCCCTCACTCTCAAAGCAACCATCACACTCTTCTCCCTCAAAGCCTCCCTCTCACCTCTCTCCAAAACTCCCCCCTCACCTTTCTCCCACCATTCACCCCCTCTCTCATCCTTCTCAAAGTTGCCCCCCCTCTTATCCACAAAGCTGCCTCCTTCCACTGCCCTCTCACCTCCATCTCTTCACTCCACCTCAAATCCTCAACTGCCTTCTTCCCCCTCTCTTGTCCCCCATTCCCCCCAGCACCACAGAGCCTTTTCTCCTCCTCATCCGGCGCCTCTCCTAAATATTCTGCAATCCCCCACACTCTTTCAACAATATCCTTACTCCCCCCCCCTTGTCCCTTGTCCTATCCTCCCCCTCTCCTCCCACCCCCTGCTCCCAAAGCCTCCTCCCCTCCCTCTTCATTAACATTGTGGACCTCAAATATTCAGGGCCTTCACTCAAACCTTTCAGATCTTTCCATACAGGTTACCACTGACAAACCAGACATAATCTGCCTAAGAGAAACTTTCCTCTCCCAAGACGTATCTGACTCCCAAGTATCTCTCCCCGGTTACTCCCTCTTACGGTATGACAGACCTGAGCCTCGTCCTGCTGGAGGAGTTGCTCTCTTCATCAAAGACTCTATTCCTCACTCTCCATGCACTGCCCTCACTCCCCCACACCCCCAGGAATACCTCTGGCTTCGGCTTCCCCTCCACTCCCACCTCATGTTTATATGTGTACTGTACCGTCCACCTAACAGTGATGACTCCATCTACACCTCACTATCCAAAAACATGGACCAACTTCGATCTTCCTCTATCTTCAAACTCTCTCTTCCTCATATGTGGTGACTTCAATTGTCATCATGCCAGTTGGCTAGGTGTGGGTACCTCTCACCTGTCATGGCACCTCAGCAAAAGCTTTCTGCGACTCATTGGGACTGACTCAATCGGTCAACTTCCCGACCCGGATCTCAACCAATGGTACTCCACCTCTTCTGGATCTGATTTTGACAAATTTCCCTGACAATATCTGCTGCTCTTCCTTCGCTCCAATCGGTTCTTCTGACCAAGTCCTTGTCAAAGTGGACATCTCTCTGGTTATTATCAGAGAACCACCTCACGGCCGTCGAGTCTGGCATTACACTCAAGCCAACCGGCAGGGTCTCCAAGCAGCCATCAAACTTATAGACTGGTCTCCTTTCGCTACTTTATCCAACATCAACTCATCCTGCGAATTCTTTCAAAGAAAGTTGCTCTCCCTCATGCACAGATTTATCCCCTCTCTCTTCAGTTGTCCTACCCTTCCTCCCACCCTTGGTTCACTGAAGCTTGTGACGAGGCAGTTGCCCTGAAACAACTTGCCTTTGCCCGATGGAAAACAAACCCAAATGAGGGCAATCTCAGTTCCTTCCATAAAGCTCGGAACAAGTGTGGATCTACCCTCAGGAGAGTGAGAAAACAACATCTTTCTCATCTCAAGTCTGAACTCTCAAGCCTCTCTCCCTCCTCAAAATCCTGGTGGCATCTAATCAAATCTGTTTCTGGTGTATGTTCCCCCTCCATCCCCTCCATTACGTGAAAAGGCTGAATGGCTAAACTCAGTGTTTGCAGCTAAATCTTGTGTCCAAAACCCATCGCTTTCTCTACCCACCTTACCCAGTCACACCCAACTGTCCCTGGACTCTGTGTCCTTTTCTCCTGACAAGGTGGAGAGCTTGCTGTCAAACCTCGACTCAGATTCTGCAACCGGACCAGATGGCATCAGCCCACGTGTCTTAAAACCTGCTCTTCTGCTCTTGATCCCCCTCTCTCTGTTCTATTCACTCTCTCATTTTCTCAAGGTCATCTGCCATCTGCTGGAAAATCAGCAAACATTACTGCCCTGCATAAAAAAGGTGCAAAAACAGATCCCTTCAACTACAGACCAATCAGCCTTCTCCCAATCATCAGCAAGGTTATGGAATCCATCATCGCTTCAGACATGAAATCCTTCCTCTTCTCCAATGGCTTGATTTCCGATCATCAATTTGGTTTCAGACCAGGTTACTCTCCCCTGGATATGTTGCTTCTGCTCTCCCAACAATGGATGGAGGTCCTCAATGCCAGACATGAAATCCAAGCCGTATCCCTGGACATATCATGTGCTTTTGACACAGTCTGGCACCCTGCCCTGCTCACCAAACTCTCTTCCCATGGTATCCAAGGCCATCTCCACTCATGGCTCGCAGACTTCCTTTCCTGTCGCAGTCAACCTGTGGCCCTAAATGGAGTTCTTTCATCCCCTCTTCCTGTCCAGGCTGGAGTTCCTCAAGGTAGCGTTCTGGGCCCTGTTCTTTTTCTGGTTTTCATCAATGATCTCTCCGACTCTGTGGAAAATCCTCTATATCTCTTTCCTGATGACTCCACCCTCTGCCGTACCATCGGTCATCCCTCAGACTGGCAAGCAGCAGTTTCTTCCCTCACTGCAGATCTGGATAAAATCATAAACTGGTCCAACATGTGGAGCATTTCTTTCAATCCGGACAAATCTCACACTCCCACGATGTCTCTCCGAAAGGACCGTTTAGAACCCCCCCCCCATCAACTTTCTCAACAATCCTCTGGAAGAAGTCCTTTCTTTCAAGTTTCTGGGTCTCACTATCTGCCATGACCTTTCCTGCGAGAGCCACATTTCAAACCTCGCCTCCAAAGCCAGTCATCGACTGGGAATCCTCCATCGTGCAAAGTCCTTCCTCGGCCCACCTGAGCTCCTGACCACTTGCAAAGTTTTCGTCCGCAGCCTGATGGAGTACTACTCTCCCCTCTGGGCTGGTGCTCCTGCCTCCCACCTTTCTCGGCTTCATGCTGTGGAAACCAAAGCATTTTGGATCATTGGCATCTCCCACAATGAGGCTGAGTCTTTGGGCCTCTCACTCTCACCGCAGGCAGGTCGGTGGTCTTTCTGTCTTCTACCATCTCCTCTCCAGCCTCGCCCCCCCCCGCTCTCTCCGCGATTTGTCCCCACCACATTTCCGCAGGGCGCTCAAGGTCCGCCAACAACCCCCTTCTGGTAAAACTACCAAAATCACGAATCGCTGCTCACCTTCACTCTTTCATTCCTCTTTTTTCCCATGTTTGGAATAAACTCCCTCACTCTATTCAATCCCATTCTTCCCTCCAGGCCTTCAAAACAGCTGTTCAGCACCACCTCTTATCACCCCCCATCCAAATCCTCGATCTTTTCTACACCCGATAATCCACCCAAGCCCACCTCCTTCAAATTCCCTGGTTTCCTTCCTGAAAGTCCCTGTAATGTCCATCTTCTATTCCCCATGTTCCCCGTCCCATCCCTCTCCCTTCCACAGATCTCCAAATGTCTCTGTTCCCCACTGTTTTGTCCTTCCCACTCCCGCCCCTCTTGTCTCATGCCCCCCCCTTGCGGACCTCAAAATATGCGTTGTGTGTTAGCTCTCACACGAGCCTCAACAAGGTAAACAAAAAAAAAAAATGAAAAAATCTTCCAGATGCTGTTTTGTCTCACTCTTCCAGAGGTTCAAGCAAGCAGTGCACTGCTATCTGTTCTCATCTACAATTCTGATCCATGATCTTTATGACCTACATTAACCTTTTCTCACCCAATACTATTATACAGGGTATTTTTTTTAAATTTGAGAACCCTAAATAATTCACACATACCAAGGATGCTTTCAGGAAGATGGTGCCACGAGTTGCATTTTGCGATGCAGCATAAACGAACGTTGGCTACTCTTTGGTGACCTGTTGTGTTCAAGTCATTTTGGCCACCTTGATCCCCAGATTTTACGTCGCCAGCTTAATTTTTGTGGGGATATTTGAAGGATAGAGTGTACGCTACAAATCCACGCACGCTTGGTGAATTATAAGCAAAAATCAGTGACACAATCAGCAATATTCCCCAAGAAATGCTCAACTGTCTCGGAGACAGTAGTGTGAAGAATGAATCTGTGCTTGCAACATGGTGATGGACACTTTCGGCACTTCATTTAAAGTAATCAATTGTATGGATCATGTCACGTCTTTCTGTAACATTAGGCTACATTTACGCAAACTATGAGGTTTCTCACCTTTTTTTTTTTAGTGTATAGGAATTATTTGGTTTTTTTAACCTCCGCCATTGAAGATGGACGGAGGTTTCTGTTTTCACCCCTGTCTGTTTGTTTGTTTGTTTGTTAACAGTATTACGGAAAAACTCCTGGACGGATTTCGATGAAACTTGGTGGGGGGGTTAGGTATGGTCCAAGGATCATGCCATTAGATTTTGGACTTGGTCCAAAGTCCAATATGGCCGTTATGGCGGCCATTTTGAAAAAATATTTGAATTTTTGTTTTTGCATTTCTACATGTTTTAAGTGATTTCCAACCCAAAAAAATACATTTTGCAACTTTTTATCAAAGAAATTTCGATTTTATTTGAAAAATATTTCAATTGTTTTTTTTTGCATTTCTACATGTTTTAAGTGATTTCCAACCCCCCCCCCGCAAAAAAAAAATTTGTTAGAGAAAAAAAAACAAATTTTGCAGCTTTTTTTTCAAAAAAATTTCGATTTTTTTTTTTTGGCATTTCTACATGCGCGTCGATCTAGTTTTGTTTATTCAATCGTGGTTCAGTAGAGTCTGATCCGTTTTGACCAACAATGAATAGGATATTATTAGGTTCACTTAAGTGACCCAGCAGTATTGGCGGCGGAGGTTTTGCACTCTACCGACTGCTCCCCCTCTAGTTTATTTGTCGTTTTTACTTTTCAATAAAGTTTTTATAGTTTTTAGTGTATAGGAATTCTTTGGGGTTCTCGAATAAAAAAAAATCACCCTGCATTAATGTAATAACATTACCTATGCTTTACTGCCTCACCAACTTGGTGGTGAGTTTACGGTTGGGCGTAATAATAAACCAAAATATGGCCCTTCCGACCCGATAAATGCATCATGGGGTTTAACCCGAGTCCTACCAACATATTTTACAACCTAATCTTTCCAACTGGAGTCTTTTCAGACCCCAACTCAAAAACCACTCAATTTCACTAAATCTACCAAAGTTTCACATCAATGACTAAACATGGTATTTTATTGATAAAATCAACAGAAATAATAAAAATAAATATAAAATTAACCTTCCAAATGGGGAGTTTCATGACCCCAATTCAGAAGCACTAAATTTCATTCAATCTACTGAAGTTTCACATCAATGAGGAAACATAAGCCTGGTGTTGGCTCAGTGGTTAGGGTGGTGGCTTGGGATCCTAGGGTCCTGAGTTCAAGCCCTGTTGGCCACTGAATAAATACACCAGGGGGTCGACTCAGCCTGTCATCCTTCTGAGGTCAGCGAAATGAGTACCATTTATAGTGTGTGTACTGGTAGATGTGCACTGCATCAGTGACACAGTCGCGCTTCAAGAAATGATAGCTACCCCAGCAGCTAAGCTGCCATTTGACCACCGACCACCAATGAAGAAACATAATTATTTTGACTGGATGATGTTTGAGTGATAAAGTAAACAAATATAAGCATAAAAATAAAAATTGGAGGACTTGCTTGATACAAATACCATTTGAAGTAATCATGTATGCAAAAAAATGAATGAAAACAACTGGGGTCTTTTTGGTCCCCAGAAAGGATTTGTTTGTAACTCTTTGCAGTAAGGTGGGATTTTAAAACATCATTTGTATTTATTACCGGCACATATCGGTAAAGAAGCTAATAAAACATTAAGTACATTGTTCAACTAATATAGAAATAACATGTCAAAATGTATACCTGAGGTCCAAAAAGACCCCTGGTGGCAGGACTAGGGTTGAACGCCATGGATACATGTGTACTGCTTCGCTTCCTGCCCGGATAGCTTCAGCAGAACATACTCGAGTCTATTTTAAAGACCGAGGATCTCAGGTCACAAGTAAAGAATTGTGGAGTCATCGACAATGGTTTCGCTCTTGTTGGGGCTCATCAGGACAACTTACTACATAATTGTTTAACTGTGACCATGCAACACAGTTGGCTTAAACCCTTGGTCTTTAAAATACTCGAGTATGCATTGTTTACATCACCAGGCATGTGTAGAGGCACGGAGCATTGGCGACGTGGAGGGAGGAACCAGAGTGGGGATTAGGGGCTGGACCAAAGGAACAACTTGTGCCAGAACCATTGGGTGGCATGAGCTCACCTCGGCTCATACAAGATATGCAGGGGCTCAACACGTCCCCACCTTCTTCTTTCTTTCCTCATCTCGTATTTCCATCATAAGCCTGGTGTTGGCCTAACAGTTAAGGTGGCTGGCTTAAGATCTTAGGGTCTTGAGTTTGAGCCCCTCACCATTGAATTAACACCAGGTGCGGTTGATTCAGCCTGTCATCTTTCTGAGGTTGCAGAAATGAGTACCAGTGCACCAGTAATCGAGGGCACTGCATCAGTGGCACATCCACACTCACAGAAAATGATACAATCAGCAGCCATAAGCTGCACATGATAGCTCTCCATAAGCTCTTTCCATCCTGCCCCCTTCCCTTGCCCATCTCTCCCTTCAGTATCGGATGCATGTTTGGCACCAAAGTTAATGTAGATTGTGGAATGTTAAGTAACAGTGCAAGGATCCAATGGTGAGAATGTTCGCTTCGGGGATACGGGAAAAGGGAATTGTATGCCTGCCCTGTACATATATGATTGCAAATTTCCTCATCTGTAAATACGTGTATTGTTTAAGGAAAGCCTTGTTTAGTACAACTCTTCTGACTTATCCTGTCCATTTTGATGGTGGCATAAGGCAACTGAGGGGTTGATTGCTCAGCTTTTAGATTGGCTCGTAGGTCACAGGAAGGTTTTTTTGTTTTTTGTTTTTGTTTTTTGTATGTCGTGAACAAACTTTGATCCATAATGGGTGCAGAAGGTTGCAGGCAAGTTTCATTGGAATTGTGTAGGTCATTTCTGAGAAGTTGCAAGAGTTTGTGGACGGACGGATGGATGGGCCATCCCATAAGCTCCCCCAAACTACTTTACAGGTGAGCTAATGAAAATCTGAAATGCCTTGCATCAATAAGTATTTAACCCCTTTGCTATGACACTCCAAATTGAGCTCATTGCCATCCAATTTCCTTTGGTCATCCTTGAGATGCCTCTACAACTTGATTGGAGTCCACCTGTGGCCAATCCAATTGATTGGACACGATTTAGAAATAAACACACCTTTCTATCCAAGGTCCCACAGTTGACAGTGTATGTCAGAGCAGAACCTTTACCTTGAAGTTCAAGGATCTGTCCGTAGAATTCTGAAATAGAATTGTGAGGAGGCATAGATCTGGGGAAGGGTATAAAACAATTTCTAGAATGTTGAAAGTTCCCAGGAGCACAGCGAGCTCCATCATTCGGAAATCTAAAGAATATGGAACTACCCGGACTCTTCCTCGAGCTGACCGTCCCACCAAACTGAGCAACCGGGCAAGAAGGACCTTGGTCAGGGAGGTGACCAAGAACCCAATGACCACTCTGACAGAACTACAGAGTTCCTTGGCTGAGATGGGAGAACATGCCGGAAGGACAACAATCTGTGCAGCACTTCACAAATCTAGGCTTTAAGTTTGAGTAGCCAGACAGAAGCCTCTCCTGAGAAAAAGGCACATGACAGCACACCTGGAGTTTGCAAAAAGGCTTGTGAAAGCATGCCTGGAGTTTGTAAAATGGCACATGAAAGACTCTGAGATCATGAGGCAAAAGATCTATGTTCTGATGAGATGAAAATTGAAATCTTTGGTCTGAATGCAAAGCACTAAGTATGGCGGAATCCGAGCACAGCTCATCACCCATCTAACATCACTCCTCCCGTGAGTCATGGTGGTGGCAGCATCATGTTATGGGGATGCTTTTCTGCGGCAGGGAGTGGAAAATTTGTAAGGATAGAGGGACCAATGAATGGAGCCAAATACAGGCAAATCCTTCAGGAGAACCTGCTTCAGAGTGCAAAAGACCTTCAGAACAAAAATATGAAAGTTCTTGAGGGGCCCAGCTAAAGTTCAGACTTGAATCCCATTGAGAATCTGTATAAAGACTTGACAATTGCTGTTTTCCAATGCTCCCCATCCAACTTGACAGAGTTTGAACACATCTGCAAGGAAGAAAGGGAGAAAATCCCCAAATCCAGACATGCAAAGCTGATAAAGATATACACAAGAAGACTTGAAGCCGCAATCACTGCCCAAGATGCTTCGACAAAGTATTTACTTGAGGGTAATATTACAATTGTGTGTTATTTTCCTGGTATCAGAGTTGTATGTGTTCAATGGGTGTTTTTTGCTTTAAACCCTGAGCCCGACCCGTCGTCTCCTCTCCACCGATGTGGTGGGTGGCGGGGGGGGGTCAGGTATGGGAGCATGCGCCAGAGCAGCGCGTCGCTGCATCCACTTTCCACCGGTACTCCAGAGGCCTCCATCTGGCCATCCCCAGGCAGATGCCTGGCCCATCCCCATTCCCTTGAGATGCTGATCAACCTGCTGCAACCACGAAGCACATGGTCAGCTCATTGGCCTACTCCATTCAAGTGACTCCCTCACTGAGAGAATCTGGTAAGCAGGGTCAGCATCAGGAAAACGAGCCACATGTCCATACAGCTGCAGTTGATGCTCACGGACTATGCAGGTAACAAATCTCATTTGAGTCTCTCTCAGCAACTGCTCGTTGGACACAAAGTCAGACCAGCAATAGCCATGGATTCTCTGAAGTGACCTGGTACCAAAGGAATGATGTCTCCATCTCAGATCCCTGGTCAGAGTCCAAGTCTCACATCCATAGAGCAAGACTGGAAGCACCAAGGACCTGAAGACTTGGACTTTCGTCCTGAGGACCTGAAGACTACCGGCAGCACCAGACCCCATGATCCAGTGAATCCATGACTCCCCAGGCTGAGACCTCTGTCTCACAGCCAACAGAGACATGAATATCACTGCTAAGGTAAGTGAATCTCTCCGTGACCTCAATATCCTCGACACTAATAGGTACAGACAAGATAGCAGCATCCAATATGTCATTGAAAGCCTAGATCTTAGTTTTCACCAAGGAAACCCGTAATCCCAGTGGTTCTGTCTCCTCATTCAGCACCTCAAGGGCCCCCAAAAGGACATCTAGAGTCTCTGCAAAGATGACTGCATCATCTGCGAAATCAAGGTCAGAGATTTTGTCATTCCCAAACAACGCATTGCAGCTTGATCTCTCCGACATCCTCCCTAGAATTCAGTCCATACAAGCACTGAAAAGTGTGGGTGCCAGCGCACACCCCTGACAAACCCCAGTAATAACTGGAAATAAGTCGGAGATGGTATCACCACATCTCACAGCACTCTCAGTACCACAGTAGAGTTCAGACATCAGATTGATCAGTTTCGGTAGTGAAGACCAAGAATCCTCCAGACGGCATGGTGATTCACTGAATCGAACGCTTTACAGAGATCAACATAGGCTGCAAGCAGCCCCTGCCGAAACTCTCATCTGCATTCGGTGAGGACACGAAGAGCAAGGATACGGTCAATCATTGACCTCTTTGGTGTAAAGCCTGACTGCTTTGGATACTGGTGCTCAAGCAGATGGTGGTGAACACTATTTAGAATTATCCGAGCAAAGACCTTGCCGGGCACTGAGAGCAGCGTCACCCCTCGGTAGTTGTTGCAGTCTTGGTGATCACCCTTCCTTTTCCAGAGAGTGACAACAAGGCCCGTCTTCCATTCAGTTGGGATGATGCCTGTGCTCCAGGCAGAGCACAGAACTGCATGCAATGACACGAGTGCAGCATTTCCACCAGCCTTGAGAAGTTCAGCATGGATGCCACAGATCCCTGGAGCTTTACACCATTTCAACCGGTTCACCGCAGCCTGTGTTTCCACAAACGAAGGTGGATCACAGTTGATTGGAGGGTCAGCAATCGGGATAGTGACACCCCTGACATCCAACTCAAAAGCTGGTGGATCAGGCTGGGACAACTGCTCATAGTAAGCGGCCAAGAGGGCATTCACTTCGGACTCCTCTGTCAAGAGCCCACTACCCTCTGCTCTAACTGCAGTACACCGAGGGATGGCCTTGGATGAACGCAATGCGTGAATTCCCCTGAAACAGGATGAGAATCACTTGACCACAACTGATGCTCTACTCCCTCATAGATTCCTCACACATAGGCCTCCTTTTCCATCCTTAGTGCATGTACAGTTTTACACCTCAACTCCCTGAACAGCTCAGTTCTGCCATTCAGCCTGGGGTGGAAGGTTGAAAACTTTTTGACACAGAACATTTCAGCTTTTCATTTTTGATTAATTTGTAAAAATTTCTGAAAACAATTTTTCACTTTGCCATTATGAGGTACTTTGTGTAGATCAGTGACAAAACAATTAAATTGAATTCATTTTCAGTTCAGGCTCTAACTCAACAAAATGTGACAAACGTCGAGGGGTGTGACTACTTTCTGAAGGCACTGTAGCTAACGGTCGGTAGGGGAGGCATTTAAAATAACAAATGAAAACAGTGGCAAAAATAATGTATAATGTTTGTGAATAAGAGAAATAAAGGATTCTGGTTCACGCCTGGTTGGCTTGCATTTCCTTCAAATGCCGTTTGGTCTTCACAATGCTGCAAAAACCTTTCAAGACTTTAGACGCAACAGCAGAAAAATATCGGAAACACCATTGTCTCCTCTTCACCCGTTTGCAGGACTTCGCCATCGTCGTCAATCCCACAAAGTGCATATTCGTGATTCTGGAGTTGAATTTCCTTGGTCATTGTATTAACGACTCAATGCAAACTGCAAGAGGTTTTTGGCCTTGTCAACTTTTTCCATCAATTTGGTCCAAACGCAGCTGTAACACTGCAGCTGCTGAATGAGTTCCTCGCAACCGGAAAGCATCCTTAAGTGTTCCAATTGTTTGAGCCAACCTTCACAGCCTTCCACACCATCAAAGACACACTGCCCAATGCCTCATGCCTGGTTCATCCTCAGCGAGAGGCGACCACGACCAGCAAGCCTGATGGTAGACACGAGGTTGCAGTGGGCGTAATCCTTTATCAGTACATCGATGCTGACTGGTGTCCACTGATATTCCTCTCCAAAATGCTGAAACCAACAGAGCGCAAGTTCGATTGGGAATTGCTCGTTGTGTCCCTTGCCATCAAGCGCTTCCATCACTTCTTCGAGGCCAGACAATTATTTGTGCTTACTGACCAAAAACCTTTAACTTTCCCTCTATCCACCCATTCAGACTCTCACTGTCCTCACACACTTTGACAATTCAGTTATATCTCTCAGTTCACCACTGAACGTGGCATCAAAGGAATCACAAACGTGGTGGCCGATGCTCTCTCAAGCATCGAGGTATTGGCGTTGTGGGTTTCAGGAGGTGGAACGGAGACACGCTAGGTTTCAAAGTATCCACCTCTGCAACCACTTAAACTTCAGCTTTTGGTGTGTGTGTACTCATAGTTACTTTCAGTCAATGCTTGTTTAATTACTGCATTACCTATGGCAACAAAAATGCATCGTTATTTCGAGTCGCTCTGCACCTGAGATGGCACCCTTGAATGTCATGTTTGTCCTCGGTATCTGTGGATTGATGCATTTCACTATCTCATGAATGAGTGTTTGGTGAATGCCTGGTTCTTTCTGTCATAGAATAATAAAAATGGTACTGGTGGAAACCTAATAATCCATTTACTTGGGTGGGGAGCTGATGATCGATTAACTTGGAAAAAAAATCTGTCTGTTTAATCACAAAAATTCCTGTTTTAAAACTGTCTGCGCAGGATTGAAGACGAAGAAGCATAAATATAAGCTTAATGCAGCAGCATGTTCCCAGGTGGGACACATATTTACGAGTGAATATAAATCTTAGTTTCCTTATCTTTTCAGCAAGTTCCATGAGCAAGTTGTTGAACGCACCCCGAGCCGGCCTTTTCTCCACCCAGAGCTTTACCCACAGCCGTTTCTTTCTCCTGGCACGGCATTGGCAACATACCAACACTAAGTGCCAAAGCAACACTACTCAGAGCTTTCACCATTCTCATCCTCTCCCCTGTATTTCTTCTTCATTGCCATTTTGTTTTCCGTAATGGAGCGTGTATGGGTGACGTCGCCATGTTTGCGTTCCACCATCTCGGAGTAGAAGCAAACACAGTGAAACTACACGTGGACTCCATCATTGTGTTTACATTTGTTAAAATAGGAGTTTAAAATTGTGAAATTTTCCACTGTATTTTGTTGTGGGAATCATGCTGATAGGGAGGATTGGTTGTTGGATCCTAGACTGCCAACAAGCAGCAATATAAAGATTTGGATATGAAGGCTTGACTTTGAGTTAGGAAGGGTGTTCAAAAGGGATTTAGAATGAGATTCTCACAGTAGTCCAAAAAACGGCAAATTTGTCTTTATTTTCTTAATATCTGATTATGTACACTAAGTAAGGTGTGTGCGTGTGTATGAAGTCAGGGTTCAATTCGCGACCTGACTCTAAATTGTCTGGTGCTTCACAGGCATTGTTGCATCACAGGTTGGTCCGTCCCTCGGCGATGATCTTGTTGCGATGCGTTGGCAAGCATCGGCTAGTGTGTAGCGGGCTTTAGTTTTTCAAATCCCTCCCAAAAATATTCAAATATCGTATTCTCGAGAACCGCTGAACCCATCAATGCAAAACCTCACAAATAACACCGATGGACCGAGGCGCTTCAACTTGCGAAAGGGGAGGCTGCTTCGTGAGACCAAGATGTTGACCAATAACCGATGAAGTGCTTACTTTTTAACATGGTCGTCGGTGAACAAAAAGGTATCTATTTACAGTCATACACATAACCAGACACCACTGTGAATTACTTGGTGCTATATTAACCGAAATATTATCTCCCTTGATGGGAAAGGGCCGACAGATGGTGCGAAAACAGAAAAATACTGATTACGTACCTTCTCGATGATGTCGCTTAACTTTTCCTGTGATGAAATTTCATATCTTAATCCTGACATTTATTTGTAAAAGTACTTCGGAAGCTTCTTAATTTTTTTTTTTCAGTGAAGATATTTGTGGTTTTTTTAACATCATCACATTCACGATGTACTTTGGCTTTGATTAGGGCTTATTTTCAGAAGTTTTGTGCAAAACAATTTATTTTGACATTGAGACAGAAACCAGCGAGTGTTGCTTTATTATTATTATTATTATTATTATTATTATTATTTGGTTTTCTTTTTTCTTTTTTGGTTTTAGGGTTGAGGTGTATGTGTATAGCTTTGCCATGGACTTTGGTCTTTGTTCGAAAGGGTAAGTGTTTCAGTGTGCCATGATGTTAACATTTCTTCAAGGCGTTTCTCAACAGATAAAGCACTGTCCAGGACCGATTTTAAAGTAAAATTGTGAAAATCCATGCCAACGACGCACAAAAATTTGTTGGTCGTGGTCCATGGTAGTACCCAATAGAGCACCTTGCAGATGTAAGATTGGCTGTACATGCTTTCCCCACTATGCAGTAAGAATCCACCCCTTCCACAATCAACTATAATGTTTTGCATGACTGTATACATGTTTTCACATCATATCACCTGTATGTATACATCTGATAGTTATTATAGAATCGAAAATGGCAAGGCCAATCTCCACCAAATTTTGCATATCTGCTCGAGGTACACAGGGTCAGTTCATGTGCAAATGGAGAGATAACTTGCGATTTTCACCTGTACATGGAGAATAGTGCAAGTGGTTTAACCACCGACCCCTCATGAAGGCAGCGGATATTGATGCCTTCTTTCACTCGTGCAGGAAACGGAATGTGTAATACTTTTATTAAAAGGAGACGCCTCTATTATGCGAAAAAGAAGTAGAACCTCAAGCTTTGATGTCGTAGAATAGTAAAAATGGTGCCAGTGGAAAGCTAATAATCGATTTCCTTGGTGCCGTTGGAAAGCTAATAATCGATTAACTTGGTTGGAAAGCTAATAATCGATTTATTTGCTGCCATTGGAAAGCTAATAATCGATTTCCTTGGTTGGAAAGCTAATAATCAATTTCTTTGGTTGGAAAGCTAATAATCGATTTCTTTGGTTGGAAAGCGAATAATCGATTTATTTGGTGCCATTGGAAAGCTAATAATCGATTTATTTGGTGCCATTGGAAAGCTAATAATCGATTTCCTTGGTGCCGTTGGAAAGCTAATAATCGATTTATTTGGTGCCATTCGAAAGCTAATAATCGATTTATTTGGTGCCATTGGAAAGCTAACAATCGATTTCCTTGGTGCCATTGGAAAGCTATTAATCGATTTATTTGGTGCCATTGGAAAGCTAATAATCGATTTATTTGGTGCCATTGGAAAGCTAATCGTCGATTTCCTTGGTGCCATTGGAAAGCTAATATAATCGATTTATTTGGTGCCATTGGAAAGCTAATAATCGATTTATTTGGTGCCATTGGAAAGCTAATAATCGATTTATTTGGTGCCATTGGAAAGCTAATAGTCGATTTACTTGGTTGGAAAGCTAATATCATCGATTTATTTGGTGCCATTGGAAAGCTAATATAATCGATTTATTTGGTGCCATTGGAAAGCTAATAATCGATTTCTTTGGTTGGAAAGCTAATAATCGATTTCCTTGGTCGAAAGTTAATGATCGATTTCCTTTCTGCCATTGGAAAGCAAATAATCGATTTATTTAGTCGAAAGCTAATAATCGATTTCCATGGTTGGAAAGCTAATAATCGATTTCCTTTGAACAAAAAATCGTGTCCGTTTAAATCACACTTCCTATTTTCAAAACCCGTCTTTCCGCTGTTGGAGAAGAAGAAGGAACATATGAAGAATGGGGAAATGGAGCGAAATGCAGAGATTCTAACGGTGACATTAATTTATTATTCTGCGACTGCAGGAACTCCTGAAAAGGACACGGAAGGAGCAATAAGTCACAGGGGCAAACACTTTGCAAGGTTGTTGTTTTCATATCATCAGACGTCTTTGGTCATGGTCAGTGCAGTTGTTGGTCGAGTTGGTGACATCAACGGAATAAAAATCCTGGCACTTAATGGTGAGGACAAGAAGCTGCATACATCGGCGAGTCGGTATATGAAAAAAAGCAGCGTAACCCTCAACAAATTCTTACAAAACATTTTTCAGTGTTTTTTTTATTACCGACTGGGTGTTTTAGACTACAGAAAAAAGTCTACACAAATCTGACCACCGGAAGGAGGTTAAAACTGGGTCAGTTTCAAGATGGCCACCGCTGACCCTGAAAATCAAGAAGGCAGCTGTTTCTTCCTTATTATTCAGTGTAGAACAATATTTTTTTGTATCTAACCTTGGGTTTTAAGGGTCAAGCAATTCATCAGTGCCAATGGATTTATGACTTGGTCCATCAAATCCGTAAATCCAAGATGGCGGCTAATATGGCAGTCAACACTCCCAAACGATTTGATATAGGACAGTGGTTTTTGCTTAATTATTTTCTTTATTATATATTACTTCTTTTGACCTTCTTTCAGCATTATTTCCTTCAATATTGAATGTTTTTAGATCCTCGTGGAGGATCTCTAAGTCTTACTCACGTTGTTGTTGTTGTTGTTGTTGTTGTTGTTGTTGTGGACTTTTTTGTTTCACAGCCTACAGTTTTCATCGAAACTTCCTGAAACTTGGCGTAAATATGTAAAAATACCCTGTGCAGACCAGACCAAAAATACCCTGCGTAAAAATACCATCTCCGATTTTGAAAATTCCTCCGAGAAAAAAAGTGATGACGTTAAAATATCTCCGCTAATGGAAATCGCCTAAAAAATTATCCCCCGAAACTAGGCAAGCTTTTTGAATTTTGTTTGCGGGAATCGAACAGGGAATTCGCAGAGATGAATTACCGCACACATGATGCATCACTATGATGTCATGTCAATTTTTATGACGTCATTCCTATTTTTTGACATTTTTTGTTTCACAACCCAGAGTTTTCATCGGATCTTCGTGAAACTTGCCATGTATATGTAGAAAGTCCACGCGCGGGCAGTAACCATCTCCAATTTTGGAAATTCTCCCTAGAAAAAAAAGTTGACATCATAATATCGCCGCTAATGGAAATCGCCTATACCATTATCTCTGAAACTAGGCAAGCTGTTTGAATTTTGTTTGTGGGAATCAAGCCAGGCATTAGCACAGATAATTTGTCACAAATCTGATACATCACAATGATGTCATATTCGTTTTTATGACGTCATCATTAAGAGGATGAGGATCTAATCTCATTTGAGCTTGCTATTTCTGTAATAATGTCTGAGTTCAACACCACCATGCAGGAGTTCAATGATCTCACATACACCACAAGTGAACAATACAAAGATTCAACTGACACCAGAATTGAAAGAGACGCATCAGACCTTTCGAAGATAAGCACAAAGCTGATTTCATGCTTATCTTACTCCTCTAACCCCTCATTGAGAAATATCAATGGTATGGTGGCGAAAGAAGACGTCAATGTGCATGAACACCAATGTGTTGGAAGGAACATCATCGACAGAATGATTAGACAGCCTATATTTTCCTTCTCTTTCAAGAGGAAAGACAAAGCCAAGACCTTGGGAAATTCATCTGCTGTCAAGGTTGCTCCTGACAGAACCATTGATCCTGGCCAACTGTTCCAGCAATTCCTTGTAGTGTCCAGGATAGGACATCTGTCTCAAGAGGAGGTGATGAGATATGAGCTGAGTCAGGGCCATCACCCCTTTTTGAGGACAATTTTTTTTGAGAAAGGCTAACAAGCCTCCACTAGCCCAAATCGATGACCATTGTAACCAAGATACCATCAAGTGAAGTGACATCAGATGCTATCTCAAAAACTGAAATATATGTGCTTGACGGAGGCTCCTTACTATGCAAGCTGAAGTGGAGGAGGGGTGATACCTATGGTAAAAGAGCCAAGGCATATGCTGACTTCACAAGTTAGCACTATGGGTCAACAACTGTTGTGTTTGACGGGTATGGGGAAGGTCACCCGATAAAGGATTTTCTTCATGCTTTCACAGGATGCGATTCAATGATCCCGTGTTTATCGTGTTGGAAATAAATCGGCCTTCCAAAAATCCGTGAAAGGTGATCCAGTCGTCCAATCCTGTGCAAATGCATTCACTTTACCAGGCAAGAACTGCAATGACAAAGAAAACCTCGGCAGCCAAGTGATGGCTGTTATGTTTGATGGGAAAAGTACATGTTCTCTGGCAGCGTTGCATTATGATATACTCACTAAGAAAGTTCTCTCTGCAAAATAATTTGTTATGCCCGAACGTCTTCCCACAACTGAGTCTTCCACCAAATTGCATTGTCTCAGAGTGTACTTTCAGACCATGACATGGATGGGGATCTACAGTGATATTGATCCTTTGAACTGGGGTTGGAGACTTGAAGACAATCAACTTATACCCATAATGTCTGATATGAATGCTGCACCTGACACTCTATTGAAAGTGGTCCATTGCAATTGCACAACTGGTTGCAATACCCCCCGTTGCAGTTGCAAAAAATGTGGGCTTCCATGTACTGCTGAATGTGGATCATGCCAACTTACGTCCTGTGATAATTATCACAACCAGCTTTCAGAGAAACGAGAGGACAGTTTTGAGGATGAAACTGAGACAGTGAAAGTGACAGTTACTTTTTTTTTTTACTATTGCATGTAGTATGCAAAAGATTTTTCACTGAATTCTTCAGTGTAATCTGAAATACATTATTCTGAAATATGTCAATAAAATTTATTTTTTTTAAAAAACGGTTATTTGCATTCTTTAGCCCTAAAACTGATTTACAGGTAAAATAATATGGGAGTTATTGGTAAGTACCTTCATTCATGATTGTTGGCCGCCATCTTGGATTTACGGATTCGATGAACCAAGTCATAAATCCATTGGCACCAATGAATTGCTTGACCCTTAAAACCCGAGGTTAGATACCAATATTATTGACACCAAATAATAAGGAAGTTACAGCCACCTTCCTGATTTTTAGAGGCGGCCATCTTGGAACTGACCCAGTTTTAACTCACTTCCGGCAGTCAGGTTTTGGTCAACTTTTTTTTCTATCGTTTAAAACACCCAGTAGGTAAAAAAAAAACACTGAAAAACGTTTTTTTAGAATTTGTTGATATGATGGTATATTGACCAATCTAATTAGCAATTATTATTTATTTTCCTACAAGAAAATATGTTTACCCAAATCTCCCAAAAATTACTTTGCTGCACAGATCAGCTTCTTTGTTCACCAGAGGGAACGGGCATTTACTAGCTCTTTAAATACTGTACATCAATTTGTTTTCTGTAGTCTTCATGTTTGCATCTTCTGGAGGTCTTCTCTCCTAAACAACTCAACGATATATTTTCACTTTCACCTTTCGACAAATCACTAAAACATGTTTGGTAATTCCAGTGTTATTACAAAGGCAACTTGTTATAGTCTCGCGAAGCAGGAAAAAAAAACAGCAGGTGCAGTTAACCTCAGTACGTCTAATAAACAGGTGTGAGTGTGAGGGAGGGCTGGCATGATGGCCGAGAGGTAGGCACACTCGCCACTAAGCTTTCTATTTGGGTTCAAATCCTGACCCAGCCCCAGCTAGAAACTGTCATCCTGGTGTTTAATAGGCGTTTTGTGTTGTGTGGTGTTTGTGTAGTTTTGTGTGGTGTATTTTGTGGTATTTGTGTACTGGTGTGTTACATAATTAATGAGACAAAATTAGAACTGCCACTTTATAACTGCTGGCAGTGAAGACTGGTTCAGCCATTTCAGAGATTTTTTTGAAGTTTTTTTTCTTAAAGCGATATGGCTGCCAAATTACGTGACCAATGAGGTCATGAAAAAATTTTTGTGGACCATTTTATCCCTCAAAAATTTTCATACTGATCGGATGTGGCATTCTACATATGCAATTATGACGTCATAACGAAGGCACCCATGATGTCATTAAAAAATCACACTCATTCGCCAAAAGGACTACTTGCTATGTGCCAAGTTTCAATTTTTTTCCTTGGTGCAGTTTCAGAGATACAGGGGTCCAAAGTTTTTTCCGTTTTTCCAATATGGCTGCCACACCACGTGACCTATGACGTCATGTTTATCATAAGAACATGAAACATGAGTAGTTGCTCCGATGGTGAAAATTTCGTCTCGATCCGACAAGCGGTTGCGGAGAAAAACACAAAAGTTCTGTGCGGACAAACAGACAAACAAACAGACCCAAATGCAATACCCTCTCCTTCGGCGAGGGTAACGGTCACTAGAATTGCCACTTTATAACTGCTGGCAGTGATCACAGGGTATCAAGACATCGGGCTTTGGTACAACATGGGCCCACGTCTCTCTCTGATGTAGGATTGACGAGTTATGAACGGAGAAACGGGATGTGTTCAATCGATTTATTACGTACGCAGTTAGCCCTTTTTCCTGAATAAATAATAATCAATATCAATTGAATTGGCATTTAAATAACCTGAAAACAAAGTAATAAATATTGACACCATGGGTCCACAGGGTAAAGTGGGATTCCCCTGAGTCTAACGATACCCTACATATCTCTCTACAATGTGGGACTGACAAGTTATGAACCAAGTGACCTGTCACATTCCAGCTATTTATTATGTACACAGTTGACCCTTTTTCCTGGGGCCATCATCAGTATCAATTGAATTGCTACTCCGCTACCCTCAAACCCATCCAGGCGCAGCCAAATGAGCCTTATTCCAAAAATAAAAAATTCAAAAAGTTCACAGATTCAAACAATTAAATAATTCTGGCTGCCAGACCATGTGGCCGATCGGGTTGAAAATTAAAAAATACAACCCACGTGTTTACGAGATCATAATTGTGAATTTTCATGTTGACTGAAGAAGAGATTACATTAAAAAAAAACTATTTAATATTTTCCTTCAATTCAACATGGCCAAAACATGTGACATTAATTATTCGTGAACACACTGTTATCCCCAAGTCTTGGGAACATGTGTGCAACATTTCACCTCGATCTATCGAGCCATTCTGAAGGAGGAGATTTTTAAAAAAGTTTTTGGGTAAATCCAATATAACTGCCAAACCATATGACCTACCAGTAATTCATGAACATCTTGGTATACGCAAAACTTGAGCAATATGTGTGTAAATTTTCACCTTAATCTGTTAAGCCATTCTGGAGGAGAAGATTTATTTTTAAACTTTTAAATTTTCAATCCAATATGGCTGCCAAACCACATGACCTATGACATCATAAATTTTCATTGTGCCTCGAATGTGTTGTGGGATTACGCTTGTGAAGTTTTGTGCTAATCGGATAAGGCGCATTTTTCTATTCAAGATGGCCGCCAAACAACGTGACTTGTGTTGTCATCTTTTTCAGCCGATATGCAGCAATGGAGTTTGACGACACTTGTGAAATTTTGCTTCAACAGGGTAAGTGGTTCCAGAGAAAACATTATTTAATATTTTCCTTCATTACAACATGGCTGCCAAACCATGTGACAAATTAATTATTCGTGAACACCCTCATTTCCTCAAGTGTTGAAGATTACAAATACATTTTTATGCCAATATGGCTGCCGAACCAGTGACCTATGACGTCATCAATTTTTCTGTCTAATTTTTTTTGCATTGATGACCCTCAAACATTTTCAGACTGATTGGATGCAGCGTTCATTCTGTGTGTCAAATTTTCTCCGGGATACCACTTCACCGATGACGTCATGAAAAATCACACATTCCCCAGGGGGAGTACTTCACATGTGCCAAGTTTCAATTTTTTTCATGATGCGGTTTTGGAGATACAGAGGTCCAAAGTTTCTCCGTTTTTCCAACATGGCTACCACACCATGTGACCAATGACGTCATAATTGTAATTTAAAAATTAGGCATGAATAGTCGCACCTGTGGTGAAACTTTCGTTTCACTCCAACAAAGTGCTGCAGAGGAAATGACTTTAAAAGAGAATAAACCGGAAAATTGCAGGCGGAATAATAATCGTAATAATAACGTTCAAGGAGAATAATCAGAAGAAAAAACAATAGGTTACCCAACCTGACAGGCTTGATACCCTAATTATGACACAAAGCATGTTTTTTGCAATGGTGGCTTTATGCAATTATGATCTGAATATCCACACAAAAAGCAATAGTTTGTGAGCATTGATAAATGACTCAAGCTGCAATGAAAACAACGATGAAGAGTTTGATTGAAAACCATTTGTGACAGACCAGATATGTTGACTCATCCTTTCAATGATTTGTGAGGCTTCTAATGGAGACTCGTGCGCAATTGAAATTGCCAAAAAAGGAGGAATTTTTTTTTTTCCTGGGAAAACCACATTTCCAAGCTGGCCTCCAAAGCGAGTTGCCAACTGGGCATCCTCTGTCATGCAAAGTCCTTCCTTGGCACACCTGAGCTCCTGACCACACACACGGCTTTCATGCACAGCCTGATGGAGTACGACTCTTCCCTCTGGGCTGGTGCTCCTGCCTCTCACCTTTCTCAGCTTCACGCTGTGGAAACCAAGGCATTTAGGATCATTGGTATCTCCTGCGATGAAGCGGAGCCCTTGGGTCTCCCACTCTCTCACCGCAGGCAGGTCGGTGATCTGTCTGTCTTCTACCGTCTCCTCTCCAGTCTCGCCCCCCTGCTCTGTCTTCGATGTCCCCCCCTCCCATATTTCTGCAGGGTGCTCAAGGTCAGCCAGCAACCCACCTCTGGATAGAACTACGAAAATCAAGAATCGCTGCTCACCTTCACTCTTTTATTCCTCGTGTTTTCCCCGCCTTTTGAACAAACTCCCACACTCTCTTCAATCCCACTCTTCCCTTCAGGTCTTCCAAAACAGCTGTTCACCACCATCTCTTATCTTCCCCCATCCAAAACCATAATCTTTTCCACCCCCGCTAATCCACCCCAAACCCACCTCCTTCAAATTCTCAGCCTTCCTTCCTGAAAGTTCCTGTAGTGTCCATCTTGTTTATACTGTGCACCTCACCCCATCCCTCTCCCTTCTACAGATCTCCTCATGTCTCCCCCCCCTCCCGTTTTGGCCTTCACTCTCCTGCCCCTCATCTCCTGCTCCCCTTGTTGTATACTCTGTGATTTAGCTCTCATACGAGCCTCGACAATGGATATAATACACACAGATTGAATCAAGTTTAACAAATAACACATTTTGTTTGACACGGGTGAATCAATGAGAAGTTGGAGGAATGGAAGGTCTTCAAACCAGAGGAAGGTCGTGGGGCAGACCTACACGATGTTGCAGGAGCCTTGGAGAATGTTGCATGATACGAATAAGGTGATGGACAGTTGAAACCACAGATTCTGCTTTCACCAATGTCTCTTCACGTACTTCATATCATTTGAGTGTAACAGTGCGAGGTCAAGTTAAAGTTACTCCATTCAGGCTCCACCTGCTCCTGGTGGATTTGCTATTTTTACTTGCACTGTTAATGCTCTGAGGACTCTATACGCAGTCAGCTACATCAAGTCATTGTCTCAGCCTAATATTTCAACGTGCAACAGCTGGTTGTCCTGTGGTTGTGTTAGCATGCACATAGATTCAAAACAGAACTTTCAATGTATTCATCACAGTTCACAGCATCCCATGAGATGTGTTTCAAAATAGAAATTTCACTTGCATTGTAATTTTATACATCAGTCATGCAAGTTTGCAGGCCTATCCTCAGCTTTGCTGATTGGGGAAAAAGAACATTTGGCACATTGCATGGTCTAACCGAACACTGCATGCTTGTGTCAAAAGGTGCCCTTGAGGAATAAAACAAAATGACTTACAATCTCAACAACATTCTCAAACCCATCTCTGAGTCAGCCGCCCCATTCCCAGGAATTGGCTGTCATGACTGTTACACCATAACTCAGGTATACGGAGGCTCACCCACTCTCATGATCCTTTTCAGGTTATTTCACCACATTCCTGATGGAACAACCATTTGTTGCTTCTTCACTCACGAACCACCGCTCGTCTCAGCTAACCTGTTGTTCATAATAGCCAAGGCTCCAACGCCCGCTACAAAACCATTATCCTGATGATGTGCCACCCCTGTGACAACTCTCAGGCTGCCATTAGCTGCTTCTGAAAGTTGCTTTTGCATGAGAGCCAGCGATACCTTGTTAGAAGCCAGGAAATCTCGCATGGAGATCATTTCACCTGATGCTCGGCGCCCATCAATGTCGCTTTCCACTTGCCATGGCCCATGTCTCGATCCACCGGGCACAACCGCGTTCTGCTGCAATCTCCGAATCGGCCGCAGTAAATGCCGAACGCAGTAGTGTTGGCATCGTGTTCGCCGCAGTATCCAGTTAAGTGATTGCTTTATTACAATGGAGATGACATTAAACAGTGAGTAGATGCAGCAGACTCCTGCAAGAACGAGCAAGAAGTTTGCAAGGCGGTAAGCACCTTGTGCTAAGTAATAATCCTTTTGGCTGCTCACCAGGTCACCAAAGCCAATCGTTGAGAAGGCAACAAAACAGAAGTAAAGAGAATCGATGTAACTCCAACCCTCAACAGCTGAATAAAGAGCAGATGCTGTGCAGCCTACAACAATGGCTGCAAGACCTAAGATTGTCATGACCTGATAAACAGATGGTTTCCATGCAACTGAAGAGTAATTTGCTTGACTTTGGTCACCTAGAACCCTGCGTTGCTTCCTTGCTTTCGCTGGAGAAACTTGGGGTGTTGGTGCAAGAGGTGGGATATTCGGAGCAGCAGCCACAGAGACGGTGTCACAATGAAGATGTTGGCGTCTTTTGTGGCAAGCTTTTATGGCACAGGCCAGAAGGGTGATTAGGCGCTCCAGGAAAAGATTAAAGAAGAGAATCGTCGCAGAACATCCCAGTAGGCCATAAAAAATCAGGAATATTTTCCCTGCAGTGGTCGTGGGTGTAGTCATGCCAAAACCTGTCAGGAAAAACCATGGTATTTTGTTGTTAAGCGATCAGATTTATCCATTTAATTGATAATGCTTTAACTTTCATTGTGAGTTTGCATTCAAGGTTATTTATGATGAGACACGATCCACTTTAATTCACTTTTATGGGATAATACTTTTAGCATGCCTGGTGTTGCTTAATGGTTAGGGTGGTGGGCTTAGGATTGTTGGGTCCTGAGTTCAAATTGTGCTCAGCCATTGGATTAATACCAGGTTGGGTTGATTCAGCCTGTCATCCTTCTGAGGTGGGCAAAATGAGTACCAGCTTGCTGGGATGATTGGGCCATCTGAGTATCCTGTGTTGGAGTGGTGACCTGTCCAAGATTGTGCCCAATAGCCCAGGAGCCTGCTTTGGCAGCACTGATTCTCTGTGCAGAGTATGGTCCTATTGGATTTGGATGGGATACTTTGAGTACATCTAAAAGGGCTGTCCACATACTACATGCACAAAATTTCCAGTATCGTTTTCCCTGACACCACCTTCACATTAAATACATTTTCCTTTTCTCTGCTTACCCCCTTTCCTCACAATAACTCATTTCTTCCCCAATCGTCCTCTCACCTCCGCATATGTAAAAGTCCCTTATTTTGATTTCATTTTTAGCTCACCTGTTCGAAGAACAGAGAGCTATAGCGATACCCCCGGCGTGAGCGTGAGCGTGAGCATGAACGTGAAAATGTTAAAGTTTTTGGTGCAAGTTATTTTTTCCTTTCTAATGTTTTTTTTTTTTAATTATAATTTTATTTTATATGCCACACCACACTATTTATATTATGTGATACCGGCCGTCCGTCTGTCTGTCTGTCTGTCCGCTCGTCCGTCCATCCGTCCGTTCCTGTTGGCATTCTAACTCCCAAAGTTTTCAACCTTCACGTTTCATATTTGGTACATAGGTGCAGACTGTGGAGACGGTGTGTCACGACATACCGTCATCTAAAGTGGTTGCCATGGCAACCAGGATGCTGTTTTCCATCCGTTCCTGTCCGCACTCTAACTCCCAAAGTTTTCAACTTTCACGTTTCATATTTGGTACATAGATACAAACTGTGCAGACGGTGTGTCGTGACATACGTTTGTCATCTAAAGTGGTTGCCATGGCAACCAGGAAGCTGTTTTCCATCTGTTCCTGTCCACACTCTAACTCCCAAAATTTTCAACTTTCACGTTTCATATTTGGTACATAGGTACAGACTGTGGAGACGGTGTGTCGCGACATACGTTCGTCATCTAAAGTGGTTGCCATGGCAACCAGGATGCTGTTTTCCATGTCGTAGCACAATTCTGTATATACCTTCTTGTTCGGGCGTATATTGTGCTCACTTGCGCTCTTGTTACTGATTACAATATACAAATACAAATCTTGCTTTAAAATTATTTGGATCAGACTTCACTGCAATGTTTTATCAAAAATATTAATTATTAGACGAGTCGTTCAAAAACGATAAATGTATAAACATGCGAGCATTGGGTGGCTTTGACACCAACTCTGGTTATCTATCTATTAATACTGAAGGACCAATTTTGTGCTCCTCCTAGCGGTCACGTCACGTTTTTCTCGGTACTGTGACCTGAGAAGTTTTGACACGGTGTTTGTACGTCAAAGTAGACACGTGCACAACTCAGGGGACTTCTTCACAAGGAGTAGTGTACACCAAAAATGTCGTGTACAAGGACGTTTTGTAGGCCTCATTAGGTAAGGCCATGGAGTACATCGACTGGGATCCGGCTCTTACAAGAGTCGCCACTGGTTGTCATATTGGGCTCATGGAATGGAATCCATCTGTGACGGGGTTTCGACGAGTAATTAATTATAGCTGGACAATTATGGCTTGCTGTGGTTGTTCGAATTGCTTTTTCAGTGATTGTTTTTGACTGTATATTAAAAAAAAAAAAATTTTTACGCACAGCCAAGACTGATATTCATGCATATTATTGAGAATTTGAGATAGTCATTTCACTTTCACATTCAAGTTATTTTTCTGAATTATGTTCTGAATTATGAATATTGTTGCATTCGCGGAGTGTAAAATTTATCTTTGTTGATCGATAAACAGTCAATTGGAATGGAGTGTAGGAAATGGCGTATTGCTTTTTTGCTGTAATGCCTTTAAACGGGGATGTAAAAAGCAATAATACGTAACGAATCTGCAAGTGAAATGTTAGATCAGACACTCCAGAAAAGTCTGTGAGATACATTCATCCGTATTATAAAGCAGGAGTGTCTGTACGTCTATATGTCTGTCTGTACCCGAACTACTCCCTTAGTTTTGGGGCGAGAACCGCCAAACCTTCTGTGGAACGTTGTGGGGTCCCAGCCGGTGTCCTAAAGTGGGTGTGAGTTTTTCTAAATACCTGAATACAATGATTTTGAGTTTCGATACATACGAATCTGCTGTCAGAGTGGCGTTTCTCTTCATTTACCTCACGAGTGTTTGTAACATTGTATTTTGTTATATTATAGGTATAGTATTAATTTGTGATTGAAATGATGCTGTTTGGAATGAAAATGTAGAGAGATTGAGTTTAAAGGAGAAGGAAATTATGTGAGGGTTTCCACCCGTGACATTCGAGGATTCGGCATTTGCAGTTTCGCCATCCACGTCATAGAAATATTACCCATCGAACTTCTGTTGGGGTTAGCTGCAGTAAGTTTTTTTTTCCCAAGTCCTTCAGGAACCGGATGTCCGTGCCTGACGTTCGACTGAAGGTGTCACAGGAATGTGGAATTTATTAGTTCATGGTTTGGCATTCGCTGTTTCCACATTGTACGTTTGGTTTTCGGCTCCCTCCTGTGCATTGCACGGGTACCTCGCTATGTAGGTATATATATATATATATATATATATATATATATATATATATATATATATATATATATATATATATATATATATATATATATATATACACACATACATATACAGGGTGAGTCAGAAGTAGTGCCAGATTTCTGTCAGTTGATTGTTTGTTTGCCTTTTGTATTACAGTGTACAAGAAGGTAGAAATAAATGAATGACATGTTTATCTAAATATTTATTCAAGAAAAAAATTATTACTGAACTGTACCAAGCTGTTTTACTTGCAATTTTCAAAGTTCCCTCCCTCGTGATCGATGCACAATTGCAGCCGAGCAGGCACAGAGCGGCACACACATGTCTGCAGAGTTCGATATCAATTTCCTCAAACTGTGCAGTGATTGTGAGCCTTCAATTCCTGAATGGTACGAGGCTTTTCACAATAAACAGGGTCTTTCATGAGCCCCCAAATAAAGAAATCTGAAGGTGTAAGGTCTGGGGAGTGTGCCGGCCACTCGATCGGACCGCGGTGGCTGATCCACTTTCTGGGAAAGTTTTCATCAAGCCACTGATGAACATAACGTCCATTATGAGGTGGAGCTCCATCATGCTGGAAATAACAGTCCTGATCTTGTACCCTGGGCCAAAAGAAGGTTTGCAGCATATCCAGGTAAATTTCTGCAGTGACAGATCCCTCAAAGAAAAAGGGTCCAATTATCCCAAATGGAGATATGGCTGCCCAAACTGTCA
>NC_140962.1:12218964-12231464 GCF_056783735.1 Eptatretus burgeri | reverse complement strand
CCCCATCTAAAATATTGACAAACAAAACATTTGAATCTTTATTATTTAAGATACCCCTTTTGTGCCATTACGAAATGATAAACTTCTCTTAATGCTCTCATCTGGCCACCTCCTGAGCCACATATCATTTTGAGATTATAGTAAATTGTTTTTTCATTGTTCAATTGATAACCATCAAAGTTTTCAGTCCATTCAAGGATATTCATTTTTTTCTTTACATCCTCTAACTTACTAGTTTTTAAATTAATACAGATATTTGTTTTATTTACCTTTGTTCTACTTAATTTTTCAATATGATTTATTTGATATTTTTCACATGCATTAGGTTTTCCATTTATATACCAAGACTGAGATTTTCTCCACTCTTTAGTTTGGGTGTTACTTGGTTTAACCATGTATACATTGTGAAAAACGCAAGCGTAGCCCTTAAAAAACCCTCACCCATCTTCCCATCGTTAAAACACAATCTATTGTATTTACTCTATCATACAATATCCATATGGAACACAATCTATTCCATTATCTAAAATAAATCTCTTATCATCAAAGGCTCCTAATGCCTTTTATTTACTTCTTCACTATATATGTTATGTTTATAACTTCTTATTGTATTCATTTTCCTATATTCTTCTTTCTTATTCATCAAACAATTATAATAATTTCTAAAAGTTATTGATTTCTTTATTACATATTTCTTTATTCCCTTTAACCTCTTATCAATCTGTTCACCATACTTATAAGCATATGCCTTTGCTCTCAATCCAATAAACTCACTCATTACTTTTCCACCCAACTCATCCTTAAACTTACCAATAACCTTTTCATTCTTTTTGGAAAATAACTCACTCTTCTTGCTGAAATTACTTGTATCATATACTCCAATATTTTTTTTCATATCTTCATAAACATCATCAGTTTTTATATCTAGGATAAAACTATCAGTGTCCATATACAACAATGAAACATTTTCACCATACTCTTTCTTTAAGTCATTATACAAATAATCATACATTAATATCTTTGATAAATCAAGAACTGCTGTTCCAATATAAATTGGTTTATCCATTACAATACTTTCCTTTTTCATATGAATTGCAGAAAAGTTCTCTGAAAAAAACCTCTTCTCTCTCAAAACTTGGTTTATTTATCAATCTCGAAGCTTCTTTCCAAGATGTTGCGAATCTAATGTTTTGCCTGTTTCTAACATTTTCCATAGTCTTTCCAAATACAGCATTATTCATTAATTTATAAAAGTCCCCTTCAAATTTTACTTTTGTATTTGCTCTCATATCTGTATTGAATTGAATATACTTTTTCACCCAAGGACTTTGTTTAAATTTTAAAACTCTATGAATTTTAGCTACTCTCAATCCTTCTCTCAAAAACTGTTTTAAGCTTCTCTGATGTAAAACATATCCCTCTTTATCATAGAATGTTGTTAATAACTTTTCTGTTGATTTGCCTTTAATATTAAAACTTTTATGATAATCACTGAACCATTCTTTCTTTGGGGTTTCTTTCTCACATGCAAAAGGAAGGTCTTTATGCTTATTATGAAGAACACTCGGGTACCTCAAATCAACTTCAAAATAATAACCTTCTTCTTCATCATTCAATTCCTCTTGAGAAGAAATAACAATATTCATCAAAGCCTTTTCATAATCCTTTTCTTCCACCCACTCTAATTTACCATAAGGTAGAGATTGAGACATTGCCCATCCATACAAATTATTAGCATCAAAATACATCAAATAATTACTATCTTTTTCACTATCATAATTTGGGAGATATTTATTATTTGCTTTCGGATATCTTTTTGAACATACTTGTGATATTCCACCTCTCTTGGACTTCTCAATCATCAAAAGCATATCAACATCACTGATTAAATCTATATCTTGTTTTGTCATTTTCAACATTGCACTCCAAGCTAAACCAGGAGCTGTGAAATAGTGGGCAGGGTCTAATCCATAACAATTTTTATTATGACAGAGTGTTCTAAAAGCCTCAAACACATCAGCTAACAATAAAACATCTGTTTTTAGATATAAATCATGATATTCTCCAAGGTTCTTTATCTTAAATATTTTCCATATTTCTTGTGCGTGTTTATATTCCTTATCACTTATCTCTTCTTCATAAAGGTTATTATAGAAACTTTCTTTTGAAGGAAGTTGTGTTTCTTTAAATCTCATAAATGAATCCATATAATCATAAGGATAAATTCCCTTACTTGTAAGAATTTTCTCTTTACTTTGAATTTCATTCCTTGTTTGAATTTCCTCTCTCGTAAGAATTCCTTCTTTAATCAGAATTTCATCTTTAATCTGAATTTCCTCTTTAGTTCGAATTTTCTTTATAATTAGAATTTCATCTTCAGTTAGAATTTCTTCATTAATTAGAGTTTCCTCTTTACTTTGAATTCTCTCTTTAATCTGAATTTCCTCTTTAGTGAGAATTTCCTCTTTTGGAAAGAATGAATTAAGATTTGGAAAAGAGTCCGTGGAGCTTAGATTTGATGCGAGGTAGGCGAGTGGTGTTCCCATAAACTTGTAAGAATCTAGAAACCTAATACGAGTTAAAGGTTTTGTGAATATCATTTTTGAAAATGAAATATACTTTTGACTTGTGTTTGTTATGGCAGAAATATTCCCTGGTGTTTTTGAAAGTTCATTTATAAATAGATGTGTATCATAGTTGGCGCTGTTGTGAAGAAAGACTGGAATAAAAAGAAGGTAATTTATAATTAAGATTACAACAGGAATGAGCGGACCTCTATATTTACCAGTAAGATGACAATGGTCTCTAACTTTAGACTCCTTAATTTCCCCCTCACAAATATGACAGATATTGTTCATTCTAAATTCTAATTTTTTCTTCTTTGGTTAATTTCATCGGTTCATTTGTTTCTTTCATTAATTTCGTGAGTCTTATACAATCCTTTTCTAATCGTTTTACAAACTCTTGTGAAGCATTTTTTCCACGATAATGTTCAAGTTTGTTATACTTTTCTCCAACAGATGATTTGATATAATAACAGAAACCACAAGGAATATGTTTTTGATATTTATTTGTATATGGTTCTTTTGGATTAGGAGAAGCAGTATTTATCTTTTTAAGGATACATTCAAAATCAGCGTATATCACAAATGGGTGCATGATAGATTTATTATAATCTTCAAAAGAAATCTTTTCACCAGGTTTAGGCATTGTAATTACAGCTGATTTATGATTACTACAATATTTTGAATGTTGTTCTAATCGTTCTTTTGTATGAAATGAATTAAGACATAAAGCTTACAAGGATATATTTTGTTTGCTGTTCTGAATACCTGAGAAGAGATTAATCTTGATAAATTATTGATGTATGTGTAATGTGAATTCTTTCCAACACTAAAATATAAAAGGTCAATGTGTGTTTCTTCATTTTTATAGTTGTTTGAAATTTTTAATATTTGAACTTTGTTTGTATCCGTTAATCCATATACATTAATAGAAAGATTATTCTTTTTCTCAAATTTAGAATATCTGTTAGTGGCATTGGGAATTTAAAATCTTTAATGTCTAAGGTATTCTCATATTTCATATATTGTTTTACTCTTTCTGAATTACATTTTGGTGGATGAAAGTGAGCAAGAACAGACCAGAGAAAACATTTATTATCATTGTTCTTAATATTAACAACTGCCTTCTTTAGTTTTATTTCTTTTGGTAATTCAATATAAGAAGAAGCTTTAAGAGGGTTTGATTTTAGAATGTGTATATCTAAAAAGATGATTTTTTTAATATTGAATCCACTTCCTACCACTGTATTATCAACATCCTCCTCTTGTCTTGATAGTTCTTCATAAACCCCACTATTCAAAAAATCTTGAAATGATGTTATAAAATGAAGACCTGTTCTCATATAAGGAGTATGTTCTTCATCTTGTCTTTTCATATTCATTTTCACTCCCATATAAAACTTTAAAGTTTTCATTTCTTTTAATGTCTTTTTTATAAATTTTTCAACATCGGGTTTCACTATTTCAATTGATTCAGCTATTGATGATGGACCGGGTTCTCCAAATTGAAAAATCCTTATTTTTATATGCCCTTTAAATGCCCCATCAGTGTTTTTAATATAATAGTCTCCCTTTACTTTAAACTCATTTTTCTTGTGTTTTTGTGATTGAAGATGTTTATTATAACTACTCTTCAAAACATCCTTTGAACAGATATCACAATGTTTTCTTTCCAACTCAAGAGGAGATATTTGATGAAATAGATTAAATGTGTGTTTGTTGGTTCGGAGGTGTTTTCTATAATGTTTATATTCGTGATTACAAACATCGCAGTACGTTGTATTCACCATATTTATAGAATAAAACTTTGCTTCAACTAAAATTTTCTTGATGAAAATTTCGTTTAATTTATAGGTGAATCTGTGCTTAAAAACATTTTATCCTCCAACTTTTTCACTTAATAAATACAATGTTTCCAAGACACAAAAGACAAGTTTCAATCAATCTCTTCATCTGTTAAAGATACTGAGAAATATGTCAAGGATGTAAAATTGAACAAAGATAAATATAACAACTATTGGATAAAAACTATTATGGTAAATAATATGAGTTCTTCAATTTCCTTCAGTGGAAGGGCTTTTAGTATACCTGGTAGAACATCAATTAAAGTATCTCTAACAAAAGTTTCTCCTCTCCTTCTAGTAATATATTCAAAACTAGAAAAAGCAATGAAACAAGAAAAAGTATCAAAGAACAAAAACCTTATGGATGAAGCTTTAGAAAGAAAAGATAAGACCATCTGTAATATGCAAGGAGAAATTTGTATTTTTTTCAACAACCCTAAAGATGTAAATCCTGATGAAATAAAGGATGTTAATATATCAGGTGAAATGACATTTCGTTCAATAGTAGTTAACGATAATTTTAAAATTACCTTTAATATAAAAAATGTTGTCGTTGAATCTGATAATGAAAAAGTATATCGATATCGATGGTAATATACAACTGAAAGTATAGATGAATTTCAGTTTAAGTAAAGTTTTACTTTATAAATATGCTAGACTTTCCTGATTCTCCATATGACAAATTTGAGAATTGTCCTGCGTGTGAAAGACGGGGATTAAACACAGAGTCAAAAGCCTATAAACAATGTATATTCTGTGATTATCTTCTAATTAATGATAATAAAAAATATAAAAAGGAAAATAATTCTTTTAGATTTACACCAAAAATGAATTACTTTACAAGATTGATTAGAGAAATGAATGTAAAGTATGAGGGTGATAACACACCTTTCCTTACAAGGGAAGAAACTGAACGTATAAGAGAAATGTTCAAAGGATTGTTGTTGTATATTATTCATGGATGTAATTTTCAGGGAAATATCAACACAAGATATTGTATAAATAAAATAATGGATTATCTTGAAATTAAACCTGAACTTAGGATAAAATATAGAGTTTCTAAAAAAGCCAATAATAAATTAAATAACCTGTTTTTCAAATATATAAATGAATGATTTTTTACCTATTTGGGAAAATAAGATAAAATTTAACAACCATAAAATCCTCCCAAATTCATTAAGATGTCTCATAGTTGGTTCAAGTGGATGTGGAAAAACCTGCTTACTTTTAAAATGCTCCTCACTCCCAACTTTTTAGATTATGATAATTTAATAATTTTCACAAAGTCGAGTTTTCAACCAGAGTATCAACTACTCTCACAAGGTTTTAATGCTGGTCTTCAAAAAGAAGATATAATCGGTTTATTTAAACGTCAAAAAAACCTAAATGATTATAACATTGAAGATATAATTCAACTATTTTGTGATACACAGAGATGTAAAAAGAAATCAAATCCTATAACTTGTATTCTTAGTGATAATACGGATGATATACCGTCTCCCCAAGATTTGGATAAATCAAAAAAGAACCTCGTTATCTTTGATGATTGTGTTAATGAGAGAAACCAAACGGTAATGGACAGCTACTACACAAGAGGGAGACATTCTTCTTGTAATTGTATTTATCTTAGTCAATCGTATTTTCAACTTCCCTCGTCGTCCCATCAGAAACAATGCTAATACTTTTATTTTATTCAAGTTAAATTCAATAGATATCAATAATTTTTGGAGAGATAATTGTTCTACATTATGTACTAAAAGAAATTTGAGGATTACATGAAGCACACGACTGAAAAATATAAATATATTGTTGTGAAACAAGATGAGATATTAAGGGATATATTTTTTGTTTTATAAACAATTACATATATAAATGACAACTATTATTATAAATCTTGTGGGTAAATCTGCTTCTGGAAAAAACTTTCATAAATCAAGGTTCTTGTGTAGTACAAATGAGAATATTGTAAATTTACTTAAAAAACACCCCGTGATACGCATTGTATCAACAACAACTAGAGCAATAAGACCTGGAGAAGTAAAAGGTGAAGATTATCACTATATTTCAGTGGAGGAACATATGCGATTGAGGAATGAAGGACAAATATTTGAGGAGGTTTCTCTTGGTACAACAAAATATTCACATTGTAAGAGTGAGTTAAAGAAACTAAAATCTGGTGGTGTTGGGATATTAGAAACTAATCCAGAAGGAACGAGACAAATTATTAAATATCTGAGCGGAGTGAAGATTTTATCATTCGGTTTTGATGTTGATGAAGAAACTCAACGCAAACGTATGAAAAGCAGAGATGCAAGGATTAGTGAAGAAGAAATTACAACTCGCATTAATGTTAATAAAGAATTTGATGAAATATTTAAAGAAAAGGATTTATTTGAACACATCTACTTGAATGATGAAGAAAAGGAAAATTTCAATGTTAATCTTTGCAATTCATTAAATGATATTTTACAATAAATAAATGGATACAAAAGAAAGAGCAAGAAGATTTAAGGAACATCAAGAGTTGGTTTCAAAAGTTGTAAAACAACAGGAAGACATAAAGAAGAAACGCAGACAGAAACTAACGGGTGAAGAAGCATTTGAAAGAAAACAAGAGAAATTTTTTAAACCACTTTTAAAAACTTCCCAAGAAAAAATGAAAGATGTTTCCACAGTTCCCACAGTAGAATATACTCCCAGAAAGCTCCAAATGTTAAAAGATTTCAGTCAAATGACGGAGGAAGAATTAGAGCATATTGGAGAATTAGAATATGATGAAGGTTTATTTCAACAACTGGAAGAGATTAATCAACCCCCTGATTATATTGTGAATGCTGTTCAAAACAATGAATATTCAGCGGATTCAAAAACCAAAGCAGGACTCATTCCAACAGAACAACCAGCAATATTTCATCTTGTTCAAGAAAAGGTATTGATATTTAATGATGAATTAAGGTTCTTAAGTTCTGCTCAACCCCCTGTTAAACTAACTCCAAGATTAATGTTTCTTCTCACAAAAGATGGAAGACAAGGTTCAACTGTGAGGGATGAATCAAAGTATATTGATAAACCATTGGATATGGAAAATAATGATGATAGAGTATATATTGATTTGCTGAACACTCTAAATTATAAGGTTATTCTTTCTGGTAAAAGTAGGAAGAATGAGAAGGAGAAACACATTATTCAGGCTTTAAGTATCCTTGGTTCAGGTATTAGTTTTCTTCCAAATGACCCATCGCAATTAGTTAATAGACTGTTATTGTTGTTAGGCAGTAAGAAGGCTGGAAATAACAATAACAGTCTATTAACTAATTGCGATGGGTCATTTGGAAGAAAACTAATCACGGGGTGTTTTTTAAGTAAATTTACAATATTCTCATTTGTACTACACAAGAACCTTGATTTATGAAAGTTTTTTCCAGAAGCAGATTTACCCACAAGATTTATAATAATAGTTGTCATTTATATATGTAATTGTTTATAAAACAAAAAATATATCCCTTAATATCTCATCTTGTTTCACAACAATATATTTATATTTTTCAGTCGTGTGCTTCATGTAATCCTCAAATTTCTTTTTACTACATAATGTAGAACAATTATCTCTCCAAAAATTATTGATATCTATTGAATTTAACTTGAATAAAATAAAAGTATTAGCATTGTTTCTGATGGAACGACGAGGAAGTTGAAAATACGATTGACTAAGATAAATACAATTACAAGAAGAATGTCTCCCTCTTGTGTAGTAGCTGTCCATTACCGTTTGGTTTCTCTCATTAACACAATCATCAAAGATAACGAGGTTCTTTTTTGATTTATCCAAATCTTGGGGAGACGGTATATCATCCGTATTATCACTAAGAATACAAGTTATAGGATTTGATTTCTTTTTACATCTCTGTGTATCACAAAATAGTTGAATTATATCTTCAATGTTATAATCATTTAGGTTTTTTTGACGTTTAAATAAACCGATTATATCTTCTTTTTGAAGACCAGCATTAAAACCTTGTGAGAGTAGTTGATACTCTGGTTGAAAACTCGACTTTGTGAAAATTATTAAATTATCATAATCTAAAAAGTTGGGAGTGAGGAGCATTTTTAAAAGTAAGCAGGTTTTTCCACATCCACTTGAACCAACTATGAGACATCTTAATGAATTTGGGAGGATTTTATGGTTGTTAAATTTTATCTTATTTTCCCAAATAGGTAAAAAATCATTCATTTATATATTTGAAAAACAGGTTATTTAATTTATTATTGGCTTTTTTAGAAACTCTATATTTTATCCTAAGTTCAGGTTTAATTTCAAGATAATCCATTATTTTATTTATACAATATCTTGTGTTGATATTTCCCTGAAAATTACATCCATGAATAATATACAACAACAATCCTTTGAACATTTCTCTTATACGTTCAGTTTCTTCCCTTGTAAGGAAAGGTGTGTTATCACCCTCATACTTTACATTCATTTCTCTAATCAATCTTGTAAAGTAATTCATTTTTGGTGTAAATCTAAAAGAATTATTTTCCTTTTTATATTTTTTATTATCATTAATTAGAAGATAATCACAGAATATACATTGTTTATAGGCTTTTGACTCTGTGTTTAATCCCGTCTTTCACACGCAGGACAATTCTCAAATTTGTCATATGGAGAATCAGGAAAGTCTAGCATATTTATAAAGTAAAACTTTACTTAAACTGAAATTCATCTATACTTTCAGTTGTATATTACCATCGATATCGATATACTTTTTTTCATTATCAGATTCAACGACAACATTTTTATATTAAAGGTAATTTTAAAATGATCGTTAACTACTATTGAACGAAATGTCATTTCACCTGATATATTAACATCCTTTATTTCATCAGGATTTACATCTTTAGGGTTGTTGAAAAAAAATACAAATTTCTCCTTGCATATTACAGATGGTCTTATCTTTTCTTTCTAAAGCTTCATCCATAAGGTTTTTGTTCTTTGATACTTTTTCTTGTTTCATTGCTTTTTCTAGTTTTGAATATATTACTAGAAGGAGAGGAGAAACTTTTGTTAGAGATACTTTAATTGATGTTCTACCAGGTATACTAAAAGCCCTTCCACTGAAGGAAATTGAAGAACTCATATTATTTACCATAATAGTTTTTATCCAATAGTTGTTATATTTATCTTTGTTCAATTTTACATCCTTGACATATTTCTCAGTATCTTTAACAGATGAAGAGATTGATTGAAACTTGTCTTTTGTGTCTTGAAACATTGTATTTATTAAGTGAAAAAGTTGGAGGATAAAATGTTTTTAAGCACAGATTCACCTATAATTAAACGAAATTTTCATCAAGAAAATTTTAGTTGAAGCAAAGTTTTATTCTATAAATATGGTGAATACAACGTACTGCGATGTTTGTAATCACGAATATAAACATTATAGAAAACACCTCCGAACCAACAAACACACATTTAATCTATTTCATCAAATATCTCCTCTTGAGTTGGAAAGAAAACATTGTGATATCTGTTCAAAGGATGTTTTGAAGAGTAGTTATAATAAACATCTTCAATCACAAAAACACAAGAAAAATGAGTTTAAAGTAAAGGGAGACTATTATATTAAAAACACTGATGGGGCATTTAAAGGGCATATAAAAATAAGGATTTTTCAATTTGGAGAACCCGGTCCATCATCAATAGCTGAATCAATTGAAATAGTGAAACCCGATGTTGAAAAATTTATTAAAAGACATTAAAAGAAATGAAAACTTTAAAGTTTTATATGGGAGTGAAAATGAATATGAAAAGACAAGATGAAGAACATACTCCTTATATGAGAACAGGTCTTCATTTTATAACATCATTTCAAGATTTTTTGAATAGTGGGGTTTATGAAGAACTATCAAGACAAGAGGAGGATGTTGATAATACAGTGGTAGGAAGTGGATTCAATATTAAAAAAAATCATCTTTTTAGATATACACATTCTAAAATCAAACCCTCTTAAAGCTTCTTCTTATATTGAATTACCAAAAGAAATAAAACTAAAGAAGGCAGTTGTTAATATTAAGAACAATGATAATAAATGTTTTCTCTGGTCTGTTCTTGCTCACTTTCATCCACCAAAATGTAATTCAGAAAGAGTAAAACAATATATGAAATATGAGAATACCTTAG
Organism: Eptatretus burgeri; assembly: GCF_056783735.1. NCBI lineage: Eukaryota > Metazoa > Chordata > Myxini > Myxiniformes > Myxinidae > Eptatretus > Eptatretus burgeri. The sequence goes on along the minus strand of NC_140962.1, from coordinate 12,220,875 downwards.
ACATTAAAGATTTTAAATTCCCAATGCCACTAACAGATATTCCTAAATTTGAGAAAAAGAATAATCTTTCTATTAATGTATATGGATTAACGGATACAAACAAAGTTCAAATATTAAAAATTTCAAACAACTATAAAAATGAAGAAACACACATTGACCTTTTATATTTTAGTGTTGGAAAGAATTCACATTACACATACATCAATAATTTATCAAGATTAATCTCTTCTCAGGTATTCAGAACAGCAAACAAAATATATCCTTGTGTTTATGTCTTAATTCATTTCATATAAAGAACGATTAGAACAACATTCAAAATATTGTAGTAATCATAAATCAGCTGTAATTACAATGCCTAAACCTGGTGAAAAGATTTCTTTTGAAGATTATAATAAATCTATCATGCACCCATTTGTGATATACGCTGATTTTGAATGTATCCTTAAAAAGATAAATACTGCTTCTCCTAATCCAAAAGAACCATATACAAATAAATATCAAAAACATATTCCTTGTGGTTTCTGTTATTATATCAAATCATCTGTTGGAGAAAAGTATAACAAACTTGAACATTATCGTGGAAAAAAATGCTTCACAAGAGTTTGTAAAACGATTAGAAAAGGATTGTATAAGACTCACGAAATTAATGAAAGAAACAAATGAACCGATGAAATTAACCAAAGAAGAAAAATTAGAATTTAGAATGAACAATATCTGTCATATTTGTGAGGGGGAAATTAAGGAGTCTAAAGTTAGAGACCATTGTCATCTTACTGGTAAATATAGAGGTCCCGCTCATTCCTGTTGTAATCTTAATTATAAATTACCTTCTTTTATTCCAGTCTTTCTTCACAACAGCGCCAACTATGATACACATCTATTTATAAATGAACTTTCAAAAACACCAGGGAATATTTCTGCCATAACAAACACAAGTCAAAAGTATATTTCATTTTCAAAAATGATATTCACAAAACCTTTAACTCGTATTAGGTTTCTAGATTCTTACAAGTTTATGGGAACACCACTCGCCTACCTCGCATCAAATCTAAGCTCCACAGACTCTTTTCCAAATCTTAATTCATTCTTTCCAAAAGAGGAAATTCTCACTAAAGAGGAAATTCAGATTAAAGAGAGAATTCAAAGTAAAGAGGAAACTCTAATTAATGAAGAAATTCTAACTGAAGATGAAATTCTAATTATAAAGAAAATTCGAACTAAAGAGGAAATTCAGATTAAAGATGAAATTCTGATTAAAGAAGGAATTCTTACGAGAGAGGAAATTCAAACAAGGAATGAAATTCAAAGTAAAGAGAAAATTCTTACAAGTAAGGGAATTTATCCTTATGATTATATGGATTCATTTATGAGATTTAAAGAAACACAACTTCCTTCAAAAGAAAGTTTCTATAATAACCTTTATGAAGAAGAGATAAGTGATAAGGAATATAAACACGCACAAGAAATATGGAAAATATTTAAGATAAAGAACCTTGGAGAATATCATGATTTATATCTAAAAACAGATGTTTTATTGTTAGCTGATGTGTTTGAGGCTTTTAGAACACTCTGTCATAATAAAAATTGTTATGGATTAGACCCTGCCCACTATTTCACAGCTCCTGGTTTAGCTTGGAGTGCAATGTTGAAAATGACAAAACAAGATATAGATTTAATCAGTGATGTTGATATGCTTTTGATGATTGAGAAGTGCAAGAGAGGTGGAATATCACAAGTATGTTCAAAAAGATATGCGAAAGCAAATAATAAATATCTCCCAAATTATGATAGTGAAAAAGATAGTAATTATTTGATGTATTTTGATGCTAATAATTTGTATGGATGGGCAATGTCTCAATCTCTACCTTATGGTAAATTAGAGTGGGTGGAAGAAAAGGATTATGAAAAGGC
>NC_140962.1:12198964-12213964 GCF_056783735.1 Eptatretus burgeri | reverse complement strand
ATATATATATATATATATATATATATATATATATATATATATATATATATTTACATATGTCTATATTAATATTTCGGCACACCCCTTTCTTTGTTCCACCATCAGATTTTTGTTACAACATGAAATGAAACAAGATTTGGCACATATACTAATGATATTATTGTCTTCCTTAAGAGGCCCCTCAAAATTCGTTTTGATGCATTTTCACAAATTCCAATGGATTCCATTCAAATTCGGTATGATTATGTCTTTTGGTCCAACTTAGGTCATTGGCTATATTTTTTCCATAACACTTCCGATATTCGAAAAAATCGATAAATCGATATTCCTTATGGGATTTTCCATTACAATCCACTCAAGTTTCAGGCCTACAGGGGACGCAAATTTCCACTTTGCCCCAGGCGCTGTTTACCTCTGCTACGCCAAGCTGTTCGGGTTAGGGTTTGGGTTTGGGTTAGTGTTAGGGTTAGGGTTAGCTACCCTAACACTAACCCTAAAGGCCCGGTCACACCTTGACGTTTTAGCCAACGTATGCCGATTTTTGAATTTTTTTTCTAAAACGTTGGCACACGTTGAATACGTTATGGGTAAGTTTTGATAACATTGAGAGCACGCTGAAAAACACTGCCATACGTCATTGTACGCTGGCTTTAAACGTACTTTTTGGTTGTCCTCAAATTTTTTCATGCTTGAAATTTCACAACGTATGCCGGCGTATGACTCACACGTTCCGCTACGCTGGCCACAAGTTGTATGCACGGTCTGCGATCATTGACAGACGTCAACACATGCTACTTGTAAGTTAATCATAAGTTGAGACACGCCGAGGTAATGTTTTGCATACCCGAAACTTATTTCTAACCTATGATTAACGTGTTGTTGGCACGTTACGTGATCGTTGCCACACATCGACAGACGTTACTTTTAAGTTACTCATAGGCTGAAAGACGTCGGTATAATGGATCGTCCTTGCGTCAGCGTCCACGGCCACGGCCAGGACACTTATTTGCAGCATTCTTCAAACTTTTCTTCGGCATGATGAGGATGTTCACACTTCGATGTCGAGCTTGGCTATGATTCCAACTGTCCATCGGCAGCGTCTATTTAAAATAGTCGAGTTTGAGCGTTTTAACACGTTCAGAAGAAACGCTTCAAATTTCAAAACCCCAGCGTCAAAAAACAAAGGCGAGTGACAGCAATTTAAATCGTTCATTGTAAACAATGAAAATAGCTGAGTGGTACCGTTTAAAAGTCGTTGAGTGTAAAAAAAAAATCTAATTTTTGAGCGCAAGCGTCGACTTTCAACAGTGGAGATGCAACCATTTAAATCGTTGAGTGGCAGCCTATGAATAGCAAACCCCACGTCACCGGCAAAGATAAACTGCCGCACGATATGGATAAGTTAGGCTATCGTTGGGCATAGTTTGTGAACGTCGGCTTCACGATAATTATTCGTTGGTATACCGTATCTATAAGTAATCAAAGCGCTCTATGCACATTATTAGTTCATTGTGCATTTGTCCAACCCGTTATGAATAGACCTAAATCGTAAAAACAAGCAGTAGCTCATTGTTGAAAAAGCCCCATAAAAAATTATCCGCGAAGAACTTCGAACAATGGTGAAAAGATGTCTCCTACCCGTGGACACGCGGACGCAAGGACCATCCATCATAACCCACACCCTCCCCCTCACACTCACCTACTACTGCCAACATGAACAAACTACTACTAATACTAACACTGATACTGATACTGATACTGATACTGTTACTGCTGACATGGACATCGACTCAAAAAGGACTCGAAAACACTGTTGGGTTCCCCCTTTTATGAGCAGCATTTTTATATACCAATTCCCAAAACCACTGGGAACACGTCTTTATATGGCAGTTGTAAGCTAGAAACACGTTCATTTATTTTTTTTTTTTGTCGACCTGAAGACGTCATTGGAATACGTCTACATACGTCGATGTGTGTTGGGACTACGTACAGAATTGGTTCAAAGCACGTCAAACATAAGTTAGGAATAAGTTTCGCGTAAAAAAGACATTACCGCGACGTGTTTCGACTTATGAGTAGCTTATAAGTAGCTTTTGTGGACGTGTGTAAGCGTCCACATATCGTGTGTAAAACTTATCCCCATCGCATGCGGAACGTGTGTCATACGCCAAGTACGTCGTAAAATTTTGAACATGTTTAAAATTTCTAGACGTACTCTACTTGCTACGACGTATGATAGCGTATTTAGCGTTGTACTCACGTATACCAAACTTACTCATACCGTATTTGACGTGCCCCAACGTTTTAGACACATTTTTCTTAGGTCGGCATACGCTGGCAAGATCGCCAAGGTGTGACCGCGATGTTGTCACTTCCATTTCTACGGCAGTTATGATTCGAATCGTTGTGCGTCAGCCTTTTAATAGGCTACGTCACGACATCGTCGGCGATGCGTGCAATGCACTATGCCTAAGTTAGACTATCGTTGGGCATCGGTTGTGTAGGCCGACAACAGGTTCAGCATTCGTTGGTATAAGTTATCTATAACACAACGAAACGTTCTGTGTCCGTTACCAATGCGTTATACACAAGACCAAGTCGCTATGAATACGTCCGAATCTTTAAAAAAAAACATCAAAAGTTCAACGTAAGCCAGCGTTTTACATACATTTTAATACATTGCCATCGCTGGCTAAAACGTCAAGGTGTGACCGGGCCTTAACCCTAACAGCTAACCCTAACCCTAACCGCTAACCCTAACCGCTAACCCTAACCCTAACTGCAACCCTAACCCGAACCCTAACCCTAACCGCTAACCCCTAACCGCTAACAGCTATTCAGGAAATTTGCAAGAAAGCCCAGGCAACACCGGGCATTACTACTAGTGTGTGTGTATATATATATATACACACACATGAGGTCCATCTAAAAAAGTAACAGGACTGACTTCACAGAAATCTTATTCCAAAAAATATATTGAAATCACAGCTTGTCCCCTTCAAAATAGTTCCCCTCCAGTCTCACACACTTGTCCATCCTCTTCTTCCACACTCCGATGCACCCCCGGAAGGCTTCTTCCGAAATCCTCCGGAGCTCCGTCGTCATGGCCCTTTTCATGGCCTCCACATCAGGAAATGGGGTCCCATTTATCACCCCCTTGAGCTTGGGGAATAGGAAAAAATCACAAGGGGCCAAGTCTGGCGAATACGGGGGTTGCTCCAGAGTTGGCAGGTTCCTCTCCGCCAGAAACTGTGGGATGCTCAGGGCACTGTGAGCAGGGGTGTTGTCATGGCGGAGCACCCAGGCATTGTTTTCCCACATATCCCTCCTTTTGTCCCGGACTAATCTCATGAGGCGCCGGATGATCTTGTACACGTATTGATTCACTGTTTGACCCTGTGCTAGAAACTCGAAGTGGATGATACACTTGATGTCAAAAAACGCGATGAGCATCATCTTGACCTTCGACTTTGACATCCTTGCTTTCTTTGGTCTTGGTGATGCCGGACTTTTCCACTGACGACCCTGCCATTTGGTATCGGGATCGTATTCGAATATCCACAATTCATCGCCAGTAATGACTCTCCCGAGCAGGACTGGATCGTCCTCGAGGTGCTTGATAATGTCTTGACAGACAGTGACTCTTTGATGTTTCTGGTTCTCGGACAACAGCTTTGGGACCATCTTTGTGCACACCTTGCGCATTTTGAGATTTTCAATGATGATGCTCCAGACAGTGTCCTTGTTGATGGAAAGTTCCTCAACAATCATCCGCACCGTGAGTCGATGATCTGCGCGCACTATCTGCTTCACACGCTCGATGTTGTCCGCTGTTCTGCTCGTTGAAGGTCTTCCAGACCGTGGATCGTCTTCAACCTCCTCCCATCCCTCTTTGAACCTCTTGTGCCATTCAAATGCACGTGCACGTGACATCGTTTCTTCCACCTTGACTTGCTGCAGCATTGCGAAGGATTCGGAAGGTGTTTTGCCAAGCTTGGCAAGAAACTTCAGATTGGCTCTCTGCCCAGAACTCATAGCGTGACGACTCAGACTCGACAACGTGTAAAGCACGACCTGTAAAAAATCACACAATGAGCGCAGTCAACCATCACCAATCATATATATTGCTGGAATATTGCGAAAGACTGTGACACAACCCGTTCATTCAAGTTGTGTAAGTTGAGCACATAGCAGGCTCAGTCCCGTTACTTTTTAGACAGACCTCGTGTATATATATATATATATATATATATATATATATATATATATATATATATATATATATATATATATATATATATATATATATATATTGTTACGGATCTGGAAACCATGAACATTCAAGATACAGGTCCCAAAAGTCAATTTTTTTTTGTATACCTTGGTCGAGGCTCGTATGAGAGCTAACACACAACTCACAGCAAGGAGGCATGAGACAAGAGGGGCGGGAGTGGAAGGGACAAAACAGTGGGGAACAGACACATTAGGTGAACTGTGGAAGGGAGAGGGATGGGGATGGGACGGGGAACATGGGGAAGAGAAGATGGACATTACAGGGACTTTCAGGAAGGAAAGCAGGGGAATTGAAGGAAGTGGGCTTGGGTGGATTATCGGGGGTAGAAAAGATCGAGGATTTGGATGGGGGAAGATAAGAGGTGGTGGTGAACAGCTGTTTTGAAAGCCTGGAGGGAAGAATGGGAAAGAATAGAGTGAGGAAGTTTATTCCAAAGGCGGGAAAAAAGAGGAATGAAAGAGTGAAGATGAGCAGTGATTCGTGATTTTGGTAGTTTTACCAGAAGGGGGTTGTTGGCGGACCTTGAGCGCCCTGTGGAAATGTGGTGGGGACAAATCGCAGAGAGAGCAGGGGGGCAAGGCTGGAGAGGAGTCGGTAGAAGACAGAAAGACCACCGACCAACCTGCGGTGATTGAGTGAGAGGCCCAAAGACTCAGCTTCATTGCGGGAGATGCCGATGATCTTAAATGCCCTGGTTTCGACAGCGTGAAGCCGAGAAAGGTGGGAGGCAGGAGCACCAGCCCAGAGGGGAGAGCAGTACTCCATCAGGCTACGGACAAAAGCTTTGTAAGTGGTCAGGAGCTCAAGAGGGCCGAGGAAGGACTTTGCACGACGGAGGATTCCCAGTCGGCGACTGGCTTTTGAGGCGAGGTTGGAAATGTGACTTTCCCAGGAAAGGTCATGGCAGATAGTGAGACCCAGAAGCTTGAAAGAAAAGACTTCTTCCAGAGGATTGTTGAGAAAGTGGATGGGGGGGGGGGGGTTTCTAAACGGTCCTTTCGAAGAGACATAGTGAGAGTATGAGATTTGTCTGGATTGAAAGACATGTTTCACGTGTTGGACCAGTTTGTGATTTTATCCAGATCTGCAGTGAGCGAAGAAGCTGCAGCTTGCCGGTCTGAGGGATGACAGATGGTACGACAGAGGGTGGAGTCGTCGGCAAAGAGAAATAGAGGAATTATCCTGTTAAGTACATGTGTCATCAGATCCCTTTCCTTTTGTCTCGTGGGAGAATAAAAAACGTGCGTTGCAACTTTTTTTAGTTAGGTTATTAAATCTTTACATCCAACGAACCAACCAACAAGCCATCGAACAACCAACAACCATCCCATCTGCATGACCCAACCTGCCCATCACGTGCCATCACAACCCGTTGGCTGCTCGTACCTTGACTTGCCGAGAGGGGGCCTCGCAGTTCCAGTCCTCGGCTCATCGTTCTTGTATGGCTTTTTCAGCGTTGACGCTGTTACTCTTTGCGAGCAAAGGCATGTGGAGGAATAACTGGGGTCTCCGGCAGGGACCAAGGCTCCACTCCGGAAAGGTGGGCCGTAGGAGCCTGTCCCATCATGACGGACAGTGGCGCGTGCTTCGCGGAGCTCCGCCCCGTACGAAGGCATTCTTTTTTTTTCCCTCTGGTGGTATTTTAGGAGAGGGTCGCATCGGAGGAACGCTGGTGTTGTCTGAGAGCAGAGCAGTGTGAGAGCAGAGCAGTACAAGAGCAGAGCAGTGCAAAAGCTGTGTGTGTTTCATGAGGGAGGCGGATAAAGATCCCCGAGCACGTTCTGAGAAGAAGTACTGGAGTTCTGGAGTGGTCATGTTCATCACGATGGCTGTTACGGGGAGAGGAGTTCTGTGGACCCCGACCATTCACCACCCGAGCTCCGCCACAAACCACGAGTCCCCCACGTGCGACTGGGACCAGGCCGACGACCATTGGCAGGTGCCGCAGCACAGAGTACCCTCTTTCTTTCTCCGACGGCCAGGTACCCATCCGGACTCTAACCCCCAGCTCGTCTCTCTCTCATCGGCTGGAGGGTCCAATAAAGAACTCTGGGTTTCTTTTCTTTTTGTGTGTGTGTGTGTGTCTGCGTGTGGGCCTGTCTATAAGTAGAATTGTTTAAGTGTTTATTTCCTCATTGTAACTACTACATTGCATATTCGCGATAAGTCTTGCCCTGTGTCTTTATTTTACTGTAAATAAATTATGAGAGATGTTCCCAGTCCGTTTCTGTCCCTTCTTACATTGGTCCAGTATGGTTCCTATCTGAGTTTAGATGGTGTTTCATCCCCGGTAATCGGTCTATCATAGCCGGGACATCCTGGGCAGGCCTTGCTCGACTGCAATGAGCCGGAAAGGTAGGTGGAAAAGTGGTAGTCAGTGGTGTGAATTTACCGCTGCCGGAAGAGTAAATCCGGTTCGACAAGGCATTCCAAGGGCGTGGATCCCTGGTCGATGAGATTGCGTGGATACTTAGGTATTTTGGTTCTATAAAGATAAGCATACACCACGCGATCGACATATTGGCGACCACAGTGGGTTCTGCGACCCACGGCTCACGGAATTATCTGGAGCAACGGCCTACAATTCCGGGGAGTCTGGTGGGAGATGGCGTAACCTCTCCCACCTTGCAGTCGTTCTCGCCACCGACCCCCGGCCCACAACAATATATATATATATATATATATATATATATATATATATATATATATATATATATATATATATGTATGAATTATGACGGTTGTGGGGGTAGATGGAGGAATTTAATGGGGAATTTAGCATTGAATGGAGTAGTTTGGTCCGTGGACATGTAGGAGTCATCTCAATGTAATTAAGTTGGGAAACTATGAGCTTAAGTGTTATGTGTCACCCCACGGGGGTGGTGCAATGTTAACTAGAGGGGGAGCACTCGGGAGAGTGCAAAACCTCCGCCGCCAATACTGCTGGGTCACTCAAGTGAACATTGTATCTTATTCATTAAATATGATGTCAACAGTGCTGAGTTATAGTTCTTTTCTGCAACATTTTTTTTGTGGGGGGGGGGGTTGGAAATCACTTAAAACATCTAAAAATGCCAAAAAAAAAATCGAAATTTTGTTGAAAAAAAAAGTTGCAAAAATTTTTTTTTGTCACACAATTTTTTTGGGGGGGTTGGAAATCAGTTGAAACATGAAGAAATGCAAAAAAAAAATTTCCCCCTTTTTGTGGGGGGGGCAACAATTTTTTTGGGGGGGGTTGGAAATCACTTAAAACATGTAAAAATGCAAAAGAAAAATTTTTCTCAAACAATTTTTTTTGGGGGGGGTTGGAAATCACTTAAAATATGTACAAATGCAAAAAAAAAATTTTTTCTCGAACAATTTTGGGGGGGGGTAACAATTTTTATGGGGGTTGGAAATCACTTAAAACATGTAGAAATGCAAAAAAAAAAATTCTCTATTTTGGGGGGGGGTAACAATTTTTTGGGGGGGGGGCGGGGGTTGGAAATCTCTTAAAACATGTAGAAATGCAAAAAAAAAAGTTTTTTCTCTTACAATTTTTTTTTTGGGGGGGGGACTAAGTCCAAAATTTAATGGCATGATCCTTGGACCATACCTAACCACCCCTCCCCACCAAGTTTCGTCGATATCCGTCGAGGAGTTTTTCCGTAATACTATTCACAAACAAACAAACAAACAAACAAACAGAAAGGGGTGAAAACAGTAACCTCCATCCATCTTCGAAGATGGTGGAGGTTAATTAGCTAAGAAATAAAAATAAGTTTCCCTGTTTGTAATCACCGCTCTGTGACTTTCCCTATATTTTTATCTTTCAAGATTGGCAATAAAGTTGGGGGAACACGTCCCTAAAACCACGACAAGCAAACGTGTTAAGCAGGCAGAAGCCCCGCCTCCAAGGGTGATGGCAGGTGAAGTCACGCCCCCGAGGCTGATGATTGATGGGAGTGACGTGTGAGGCGAGCCTAGCGTGCCGAGAGGGCGGGAACCCCCGCTTTCCTGGGTTTTGTGCGAGCAAGCCACGCCCTGGAGGAGGAAACGGTGATTTTGGCGACATTAGTCAGTGAGAGGAATTGGACTCAGTCGGACGGAGAGGCGGGAGTTGAGGGTGAGTGCATGTCGCGGAGGACAGCACGATTCTTGTATTCGTGTCGAGTCGATTTGGCTCGCATGGTGAAGCAAGACACTGGCCTTTGGCTCTTGGGTGGGTCGGTGAGGACGATCGGTGCACGAAGCCATTACACTGGGTTTCTGAGCCTTGGTGTGGAGTGCCGCTCACGGATTGCCTGGCTTGAGTTTGTCCCACCATGAGAGAAGCAACGAGGCGCCATTTTGTTGTGCGCATCTGCACGTGCGAAGAGAAGCGCCTCAATTCCAAGTTCCAATTAAGACCAACTCTGGGCCAAGCTAAGTACAAGAATACTCGAAAGGAAGGGTTTTCTGTTTATTTTGTTTTCCCTTTGTCTGTATTTGTGTCTGTGTGAAGAGACGCCTCGACTTTAGGATTTATTTACTTCACGTTTTCATCATGACCTTTTGAATTATTTTCCTTTGAAAATACTCGTATATTTTCATTAAATGTGTTCATTTTAATAAACTGTAGCCCTGTCTTTGTAGTGGGGTTCGAGTATAACCCCCCCCCCCGCCCTCCTGATGTGCATCCATCCTCTGTTCTGTGCTCCTTTGTCCCTCCGCAATTGTGCCCCCATGCCCTTTGAGCATATGTGATAATCTCCAAAGATCATCATGTCCACCTCTTGTTTGTAAAACCGCTTGGGTGTCTGTGGGCTAGTACAATTTGGGTCGGGGGGGGGGGTTAACCAGGGCCGGCCACCCCCGCGACAATATATATTTGGATAAATATAAATTTTAAGAATATTGTTACGAATTTGAAATTCGATTGCACACAACATACAGGTTCCTTTAGTCAGCTATGTCGATAAGTGCTTGTTCCCCAGATAGCTCACCTTCCATTGTTTAAATGTTCAGAAATCGATTAGATGCGCTGCGGATCGATTTAATAGTTAGGGAACGAACAATGGAGAAATCCCTCCCCCTCTTCTGCGAAGAGGAAGAACCACCCTGCCGTCCCGTGACTCATGATGTCAACAACTCCCTCCCACCCATGGCTGAGCGGGGGATGGAGCACGAGGGCATGAGTCATGAGTCATGCCGGGAGTGGGGGAAGGGCGGGAGAAGGATTAGAGGAGATCTTTTTCTTTTGTTCGTGGGCAGAGTTGGAGAATGGAGTTGAGAGTAGTCGTTCAGTCGGGTCCTGTTTGGCTTGCGTTAGGGTTGAGGCCTTCGGAAGCTTTTTGCTTCGGCTGGTTCAGTGAGCTTCGGCTTCTGCTTGGCTCGGGAGAGCTTTTTGCTTCGAGCTGCTTTGCTTGGAAGGAAGTTAAGCCGGTCGCTCGGCTCGAGCTGCGAGTGGTGGCTTCTTCTTCTTGGTTCGTGGAGCTCTTTGTTCTCCATTTTGGTTCCCGGCTTGGTGCGACTCATCGACCTCTTCATGGAGGTGGTTCCTCAGGGAAGTGACGCATTGACGGGAAGGTTCGGCGCCTCGTCTCACCAGCACGTGTTGAGAAGCGCGGGAAGGATCGCGGCTCGGCGATTGGATCCAGCTCGCTCTCAGTGGAGCCCGGGTCCGAACAACTTGAATACCACACGAGGTGGAGAGGTTCGAGATAGGCTCTGGGTTTCAGCTCACCTGTCCTCCGAGCTGGAGCTCATTATTAAAGACCTCTGCCACCCTTTCTTGGGTGTGCGTGCGTGTGTACGTGTGTCCGTGGGCCCGTCTAATAAGTAGGAACTGCTATTAAGTGCAAGTGACTGTCCCTAATAAGTAGACGGTTGTAGTTCTTCTGTCGTGCTTTTGTTGCTTGTATAATTGCACACGTGTTTTGCCTTGTTTAATTGCATACGTGCTTTATTATAATAAATGTCCTTGTGTGAATGTAAACCTGTTCGTTGCGTCCATTCCCTCATTGAACTGCCCCATCTTGCACTCGGAATATAGTTGGTTTTTAAATAGCCGGTAATGTGATCAGGTCCAACGGGACTGCGCGATAATATCCCGTTCGGTTATCCCAAAAGGAAGCGAGCTGCTTAAGCGGCTCGTTTCCAAGCAGTCCCGTTGAGGTACAATCTCTCGGTAACCTACCTGCGCGAATAATTAGGTAAATCGAAGATTTGGCGATCGGACCCTGTAGCGCGGGTCGAGTGCGGACAAGGTTGTGGTGGGATTAAAAACCCACCCGTGACTGGTTTCTGGCGTTGTTCCAGAAAGTCACGACTGGATTGTCCGTTCGGTGGGCGAAGCGACCGCTATTGGTGAGACGCGGTCATTCGCACGCTGGCGGGCGGAAATCTACAACAATATATATATATATATATATATATATATATATATATATATATATATATATATATATATATATATATATATATATATATATATATATATATATATATATACGAAGCTTGGGAGATTGTTAAATTTTAAGAATCTATTCCGATTCTGAGAAGCCGCCTCGATCCCAAAGGGAATCGATTCCGATTTTTCACAGATTTCTAATGAATTTGTCCTTGTTTCACACCCAACCTACTCAACTACATTCGTCTGAATCCATCTATAACTCTGAGTTATCTTGCACACAGACAAACAGGAGTGAAAAACATAACACTCATATTCAGTTATGGAGGAAAAAAGACAAAGAACTTGAGCGTAAAATTTATGTTCATGAGTAAATAAAATCAATATTTATGTTGTATAAATCATGCCAACGGAGTAAAAGTTGCTTCTAATTAATCCAAGTCTCCGGGAAAATTGTATTTTTTTCAATTACATAAAAAAAAAGATAGGGGCAATACCCCTGGATGCTCATCTGGTCGTGGCTGGATAAGATAACCAGGGAACAACTGGTTGTCTGGAATTACCCACAAAATATGTAATGGAGAAGAAAGTAAATACCTTTGGATTTTTTTTTTCATGCCATGAACAAACTTTTGAACATCACAGATGATAAAGGTTGTGTTCAAATTTCAATGAAATTGTGTGTGTGGTTTCAGAGAAGAAAGCAAATACATATTTTGGGGGCAACACCCATGTAGAATCCCTCAGACCCCGTTTTTTTATGCCGTGAACAATCTTTGGTACGTCTCGGGTGATGAAGGTTTTGGTCAAGTTTCATCGGAATTGTGTGTGTGTAGTTTCTGAGAAGAAAGCAAATACCTATTTTGCGGGGCAACCCCCGTAGACCCCATTAGGGCACGATTTTTTTTAATGCCATGAACAAACTTTGGTACATACACGGTGATGAACATTGTGATAAAGTTTCATCAAAACCCTATGTGTCGTTTCAGAGAAGATGTTGAAAGTATTTGTGGACGAACGGACGACACACCATCCCATAAGCTACTCGGAACTATGTTCCAGGTGAGCTAACCAGGTGAGCTAAAAATTGAACCCGATTTCCCGGGGTGTTGTACAAGGCAACAGACGACCGCTCCTTGATCGCTCCCGATTTTAAAAATTTATTTATTTTTTAATTGCTGTTAATAAATATGCTGAAATATCTTTGCTGTTAAGAAATATGATGATTTTTGGAATTTACTCCATACACATCTAATATATAAAGCCCTTTTTAACCAATGACTGACAGACTCACTCACTGACTGATATTAAAGATCCGTATCTTCCGGATGACGTACAAAGCTGAAATTTTGTGTGCTGATGGAAATCAAATTCAGTACACCGGGAATAATCACAGACTCATCGGACAACATCCGACAATGAAAATATAAAAAAAAGAAAAAAATGCAGGTGAGTGACTCGATACAATGGGGAAGCATGGTAATTTTGTGTGCTGACAGACATCAAAGCTGATACACCAGGAAAAATCACAGAACTGTCGGAAAGCATCCGCAAATGTAAATATAAATAATTAAAAAAAAATGAAAATAAATAAATGAAAAATCAAATGCAGTTGAGCAACCCGAGACAATGGGGAAGCATGGTTCGAATGCTTACACAATTTGAAAGCACACCCTGCTAGTAGAGATGTAATAGACTAATGCTCTCTGTCAGATGTCCGAAGGAAAATCCGATATACATGCACACAATGTCTGAGTACGTCTGCTCATTTTCTTCATGACCTGAACAAACTATATGCAGAAAAACGGACTTGTCCTCGACTTTGTTCTATAAAGTGACAGGACAAGCTTTTGGCATAATTGGCTGAACCAACGAACAGATTATATTGATGGACGAAGTGAGATAAAGCATAGTAGGACGAGGAATCGACTCCAGAGAATTTGAACCCTTACAGGTGGGTAATCGGCTTTGTAGAAATTAGGGTTTGATTTCCGGTTCTGATGGAGGGAATCGATTCTAACTGGGTAATCAATTATTTCGCCCAAGCCTAATATGTCCTTGCAAATACGTGTCATTTCGCTGATGGAAATATTGAGGGAGGGAGGAGAAGGAGAGATGGGAGGGAGGGGGGGAGAGAGAAGTGGTGAGGGAGTGAGGAGGGGGAGCAGGGAGGGGTGGGGAAGCTAGGAGGGGGTGGGGAAGGGGAGAGCTTGGAAGGGGGTTGAGGGGAGAGCGAGGAATGGGTGGAGGAGGGAGAGCAATGCCTCGCCAAACATGACTATACACTCTGAGAAGGGGGGAAGGGTGGGAGCAAGGTGGATGGGGGAGAGAGGAGGGGGAAGTAGGGAGGGGAAAGGGGTTTGAGAGGAAGTAAGCGTGAGGGGAGGTGGTGGTTCTGGAGTTGTGATTGGTATATAAACTTCTGTCTGGACATAAATACTGCCCGGAAATGTTTGGAGACAAACGCCACCCGGACGCGTTGAGACAAATGTCATCCGGACATGTCCGGAGTCAAGCTGTCCAGAGACAAACTCCTGCCCTGGCATGTCCAGAGACAAACACCACCCGGACACATCAAGAGACAAATACCGTCCGGACGCATCCAGAGCCAAGCTTTCCAGAGACAAACTCCCGTCCAGATACGTCTGGAGATAAACTCCCGTCCAGGCATAAACACCGCCCGGACACTTTCTGAGACAAACACTGCCCGGACACGTCTAAAGACAAACTCTTATCCGGACATGACCGGAGGTAAATACCATCCAGATACATATGGAAACAAACCCCGCCCGGACACGTCCAGAGAGAGAGAGAGAGAAAGAAAAAGGTTGGAGTGACAGATAGGGGTGGTACAGATAGGGACATGGTTGGGAGATAGAGAGGGATGAGATAGGGGTGAAATTTTTTCACTCAAGCTTCTGGGTCTAACTATCTGCCATGATCTTTCCTGGGAAAGCCACATTTCCAAACTGGTCTCCAAAGCCAGTCACCGACTGGGCATCCTCCGTCGTGCAATATCCTTTCTTGGCACACCTGAGCTCCTGACCACATACAAAGCTTTCGTCTGCAGCCTGATGGAGTATGCTCTCCCTCTGGGCTGGTGCTCCTGCCTCTTACCTTTCTTGGCTTCAAGCTGTGGAAATCAAGGCATTTCGGATCATTGGCATCTCCCGTGGTAAGGCTCAGTCTTTGGGCCTCTCACTCTCTCACCGCAGGCAGGTTGGTGGTCTTTCTGTCTTCTACCATCTCCTTTCTGGTCTCGCCCCCTTGCTCTGTCTGCGATATGTCCCCCCCCCCCATATTTTCTCAGGGCACTCAAGATCCACCAACATCTCCCTACTGGTAAAACTACCAAGATCACGAATCACTGCTCACCTTCACTCTTTTATTCCTCTTTTTTCCCACCTTTGGAATAAACTCCCACATTCTCTTCAATCCCATTCTTCCCTCCAGGCCTTAAAAAGAGCTGTTCACCATCACCTCCTCTCTTCCCCCATCCAAATCCTCGATCTTTTCCACCCCCGTTAATCCACTCCAAACCCACCTCCTTCAAATTCTCTGCTTTCCTTCCTGAAAGTCCCTGTAATGTCCATCTTGTTTATACTGTGCACCCCACCCCATCCCTCTCCCTTCCACAGATCTAATGTTTCTGTTCCCCACTGTTCTGTCCTTCCCTCTCCCACCCCCCTTATCTCATGCCCCCTTTGCTGTGCATTGTGTGTTAGCTCTCACACGAGCCTTGACAATGTATCCAAAAAAAATACAAACAAAAGAGGGGATGGTGGTGAGAGAGGGGATGGGGGTTAGAGAGGGAATGGGGTGAGAGAGTGGAGGGGAGAGTGCGTTGGGGGAGAGGGGAGAGGAAGGGGGGGGGTTCTGGCAGAATTGACGCCCAGTTTAATGTACATCCAAGAGATGACACACACACACACATTGTTGAATCACCCTGTCTGTTGAACACCAGGATGACAGTTTATAGCTAGGTCGGGATTTGAACCCAGGCTTAACAGCTTAGAGTCAGCATCTGTACCTCTTGGCTGTCCTGCTTGATGTGGAAATTCATTGCTTTGCAATAACTGAAACATTTTTTACTCATTGTAGTCATCTAATTTATTTTGCCTTCCTAACTCCGTAATCGAACCACAGTATCACCATTGAAGCTTGAAGAGCGCTCACCATGTGTCTTAACTAAGCACTCCAATGAAACGGTTGCAGAAACTATCATAAACGAAACGTTTAATTTTCCTACATGTGTTTATCTCTGCCGAAGTGACGGGTCATATAATGAAAGAAGATCGTATAAAAAGGGGAAACATGGTGTAAAATAGAATCGCAC
>NC_140962.1:12121464-12193964 GCF_056783735.1 Eptatretus burgeri | reverse complement strand
TGGTTCCCGGCGTTAGTCCGAGAGGGTCACGACTGGATTGTCCGTCCGGTGGGCGACGTGCCGCGATTCGAGTTACGTGGCCGTCCGCACGCCGGCGGGCGCGAAGACCGCAACACTGGTGTCAGGAGTGGGATACAAATTCATCGCCCTCCTCGCGGCACTGGTATCGGAGAACAGGAAAACGGGCTCTCCTGTCTCCGGCTAAATTCACGGGAATCGGTCCAGGGGTGAGAGAAGCGACCCCCGATTCCCTCCAAATTACGAGCGAGCAAATTAACCCTTCACGAGAAGCAAGATGGCGTCTCAAGGCGAGCGGGAGCCGGGGGTATTAGAAATGTATATGTGTAATAATGTAGAGTCCATGGCCCAGGATGGAATCCCCGAGCAGGAAATGTTGATTGTGCAGGAACACGGACTCGCCCAACTGAACCCAGGGCCCGAGGTGGGTGCGGCAGCGGCCGCGGTGTATGACACCTCCCCCCCCTCTCCACCAAGACCCTTCCCCAACCCCTGCCGAATCGGCTCACCCAAGCGCACCCGACATGGCCCAGCTATTCGCCATGCTGGCGGCAATGAACAAACAAATAAACGAAAAGATGGATACAAATACAAACGAAATGAAAGGCATGAACGAAAAGATGGATACAAATACAAATGAAGTGAAAACGACGATGGATGCGAATACACAGCAAATGAGGGAAGAAATGAAAGAGCTGCGGGGTGAGACGCAGAACATGGGCCGATGCCTGCAGGCGGGCATGAAGGCCGTGACCAGGGAGCTGGGAATGGCGACTCCACGTGTGGGAGCAAACGAGCTGGGTGGGAGTGCAACGGCTGTCAGGCCCGCGGTGGAGGCGGGTAAAAAAATAATTCGGGGGGCGTGTTGGGCGAGTGTCGTGACAGAGGAATCGACGGTGACCGAAAGGGAAAAATTAAATGGGGAGACCAAAACGTGTGAGACGAGACACGAAATGACGACAACGGAAATAATAGTTGAGACAAGAGAGGTAAAGGGTGAAGAGTTGGCAGAGACACGGGAGATGGGAACGATAGAGGGAAGACTACACGATGAAGATGGGGTAAGTGAAGGGCACACACACACGGAGGTAGTGGAGGATAATGGGGGTGAGCTGGCGGACTGGGCAGGGACCCAGTGCGAGCACCTGGATGGCCTCCTCCAGGAACGAGGGGAGGGAGTATGCCCCCTTGAGGCGAGTCACGACCAGGTGAGTTCGGTCGTGCTTTGCGAGGTTGAGGGGACGAGTGCTGTGGATGGGTGCACGGAGAGCTTGGGGGGTGTAGAGGCCCCGGAGACCCTTGTGGGGACACGAATCCCCAGTGTGGTTGTCCCTGTGTGTGTGGTGCAAGGTGTGAGTGCGTCCCCGTGTGTGGAAGCGACCCCGTGTGTGAGTGGTGTGGTGGCGATGGTGCCAGAGTGCGTGCTTCCCACCACGCCGGGTGTGGGTGAGGCACCGTGTGTGAGTGAGGCCGTGTGTGTGAGTGAAACGGCCAGTATGAGTGAGGCACCACGTGTGAGTGGTGTGGTGGCGATGGTGCCGGAGTACGTGCTTCCCAGCACGCCGTGTGTGGATGAGGAACGGTGTGTGGATGAGGCACAGCGGTTGAGTGCCCTCGCGTGTGTGGGTGAGGCACCGCGGGTGAGTGCCCCCGCGCGAGTGAATGGAGCACCACGTGTGAGTAGTATGGTTTGTGTGAGTAGTGAGGCACGCGTGAGTGAACGGCCGTGTGCAAGGTCGCTGTGTGCCAGGGAGACCGTGTGTGTGAGAGAGCGGTATGAGAGGGAGATGTCGGTTGGCATGCGGGAGCACGCAGCCGCGTCTCCCCGTGTGAATGTGATGGTGTGGACTGTGTGCGTCGTAACACGCAGGTGTGCGTGGGTTGAATGGCGACGACGAAGGCGACATGAGAAGAAAGAAAGCCGAGTAGCGGCTGTAGTTGTTTCGCGGACCGTGCCGGGTTCACCCAGCAGTGAGCACGCGGTTCGTGCTGTGCAACGCACGAGACCACCACGTGCTCGCTTGCGAGAGTGAAGTCCCGGTCCGGAAACGCACGCGGTGGATTTGCCGATCCCGCGGACGGACAAAGTTTAGGCAGGTAAACGGATTTGGACCGGACGGGTTCTCCACGCGATCGTGTGTGTTAAGCTCCAACGGGCAAAGCACATGTGTTCGCGTGGGGAACCCCTCGAGAAGTGGGGCTTGTGGTTTTTTTTTTTTGCGCACGGTGACGTCATGGCTGCACGTGTGGTTGGAATCCGGCAGGAGGGGTATCTCTGCCGGATGGTAGCGTCCAAGGAGGGACGAGGAACACGTGCAGCTGCATGACGTCACGGGCAGGTGTAAAGTGCGCGAGCTCTGAGTTGCCGCGCAGGTGCTGCGCATGGAAAAAAAAAAAAAAAAAAAAAAAAGCAAGCCTCACTTTCGGGTGTACAGGATTCCTGGGCAAGGGGTGGAAGACCCCCTTACCTGGGCACAGGATGGAAACTAGTTAGGGGGAAGGGTTAGCTTAGTTAGACCGACTTCATGGGGCAGGGGTAAGTCCTCATGGAGTCCGTGGAATGGATTAGGTAGAGGGATGATAGCGAGATTTAGGTTGGGTAAATAATTTTTGGGACATTTGGAGACAGTGACAGACTTGAGGATGTGTAGAGGGGACGTAGCTTAGCTACGTAGGTTAAAAGGAACGTGCTACTAGTTTAAGGGACGACGTGGGAGCACGAGTTAGTTAGGGGAGGTAGTTAGAAGGATGGCAGAGTTCAGTGGTGTGTGTGTTGAAGAGTTGGTGAGTTGTGAGGTGAGTACTTGTTGAGTGAGTGAGGCCAGCGGGTCTGTGTGTGTGTGGAGCGAATGGGGAATGCATGGTGCGATGAGTGATTGGGGGGAGGAGTGACTCCCGCCCAAGGGACCCCCGGGGTCAGTGTAGAGTGAGTTAGCTGGGTTAGTCAAATTGAAAAATGGAGGTCGTTTTGTTGTTGGTGGGAAAGTAGGCTCGAGACCCATTTGGAGGGGTGCAGGAGCCCTGTTGACAGGCTTGGGAGCGTGGCTGCGAAAGGTGAGTATCGCTGAGTGGGTACCCCGGGCACCAGGCTAGTCGGCCGCGGTAGGCCAAGGGCCCATGGGGGGCCGGGATAGAGTAGTGGGCACGGGTGCGCCTGCTTGGTGCGGGGGCCCGGGGCGCCATTAGCCGCGTGGGCAGTGTTGTGGGCACGGGTGACCCTCGGAAAGGGGCCCGGGAGGCCGGCCTGCCACGTGTGCGTTTCAGGGGAGGTGCCATGGGGGGCACTCCCCGGTGTTCGGGAGCTGGTAGGCTCGGAGGCAGTGTAGTGCCCGGGGGTGCCATAGCGGGAGATTCAGCAGAGGGTCGTGCCTGCCAAAGGGAGCCACGTGTCCCAGCCAGGAGACCGTGTGAGGGCACGGAGAGAAAATTGGGGGGCGAGGCCCGAAATTGTGAGGACACCAACACAGGCGACGGGAATCTGGGTTGTTAGAACCAATACTTTAAGCGAGAGGCGCTTGTTGAAAGCCCCGGGGTAGTTTAGCAGTTAAATGGATAGGGTAGATTAGGAGATGTACCCCTCCGCACCATCCATCCCCTCGCTGTCGTTGTGGGCCGCTGGACCCACTTTGGGTTAGATCGCCGAACTCTGGGGAGGCCATTCTGAGGCTTGAGTTGGGCCTCGACACAGGACGTTAGCTCTCCCTTGTTCCCCTCCGGGAAGGGAACGTAGGGGTTGGGAGTAGGCTAGGTGACAGGATAGGTTAGCCGAACAAGGACGATAAAGGGGGTTAGGGGACGATTTATAGTGGGGGAGTAAAAATAAAAACAACAAAAAAATAAGTTGGGGCTAAATTGGGGTTTGACAAATTAAGGGAGTGGGTATGTACAGTGACAGGCAAAGGCGATAGGTTGGGAGGGAGACAGGTAGGTAGGTCCGAGCCCGCCTTCCGAGTGGCCAGCACCACCGCACTCCCTCCACCAACCTCCACTGAAGGGCAAGAGCTGGCCAACTTCATCGGCTGGCCGTGTTTTGCTTCAAGGCGGAGGCCGGCCAACTTCATCGGCAGCTGTTGTTTTGCTGCAAGGCCTGTGCCATCGGCTGGCCGTGTTTGCTTCAAGGCCTGTGCCGGCCAGTTCATCTGCCCGCTATGTTTGCCTGCAGCGGCCTTCTTCTGCGGGCTGTGTTTGCCTGCTCACCTTTGCCATGCCATGCCCACTGCCCACGTTCACCAGCCCCGTTCAATTTTTGCTTTGCCCCCCCTGTTCATTTCCATGTGCGCCAGGAGCAAGGCAACAGTTTGCAAGCTGCAAGAACTGCCCTGTTGGCAGCTACAACACGGGCCTGCAGTGGCGGCCCGTGCACCGTGTTTGCGTTCATGCATCCATTCGTTGTGCTCATTGCGTGTGCCACTTGAGCTGGCACGGAGACTGCGTTGTGCAGCCCATGCACCGTTGTGGTTCACTGCATTCAGTTCAAACCGTTCATGCATCCATTCGTTGTGCTCATTGCGTGTGCCACTTGAGCTGGCGCGGAGACTGCGTTGTGCAGCCCAGGCACCGTTGTGGTTCACTGAGTTCAGTTCAAAAGGGAAGGCCTTGGACTGCGTGTGAGCAGCCAGCCACGTTCCCTGTCACCTGCATTGTTTGAGCCAGAGACTGCATGCGGGCAGCCTGGCTCCCTGCTAACTGCTTTCTTTTTGCAGAGTTCATTGATCCTGGGCCATGGTTTAGTGTAAAATTTGTAAGTTAAGGTTAAGATGTACTGTACATATGAGTGCGCCCCCGGCATGTCTGTCTAGCGCCGGCAATTTTATTTAAGTCGTCCGTGTGAGTGAGTTTGTTTAGGTAGTTACGCAGCCCTCAGGTTATTTATTTTGGGGACACGAATACCATGAATGTCGCACTCAGGGATCCGTAGGTAAAATGTACTAGGGGAAAACTACACATGATGGCACACGAAAATTTGACGACTCGGGACGAGTCTGTAAAAAGGGAAGGGGGTAGTGTTGTGGTTACCAGATTCGCAAACCACCATTCAGGTCCCTTAGGTGAGGTATCTCGGTAAGTGCATGTGTAGTTAGGCCCAAACCCGTTGTCTAGTGGGAATACATGTCATTTATGCGAGCTGCGACTCTTCAGGATAGCCGTTTTTCTTTCACTATCTTTATTTTGGACCAACCGCCATGATCACAACCACAACATCAACCACCGACCACAACCACCGCTTCACCACAACCGCCACGACCTTCACGCACACCTCACAACCGTAGCATCGCCACCGTTCTTGCCCCGCTGTGGGTACCGGTGTTGGACTCATGCACAACGCGCGTCGAACAGCGTGTACAAAATCACGGATTTTCTGCTTCAAAAACGGATCAAAAACGACACACGCCCACTTTTTGCCGTCCAATCGGTGAGCGAGGGGCGATTTGGCCCCACCTCCAGAACGATCGATATATGCAAATTTGTGGATCAAAAAGCCTTCACGCCCACTTTTTCTCGGGCCAATGGGGAGCGAGGTGAAAGGTCAAAGGGAGGGGGTCAAAGGCGAAGTTACGGGGGGATAAAAGGACGGTGTTCGTCAGTCGGAACGAGAGAGTCAGCAGAACGAGAACGAGGAGTCGGAACGAGGGAGTCAGCAGAACGAGAACGAGGAGTCGGAACGAGAGAGTCGCAAAGGAGGGTCGGAGAGTCAAGAAGAGGAGAGTCGGAAGCAGAGGGTCAAGACTTCGCGGGCGGTGGAGCTGCTCGTCGTGTGCGTTGGAGTCGGAACGGAGGGGACGGAGCTGTGGAAAGGCGGCGACACCAGACGAGGGGGTGCTCGCGTCGTGCAGGAAGCTGCACCCGAGGGAGGCCGACAGTGCGACCTGGCCGAGGTGGAGACGCTCGTCGCACATAATAAAGATCCTCTATACCCCGAGCATCAGCAACCCCCTCCTGTTTCCCCCCGCGCTGAGATAGTGCGACCAAGGGGGCCCCGTTCCCACCCCCTACCAGGCACTGTCCACGAGGCCCGCGGGTTGCGGGGCCATCGCCGCTCCGCGTCTCATCACCAGACGGGTAGGCCCGACCCGGTCTCGGCCTCAGGCCTGCCCCATTCTTGGGGGATTTCTTTTCCTTGGTTTTGGGTATGTGTTGTCGGCGCCGTCTGTGAAGTAGAATTGTGTAAGTGTTGCCGTGTGCTCGGTAGTCGGTATTAGCTCTGCACTGTGTTTTCACTTTTATGTTTGCTTTTTGTGTAAATGGAATTGTGTTTTCTTTTTTGTGTGCATTTGGTGGAATTGTATTTGTGTGCTTTCCGTTCGTCGCGAATAAATGTGCTTTATTGTTGAACTGTTCTCCCGCTTCGCTTCGTCTTTTCCTCCATTGAATCCCCATCTTGCTTCACGTAAAGGGTTGGTAGTGGGCTGAATACGCCCGATAATTAATCGAACCGTCGAGGTCGACGATAACACCGCTCGGTTATTCTGATAGTACGGAACGGGTCGCTTAAGTGGCCCGTGTCCGAAGTCGACCTGCGGCGAGGTGCGATCGCCCGGTCTACCCTCCGCGTGGGTACTTAGGTAGTTCGAATTTGGCGAGCAACCCTATCCCACGCGGGGGCTGATTGGCTCAATCGCGGTGAGACCGAAAGGTCCACCCGTGACTGGTTCCCGGCGTTAGTCCGAGAGGGTCACGACTGGATTGTCCGTCCGGTGGGCGACGTGCCGCGATTCGAGTTACGTGGCCGTCCGCACGCCGGCGGGCGCGAAGACCGCAACAATATATATATATATATATATATATATATATATATATATATATATATTTATATATATATATATATATATATATATATATAAATATATATGTATGTATGTATATATTTATATATATATATATATATATATATATATATATATATATATATATTTATATATATATATATATATATATATATATAAATATATATGTATGTATGTATATATATGTATTTATATATTCGGGCCAAGAGCAACAACAATATCAACTCCTGCCTCTTATTGCCAGGAAACAAAGTGGAAATGTTCGACATTTTCTTTTTTATCTGCCATGTAATCTGGCGCCAGTGTTTTGCTGCGGGAGTGTTGCAAATCTCCTTTTTCTCTTTTCTGTGCCTTCCCTTGAACACTCGTTCATTCTGCAGTTGTGGACACTTGGTAGGTTATTATCCCTCAGTGAAAATACCTATCTTTAAGGCTTTAATAGTTTTGCATTTTTGTTGTTCTTTGTGCATATTTTATTGCTCGATATTTCCATACTGCTTGTGATTCTCTCGCAAACCCAAAGTTCCACCTGTAGCAACTATCCCAGTGCCCCCACTAACGCTGACACCATCTGCTCTATCCACACATGAGGAAGTACTGGCCATAGTTGCAACAGCCATGAGAGACATTTCACTGACACAACAAAAACTGGCCTTCAAACAAGATTTAATCCCAGTTCAACTTGAGTTTTGGAGAGCACCAGACCCTTTCTCTCTTTAGCTGATGATTTCAGCACCATATAATGTCATAGAAGGACCCAGATGATGAATACAAAATGACACGCTTATTCCAATTCCTCAGTGGTGAGGCAAATGAGGTGGTTGCTGGCCTTGAGACTGTAGATGGCAGAGGACAGCAAGCCTTATAGATTCTAGAGGATAGATATGTCCAACCATATGCATAGTCATGAACTCCTTAATCAGTAATTTAATCATTGGACCAAGCTATACCTGATGGTGACAAAGTCTCCCTGAGAAGGTTCGCTCATCAATCCAAAAGGGCACTGGCACCGTTAATAGTTATGGACTGCTTGAGTAACATCAATCAAGGAAATGTGGTGGAGATAGTGAAGCGACTGCCTAGACACCTTTGGGACAATTTGCCCATCTTTCTCTCGTGGTTTGGGGCCAACGATTCCCTACCTTTGCTGACTTTGTAAAGTTTGTGAACAAGTGGGAAGCCATAGCGAATCACCCTGTCAACAGCAAATTCATGGAGACAAGTCCCACCAGTTCATTAAAGCAAAGAAGACACCTTTCAGCAGGACAATGATCTGAAGCATAAAGCTAAAGCACACTCCAGTGTGGCTTTAGCTTGGTGCTTCAGATCATTGTCCTGCTGAAAGGTAAATCCCGTACCCAGTTTCAGATTCATAGGTAACGCAAGTAGGTTTTCATGAAAGATTTTCCTGTAGTTTGCACCATCCATTGTCCCTTCTGTCCTGGCAAGGTTGCTAGTCCCTGCTGATGAAAAGCAGCCTCAGAACATTATGTTGCCACAACCATGCTTGACAGTGAGGATGGTATTGGCTGCGTTATGTGCAGTGTTAGGCTTGTGCCAGATGTAATGCTTTGAATTTAGACCAAAAAGTTCAATTTATGTCTGGTCTGACCATGAAACTTTTTTCCACATGCCTACAGTTACATTAAGATGCTTTTTCGCCAAACTCCATCCGAGTTTTTAGATGCGTCTTTTTCAGTAATGGCTTCTTTCTTGCCACCTGTCCATGGAGGCCAACTTTGTGAATGGAACGGGATGTTGTTGATTAATGAACACTGACTTTCATCTCGGACATAGAGACTTGCAGATCTTTTAAAGTCATTGTTGGATTTCCAATGACATCCCAAACCAGTTTCCTGCTTGCGTGGCTGATGAGTTTGGATGAGCGACCTAATCTAGGTAGAATCTGGGTGGTATGACACGTCTTCCACTTCTTGATTATGGATTTCACTGTACTTAGAGATAATGAGTGACTTTGAAATCTTCTTATAACCCTCTCCTACACAGTGCTTCTCCACCACCTTATGTCTGACTTCTTTGGAAAGCGCCTTGGTCTTCATGTTTGTCTTTTTGGTTGACCAAGTGAGATGCACCTTAAAACTCCTTAGATAAATGGGGGAGCTTAATTAGCTCACATGGAACGTATATCCATGGAGCTTATGGGATTGACATGTAATCTGTCCGTCAGTCCGTCCGTTCACATACACTCGCAACTAACTTTTCACATTATATCTGCAATTTTATGGGGTTTATCACTTTTGAGTAGTTCGTGAAGATGCTTCATATTAAGTTGGATTTAAAAGCATCATAAAAATTAGCTCAGTTGGCATCAAAATGTGAAAACTTTGGAGGGGGATGAATACTTTTGCAGGCCACTGGATATCGTTTTGGCCCGATCTTTCAAATAAGATCTCAAGAGTTGATCAGTCGGATTGTTTTAGACTCACATCTGATGACTCCAATCCAGGATTTGGTGTTCCATTTGATTATGAAGAATCACGTTAGAAATTAAAATTTTCTCATATCGGATCCGGATCTTCAGCAAAATCAAATTAATTCGTCCTTGTCACACAACCAACATATCCACAAAGTGTCATCCGAATCCGTCCATAACTTTTTGAGATATCTTGCTCACAGACAGATAGACAGACAAACAGGGGTGAAAACATGAGCTCCGTCCACTTTCGGTGGCAGAGGTAACCACAAAGAGTGCCCTTCTAAAAGAACTTGAGATTGAAGGCCAGCCTATCAGTGCACTCCCACTTACCAAAAAAAGGTCAGTCAGCTTATGTCATTGATTTTTTTGGCCATGATACATTTGGCAGTGTACATACGTCGTACATGTCTGCATTTTGTTAAGAGCGTACATCGAATACCATTCAGTGGAGGAAATTTAAACTTTACCACATGTTACATGACCATGTGATAGATATAGCAGTCAACATAGGCCAAAGGTCAACAAAGGCCAATTTTTAAAAATCCTCAATTTTTATCCGATTGATTACAAGTTTTTAGAGGATTTGCATATCAAGTCACTGAATTCAACCTCCAACTATGTTTGAGATCAACATCGGCCAAAAAGTCAACATAGGCCGGAATTTCTAAAATTATCAATTTTCATCCGATTGACTTGAAATTTGAAGAGAATTTTCATATCATCTCACTGCATTCAACCATTAATTATTTTTGTGGTCAACATAAGCCAAAAGGTCAGCATTGGCCAAATTTCTGAAATCCTCAATTTTCATCTGATTGACTTCAAATTTGAACAGAATTTTAATTTCCCCTTCACTGAATTCAACCACCAATTATTTTTGAGGTCAACATTAGGCTGAAATTTCTAAAATTGTCAGTTTTTATCCGATTGACTTGAAATTTGAACAACATTTTCATATCAACTCACTGAATTCAAACACCAATTCCTTTTGAGGTCAACGTAGGCCAAATTTCTGAAATCCTCAATTTTCATCCGACCGACATCCACTCGTTCCAATGACAACATTCTAACCTGTCCTGCACAATTACCTTTCCACCATTCCCTATCAAGCAATGACAACTGTTGTCCTGGGAGACTTCAATAATGATCTACTATCAACGGCCAGCTCATCCAGACTGTTCGAGTTTATGTCCTTCAAAGGATTCTCACAACTTGTGAAAGTGTCCACCACAGACTCGGGTTCACTACTGGATCACATATACTATGTGATCTGCATGATGAGCAGCACTTTTGTGGATATAGTAAATATGTACAACTCAGATCATGTTGCAACCTTTGTTTCCCTACCTGTATAGTCTGCATCACAATCAAGACAATCCATTGAAGGAGAAGCTTCTTGTCACAGCCGAAATGAAGTTTGATAAAAAATGACCATCATGGGTCATGTGGTCTGGTAGCCATATCGGATCTAAGGGAAAATCTTTTAAAATCGTCGTAGGAGAAACCGCTTAACCGAATAATGCAAAATTTAACTAATTGATCAACCACCCATGGGAAATATGGTTTGATAAAGACGATGTCATCGTTCACATGGCCTGGCAGCCATATTGGATTAAAAAAAAAAACCTTAAAAAAGAAGAGTTGGCTTGCACCAAGTCCTTCTTAAGACTGCGTGAGATATGTAATCTCCGAATACCATCTAGTTGTCAAAGGCATCAATGATAACATTTGGTGACTTATCTGATACCCTTCGTAACTAGGTAATGAGTAAGTACAAGTATGCAGCCGATGTCCATGTTGTACCAGACTGGTATGATATTAGGGAGTCAATAAGGCTGGGTAAAAGAGACAGGAATCAAGGAAGGTCAATAGAAGTACAGATAAAGAGTAGAGCTGCAAAGCTACCTGCAAGTAGCAAAAACAAAACCAACTTGCTGACATTTCTTGTGTCAGACTGGTGTAGGAAAATGCTCGATAAGCTCAGGAATCACCAAATCCTGTACATTGGTACCTCAAATGGAAAGACAGAGAAAATCTCAAGTTTAGGACATGAAATTATTGAAGACTATGAATGTGACCATGAAGAATCTGGCAGCCAAATTTTTGTGTGCTGTAAACAATTTTCACAAAGCTGTAGATGAGCACAAACATGTGATCATTTTCTCTCCTGACTAAACTGCCACCATTTTGCTTCCCTTAACCTGGATGAACTATGGTTTCACACAACAGATAGGCAAAGGAGATGCATACCCATCTGCACCACAGTAGCCAATTTTGGTACAAGACTATGCAGAGTCTTGAGACTCTGTGTCTTAATCATTGGACCATCGTGAGAGAGTTAAGAGAATTAACAGCTCTTGTCAGCTCTTAATGCTATTTATATTATGGTTGTGATTCAATGAGTTGCTTATCTGCGATTGGAAAGAGAAAGGCACTCCAAGCTCTGAGAGCCAATCTGGCCAACCTAAAATGTTTGACTGGTGGTGGATCACAACCATCTGTAATTGAGGGGGAATGTATGGAAGCATCCAAACTTCTCTTGGGATTGTTTTATGGTGAGAAGTCATCAGACGTTAATTCCCTCTGCAACACACGTTCACAAAGAAGAACATAGATAGCACCAAACTTCCTCCAACTGACGATGCTGCAAGTCTGCACATCAGAGGAGCAAACCAGCAGTTCCACCTGGAAGTACGCTCATAATGCATTGCATCATCTCCCTTCCACTGTTGGGAATGAGTGGCTTCTAGATGACCAAGGCAGTCAGCAAACAGAACTCATGTGAAGATAACCCACACCAGAAGCAATCATCGAACTGGTTGTCTGCAGCCGCCTGAAAGGTTGTGTTGGAATATGCAGTTGCAGGCAAGGTGCTAGGCCGTGCACTCATGCTTGCAAATGTGATGGATCCCATGCTAATGTACAAGTATCTGTCGATGAGAATGAAGAGCATGAGTCACAATCAAGTGACGATGAAAGGGATTTGCAGGGTCATAATTTACACTTTACAAGATCACATTTTCTGTGTACCATTACGTTTAACATTATTTGTCACTTTGAGAGTGTGTATTGTGATGACATTCTTATACGAGGACCTTGAGGGTGTAAAACTGGCATGACGGTTTGTACATATGAAAATCACAGGCTGGTGTTTTGAAAAATGTATTAATGCATGTATAACAACAATGACCGCATCACTGTGGTCACAACCTGCGACAAAATCCGGTAACGGGCCGATTGGGAAACGCACATTTAGATCACTCTTAAAAGATGAACAGCACGATTGGGAAATACACATTTAATGTGCGATTAAAATATTAACTTGACACCTCTCATCCATGTCAGGCTCTGCCATGGTTATATTGTTACAGATTTGGAAGCCTTTTGCACACAGACAGACAGCAGCCCCTAAGTTCAGTTATTTTGATAAGTATGTGTTTATAGCTAGGGACCCGTCCTTCTGTCTAATGGGTTAATTTCATGTGTGCGCTGCGAGTTATTTTCTAGTTAGTTTTATGCATCAATTCCCTTCACTCTTTCGCCCATCGACGCCATTGCCCACGTGCATTCGACCACGGACGTGAGCGGAGGTTTCCTCACCTCAGAGCTCCGACTCCGCCCAGGAAAGGAGGGGGTTCCCCCCTGTCCAATCACGGATGGCCAGCACATCACCCCACGGAACCCTGTCCAATCAGGGCAAAGAGTATCTCAGGACGGACCCCTCCCACCTCACATGAGGAATGAATAATAGTGGGGGTGATCCGGCTGGCCAAAAAAGGAAGAAGCCTCGTCGCCTTGTTCGTTTTCGTCTTGCCTGCTGGCGTTCTCATCTTGCCCACAAGTGCTCGTCTTGTCTGGTCCATTCTCGTGCTGGCTGGCATCCGTTGCGTCATTCCCGGTCCCTTGTGTCTGGTGTGGTGATGAAGGTGTGGGTTCGAGGCTCCCCCCCCCCAAACCAGCTCGTCTCGACCAGACCACATGAGTCGGAAAGGTGCCCGACCGAACTCTTACCCTCAGCTCGCCTTCCCTCCCGAGTTGAAGGGTCCAATAAAGACCTGACGGAGTCCGTGTGTGTGTGTGTGTGTGTGTGTGTGTGTGTGTGTGTGTGTGTGTGTGTGTGTGTGTGTGTGTGTGTGTGTGTGTGTGTGTGTGTGTGGCGCCAGGCTGTTAAGTAGAAATGTTAAGTGCTTTTGACTTACTGTACATTGCATATCATATTCATGATTAAGTCTGCTCTGTGTCTCCCCTCCCTATTGTAAATAAATATTTGTTAAATGTTCCAGTTCGTTGCCTGTCGTTTCTACCATTGACCCAGCACGGTGCAGGCTTGAGAAATCGTGAGGCCGTTTGTGTCGTAAGTGTTCATTTGGACCAGCGCGGCTCTGGTAACTCCCGCTCGGTTACCCCGGACCCGAGTCGGTGATAGCGACTCGGTTCAGACAAAGTTGGCCGAGGGTGTGGCTTCCCCAGTAGTTAGACGGCGTGAGTACTTAGGTAAATTGGAATAGACAAGTGGACCCTACCTCACGCCGTCAAAATATTGGCGACCACGGTCCTTTAAGGACCTGTCGACTCTGGAGTTATCCGGGGTGACGACCTTTTAATTCCAGGTGTTCGGTGGGAGATGGCCCTATTGATCCGTCTAGCGGTTGTTCCTCGCCACCGACCCCTGGCCCACAACAATATCATAACGAGCTGATTCATCACAAGGTCATGCATTGTTTAACCCCAATATGGGGCTATTCAAAAAACTACATAACACTATTTTTTTTTTACTAATTTACTGAACATAACGCTTCATTACCGTGCATTCTGACATACCGTGTGTTCTGACGAGCATGATTAAACCTTACTATTATTCGACATCCTGCATGATTAGATTTTTTGGGGTCCCTCATTGTGAGTTACACTCGACCCAAACAAAGCCAATGGAAATATGATGCAACAAACCCGGACAGTGTATAACCATCAGAGGCCTACAGGCCTAATTTGTTAGGCCCACCAGAAAACCAAGATGGCGGCCATATCATTTTGTCTGGGTGCCATGGTGGGTGGAGTCAAGCGACCAATGTGGGTGCGGTCTGGCAGCTGTCCGACCAATGGGTGCATAGTTCAAAAATCGACCCCCAACAGGAACCCCAACAACAACAGCCAGAAAAACAACAACAACACCACCATTGTGGAGCTCTTGAAGACCTGCCACATGTCATAGGTAAAAATATATTGTTTGCTGTATAATTTTGAATTGAAGCTACAAAATAAATGGTATCAATCCTTAAAAAAAACACTTTAGTATTGCATTAAGAGGCTGACATTATGGTCAAGAGGTACGCACACTCACCTCTGAGCTGTCTAATCTGAGTTTAAATCTCAACCCAACTATAAACTGTCACCCCAGTGCTTCACAGGCAGGGTGATTCATCAGTGTGTGTGCTGTCCCTCAGATTGATGTTTTTTGTTTTTTTTGTATACACTGTTGAGGCTCATCTGAGAGCTAACGCACAGAACATACAATAAGGGGAGCAGGAGACAAGAGGCGGGGGGGGGGGGGTTGGGGAGGGAAGGAAAAAACAGCATGAAACAACAGAGCCGTGAGGAGATCTGTGGAAGGGAGAGAGATGGGGGAGGGTAAACAGGGTAAAGAAGATGAACACAAGGACTTTCAACAAGGAAAGCAGGGAATTTGAAGGAGGCGGGTTTGGTTTGGATTAGCGGGGGAAGAAAAGATTATGGTTTTGGACAGGGGAAGATAAGAGATGGTGGTGAACATCTGTTTTGAAGACCTGGACGGAAGTGTGCGATTGAAGAGAGTGTGGGAGTTTGTTCCAATGGTGTGGAAAAAAGAGGAATGAAAGAGTGAAGGTGAGCAGTGATTCTTGATTTTGGTAGTTTCACCAGAAGGGGGTTGCTAGCAGACCTTGGACACCCTGCGGAAATATGAGGTGGGGGGCATATCTCAGACAGAGCAGGGGGGCCAGGCCAGAAAGGAGATGCTAGAAGACAGACAGACCACTGACCTGCCTGCCATGAGAGAGTGAGAGGCCCAAAGACTCTGCCTCATCACAGGAGATACCAATGATCCTAAATGCCTTGGTTTCCACAGCGTGAAACGGAGAAAGGTGGGAGGCAGGATCACCAGCCCTGAGGGGAGAGCAGTATTCTATCAGGCTGCAGACAAAAGCTTTGAATGTGGTCAGGAGCTCAGGTGTGCCAAGAAAGGATATTGCACGACGGAGGATGCCCAGTCGGTGACTGGCTTTGGAGGTCAGCTTGGAAATGTGACTTTCCCAGCAAAGATCATGGCATATAGTGAGACCCAGAAGCTTGAATGAAAGAACTTCTTCAAGAGGATTGTTTAGAAAGTAGATGGGAGGGTTTTCCAGACAGTCCTTTTGGAGGGAGATCATGAGAGTGTGAGATTTATCCGGATTGAAAGACATGTTCCACGTGTTGGACCAGTTTGTGATTTTCTCCAGATCTGCAGTGAGCTAAGAAGCTGCTGCTTGCCGGTCTGAGGGATGGCCGATGGTACAGCAGAGGGTGAAGTCATCAGCAATGAGATAAAGAGGATTTTCCAGAGAGTCGGAGAGATCGTTGATGAAAACCAGAAAAGGAACGGGGCCCAGAACGCTGCCTTGAGAAACTCCAGCCTGGACAGGAAGAGGGGATGAGAGAACTCCATTAAGGGCCACACATTGGCTACAACAGGAGTGGAAGTTTGCGAACCATGAGTGGAGATGTCTTTGGATACAATAGGAAGAGAGTTTAGTGAACGGGGCTGGGTGACAGACCGTATGGAAGGCACGCGATAAGTCTGGGTTGATGGCTCTGATTTAATGTCTGATATTGAGGACCTCCATCCATTTTTAGGAGAGCAGAAGCAGCATATCCAGGGTAGAGTGACCTGGTCTGAATCCATATTGATGATCAGAAATCAAGCCATTGGAGAAGAGGAAGGATTTAATGTCTGAAGCGATGATGGATTCCATAACCTTGCTGATGATTGGGAGAAGGCTGATTGGTCTGTAGTTGCAGGGATTTGTTTTTTCACCTTTTTTATGCAGAGCGGTAATGTTTGCTGATTTCCAAGCAGATGACAGATGACCTTGAGCAAATGAGAGGGTGAATAGAACAGAGAGAGGGTGAGCAGCAAGAGCAGACGAGCAGGTTTTTGGAACACGTGGGCTGATTGCAGAATCCGAGTCGAGGTTTGACAGCAAGCTCTCCACTTTGTCGGAAGAAAAGGACACTGAGTCAAGGGACAGTTGGGTGCAACTGGGTAAAGTGGGTATAGAAAGCGATGGGGTTCGGACACAGTATTTAGAAGCAAACACGGAGTTTAGGTATTCAACCTTTTAACGTGCAGTATCAGCTGTGCGGTCATTTGAGGTAAGGGAGGGGATGGCGGGAGAAGATACACCAGAAACAGACAAAACTAGATGCCACTAGGATATGGAGGAGGGAGACGGGTTTGAGAGTTCAGACTTGAGATGAGAAAGATGCTGTTTCCTGGCTCTCCTCATGGTGGACACACACTTGTTCCGAGCTTTGTGGAAGGAACTGAGATTGTTTTCAGTCGGATTTGCCTTCCATGAGGTGAAGGCAAGTTGTTTTAGGCCAACTGCCTCGCCACAACCGTCAGTGTGGAAGGGTAGGACAATTGAAGACGGAGGAAGGGTAGGACAACTGAAGATGTGAAGAGAGAGAGCGAGAGAGCGAGAGAGCGAGAGAGAGAGAGAGAGAGAGAGAGAGAGAGAGAGAGAGAGAGAGAGAGAGAGAGAGAGAGAGAGAGAGAGAGAGAGAGAGAGAGAGAGAGAGAGAGAATTTCTTTGATAGAATTCCCAGGACAAGTTGATGTCAGAGGAAGTCGAGATGGGAGACCAGTCTACAAGTTTTATAGCTGCTTGAAGTCCCTGCTAGTCAGCCTGAGTGAAATGCCAGACACGACGGTGCTGAGGTGGTTCTCCAATAACAGCCAGAGACGTCTACTTTGACAAGGGTGTTGTCAGATGAACCGATTGGAGCAGAGGAAGAGCAGCAGATATCTTCAGGGAAATTTGTCAAAATCAGATCCAGAAGAGATGGAGTACCATTGGTTGAGATCCGGGTCGGGAAGTTGACCGATTGTGTCGGTCCCAATGAGTCACAGAAATCTTTTGCTGAAGTGCCATGTGAGGTGAGAGAGGTACCCACACCTAGCCAATTGGCATGACAACTGAAGTCACCACATATGAGGAAGAGAGAATTGGGATGAGAGGATAGAAGTTGGTCCATGTTTTTGGTGAGCGAGATGTAAATGGAGTCATCACTGTTTGGTGGATGGTACAACACACATATAAACATGAGGTGGGAGTGGATGGGAAGCTGTAGCCAGAGGTGTTCCTGGGGGTGTGGGGAGAGAGATGGCATTGCATGGTAAATGAGGAATAGCATCTTTGAAGAAGAGAGCAACTCTGCCGCCAGGAGGAGGCTCAGGTCTGTCATACTGGAGGAGGGAGTAACCAGGGAGTCAGAGACGTCTTGAAGGAGGAAAGTTTCTGTTAAGCAGATTATGCCTGGTTTGTCAGTGGAAACCCATATGGAAAGATCTGCCAGGTTTGAGCGAAGGCCCCGGATATGTTTTAGGTCCACACTGTTAAGGAAGTAGGAGGAGAGGAGGCTTTGGGTGCAGGGGAGGAGAGGGGAGGGAGAGGGTAGGACGAGAGACAAGGGGGAGGTAAGAAGAGTGGTTGAAAGAGTGTGGGAGATTTCAGAAGAGCGAGGGGAAAGGGCCGGATGAGGAGGAGAAAAGGCTTGGTGCTGATGGGTTGAGGTACAGTGGGGAGTAATAAGAGAGGGGGCTGAGGGCAGTTGAAGATTGGAGGAGGTGGAGTGATGAGATGGAAAAGAGAGGGTGTGGAGGGAGGAACCTTTGTTGATGGGAGTGGGGGGGGGCAACTTTGGGAGGGGGGAGTGAAGGGAAATTTTTTTAAGCTGGAGATGTGATTGAAGACATTACGTGAAGGATGCAGATAGGTGAATCAAGAGAATGAAGAAAAGAAACGTTGTAACAGTCGGATGTTTTAGACACGGGATGAAGGGAAGCTCGAATTGAAAACAGGAAGAAGACTAGAGGGTGAACACTCGGGAGAGTGCAAAACCTCCCCCGCCAATACTGCTGGGTCACTCAAGTGAACCTTATATCTGATTCATTAAATATGTCAACAGTGCTGACAGAGTTATAGTTCTTTTCTCCAACATCTTTTTTTTTTTGGGGGGGGGGGTTTGGAAATCACTTAAAACATGTAGAAATGCAAAAAAAAAAATTTGTCTAACGATTTTTTGGGGGGGTAACAATTTTTTTGGGGGGTTGGAAATCACTTAAAACATGTGGAAATGCAAAAAAAAAAAATTTTGTCTAACGATTTTTTTTGGGGGGGGGGGGTGGTAACATTTTTTTTTGGGGGGGGGGGTTGGAAATCACTTAACACATGTAGAAATGCAAAAAAAATATTTTTTTCCCTCAAACCATTTTTTTTCTGGGGGTTAGCCAAGTCCAAAATCTTATGGCATGATCCTTGGACCATACCTAACCCCCCCCCCCACCAAGTTTCGTCGAAATTCGTTGAGGAGTTTTTCCGTAATACTGTTCACAAACAAACAAACAAACAAACAAACAAACAAACAAACAAACAGAAAGGGGTGAAAACAGTAACCTCCATCCATCTTCGAAGATGGCGGAGGATAAAGAGGAAGAAGAGGAGGTGGGGAAGAAGAGGAAGAAGAGGAAAATAAGAAGAAGAAGAAGAAGAAGAAGAAAAAGAAGAAAAAGAAGAAGAAGAAAAAGAAGAAGAAGAAAAAGAAGAAGAAGAAGAAGAGGAGAATTATTATACAATACCGAGAACCACACTGTGGTATTGGGAGTTGCATGAAGATTAATTAAATGAATGCATGATGAGTCGGAACTGACTCGGTGGAACTGAGTGACGTCAGCGGGCTGTCGAGTCTGGAGCACGTGACATGATTAAAGCAGCTGAGCGAAGTTTAAGCAGATGAGACGTGGGGCTGCCATTGCTTATACACAACACACGTGTGAAAGAAGAAGTTGTAACATTTTAAGAGACTGTTTTTTTTTTTGATAACTATTACGTCAGATTAGGAAAAGGAAATGTTGAAGAAAAATCGTGTCGGTGTTGGTGAATTTGGGTTGGGAAAAGTTGTGGATGGAGATCGGCAGAAAGAGGAGGAAGAAGAGTCGGCACAGAAAGTCACGTGGACATGTGAGGTAAGGTTTTTTTTGTGGTTTTTAATGCTTTTTTTTATTTTTTATTTTAAATATATTTTAAGACATGAAACAGAGGGAAAGTTGAGATGGATAGAAGGAGGGTGTTGGGAAAAAGTGGAGAAAATAAAAACTGATGGTCATAAGGAGAAAATACAATAAACACGATGGTGATGCACAAACAGGAAGGGTAGGCCTGAAGCCTCAAGGAAACCCGACATGAAAAGACGACGAAAACTCCACAATTAGGACAAGTTTTAACCACAATACCAAACTAGAAACACACAGAAAAACACAGACATAACAAAATGACAGTAAAAACGCGACAAACACGACGTTAAACAGGATGTCCCATCTTCCAGCATTCGTTGCTTGATGCTGAAGATCCCCACAGTGTCCTCTGTGAAGAGCAGGTGAGTTATCACCAACAACATGGAACAAATTCCAAATTCCTACCCTGACTTTTTCTTCCTTTTTCTTTTTTAACGTTGAAGGCCAGTCAGGGACTGTATAGTCCTCATCGAGGCCTTAAATGAAACAAAAAGAAGTGGAGAAACTAAGAAAACCTGCCTTTTGAAAAGGGGCACGTTATAACTGTTAGGAAAGACATGAAAAGGTAAACATTTCTAGAGATTAGCAGTTAAATGAAAGAAACATCATAACAAACCACCAATGAGTTGCCAATAGCCACACAATAATCATGTGATGTAAAAGTGGCTTTCCGAGTATTTTTTGTGGTCGAGAGCTAATGGCGGAGGAATACAAGCAGCCAGTTCAAAGGAGCAAGGAACTAAGTAATATCTAGAGAAAAGAGAAAGAGAGCCAACATTTTGGTATAACTCAAGCAGCTTGAGTTTTGAGGTCGTATTCGGAGAGTTCATACGTCAGATTGCTTAGCACTGGCCTCTGTCAATAAGTATGTGGAGCTGTAACCTCCCAGATGTGAGAGCAGTACTCAATACAAGGACGAAGCAATCATTTATGTAACCTGAGCAACTGTTTGGAGGAGAAGCATCTTTTACGTCTGAACAGGACTCCTAGTTTCTTGGAGGTAGACCGATCTATATTTGTATAATGTGGGGTTTCCAAGATAGATTTGATGTTCCAGTAATAACAAGTATGTTTACTGTATTGAGTGGTAAACTTGTCTTCAAAGGAGAATGGAGAGTTGGGAAGAAATTGAGTTTTTGAAGCATTAAACTTAACTTGATCCTGTACAAATCCGAATTTATAGATGTACCATCGTGTTGATAAAACGACATTAAGATCAAGCAGGAGAATATGGAGTAGATGTGGAAAACGTTGAGTGTAATGTTGAGTCATCAGCATACAAATGCATTTGGTTAATTGTAGAAGAAAGAAGACAATGACAAACCACCCGATGCAATCCTTATCAAGAAACTGCTTGGGCAGCACCGATGGTCTGTTAATACCTCCACCACCAAAGGTGGATGAAGGTTATGTTTTCACCCCTGTCTGTCTGTCTGTCTTTGAGAAGGATATCTCAAAACAAAAACAAAAAACTCAAAACGTCATTTCGCTGACCTCAGAAGGATGACAGGCTGAGTCAACCCCATCAGCAGCCAACGGGGCTCAAGCTCAGGACCCTCAGATCCGAAGGCAACACCAGGTTTACTGATTCAGACTACACTTGATGAACAAGTTGGCTGTGTGATAAGGACGAATTGATTCGATATTGGTGAAGATCTGGATTCGAGAATGTTTTTTTAAAATTTCCAAGTGATTCGTCACCATTGAGAGAGGCCAAAAACAAGATATAGCACAATATCTCAAAAAGTTATGGACGGATTATGACAAAACTTGGTGGATGACTTGTGTAGGTGACAAGAACAAGACGATTCGATTTTATTTGAAATCTGGATGCAGAGTCAGCCTATCAGTGGGTACAAAGCGTAAACTGTTCAGCCTGGCAGAGGTATACGCTCTTCAGAGTGCCATTCTAGTTCTGTCTATGATGCATCAAAATCAGAATTGCTTTGGTGTACGTGGAAATGTTTTGGCCAGGAAACAAATACCTGCATCCACAAAGACATGCAAGTGCAAC
Source organism: Eptatretus burgeri (assembly GCF_056783735.1). Lineage (NCBI taxonomy): Eukaryota > Metazoa > Chordata > Myxini > Myxiniformes > Myxinidae > Eptatretus > Eptatretus burgeri. Next base: position 12,172,398 of record NC_140962.1, on the reverse strand, counting down.
GTGGCTCAAAATGACAAGGAGTAATGCCAGTTGATGTCCCGTTAGCAAAGAACCTGATTTAATTCAGTTAAAGCGTGAAAGAAATTTTCTTGATGTGTATTTTTGGGTAAAACAGGCACTCACGATTTTATAGTGTGGGTTGAGGGAATGAAAAAGTGAGACCGGTGTACAACCAGTGTGCAGAATTTGATGCTGTTTGGCGTTTTGGAATTGAAATGAGACATTTTGAGGCAAAAGCCTGCAACTGAAATTGCTAAACTGCACATTGGTATCCCCTCTCAAACTGAGGAATACACAGAAAGTGGAAAACATCATTCACCTACCTTACTGTTAAAGATGCTGCTGCTGTTACCTTATGCTCACCTGAATTTTTGCACTGCCACCCAGTTGATGACCACCAAGGGTGATGTTGGCTTAAATACCTTTGTCAGCAAGCAAAGTAAACGGATGTGAAATTTTGGCCACTGGCTCCTGCTCTACAAGAGTATATAACGGCTGAATACATTTAAAAGGCCTTGAACCCATTCACCCCAGAGAAGGGTAGAATTAGGAAGGTCTTCAAGAAATATTACCCCATGCATTCTCCCACTAAGCGAGGAAATCAGTTATTTGTCAAGCAAGTCGATAAAGAACAAGTGTGCCAGCACGATGATAGACCCACCGATTGTAGATACCACAGTACCCACAAAGTAAAAAGCTCCAGAAAAGTCCCAGCGAGGTCGGAGCGCATCGCTGTGCGCTCCCGTGAGTGCAGCCTGTTCGAAAGCCCGGAGAAACGCCGTGATCTCCGAGCGATTCACGTTGTGTCTTTCCGCAAATGCGGCTTCCACGGACCTCCAGCGCCGGCGGGTCTCCAGCTCGGTGGGGAGCTCCAGCGCAGAGAACACAGCCGCCCCCCCAAGCAGGTATGCGAGGATAATAAGGGCGAGGAGTGCGAATCGTGCGTTGTCCTCGCTTCCCAGCACAGAATAGCAGCAGCAACAACAACAGCAGAAACAAGAGCCTCCTGCACCGCTCATGGCCGTAAAAATGGTGCACTAGGAGCACACGCTGGGTCAGCGTTCACCTGCAGCTCATACGCGAGAGACACTTGTCGGGACATAGAGAGACTGCAAATCGTAGTAGAACCGTCTTCGACCCGGGAAGGATGTTGTTTGACCCGAAGGCATGGTAACTGGAGGTCCAACCAAATCTTAGCAAATGGGACGAGGAAATGTTCAAATATCTGGAGTACCAACGATACCAAAATGTTTTTCGCTGATCCAACCTACGGAAAAGCAAGTGAGAAAGCTCTCACCCTACATCGCTCGGTGATCGTCTCGCTTGCGGGAGACACTTAAGAAGACCTCCTCGCGAACGCCCTCCCATTCTCGAGCGCTGTCCACTCCATGGTGCTGAAATGACGAATAAGCCACGTGTCCCCATAAGCACTCAATCTCCCCTCTCCCAGGCATCCCTCATCCGCTCGGAATCCAGAAGCAGCTCCCTCTCCACCTAGTATCGCCAAACATATGTCAGCCAATCAGTGAACCGCTGACCTGAAGACTCGCTCCAGATTCCACGATTATTCCTTCCCTATGGGCTGTGAGCCTTCCCTTGTTGTGGTTTGAGGACAGCGAGGAGAGAGAAAAACAAAAAGCTCAAGGTAGTGAGTGGTTCGAGTCTGACCGAATGACAACGTTACGAAGTTTCTGTGGAGCCCTCGCACGTCCACCCCTCACTCGGTGATCTCCACGCCCATGAGTCTCGAGCACGCCCCTGTTGCCACGACGACACGCCACAACAGTGTCAGAAGGGACACGATGTGCCTCCATACACTGCAGTTCACCTGGTGGATATCAACCTCTGATGTTCTGTTACAGGTGTTCCTTTTGGCGGAAATGTACCTGGTGTTTATCCTGCGATGATATTAAGGAAGGCATGATTGTAAAATACACCGAATGAAACAAAAATATCTATCTCATGCTTTTGCTATTCATAGAGCTACCACGCCAGTTTTATATCATCGAAGTCTTCGCTTTTTAGACTCTACAGAGGCGATGTGATGAATCCTATCAGCTTGATATGTACAGAGAGTGAGTGCAATACGACAATGACTGTGAGAGCGTCAACACAAACGTTTTCGTTTTCAACATCTTTATATCTTTAATTTATCAACAACATATTCATATAACATCGTCTTCTAAGGGAAAAACCTTGTCACGCCTTTTCTGGCGGAACAAGTAAAAACGTACTTTGGTGGCCACGAGCCATACGAGCCATTCTGCTCAATTCCTGAGTTAGAGTCCTTTTTCAAAGTTTGAATAGTGAAGTTGTGTTCCCGTATTGACGGATATAGACATAGTTGTGGTTGTGGGGATATTGATGTGGATCAACAGCCGAAGTTGTGGACCCACAGTTTGGAAAGTTTCTGGGCTGATGATCCAGGCAGTTGGGAGGGGGGGGGGGGAAATCGGTCAGTTGCTTGCTTGCAAGTTAATAAAGTCTTATCTTTAGGCGTTCAACTATTTCAGCCACTACTGTTCAATAAATTATTAGTGTGTGTGTGTGTGTGTGTGTGTGTGTGTGTGTGTGTGTGTGTGTGTGTGTGTGTGTGTGTGTTTGATGTCAGGACCAGTGTGACCACTCCTCATTTTCATAAATGCCAAGGTGAGCCAATGAAAAAAGCCAAGAATTCACAAGGTTTCAGAAAAGCGATGATAATAGAAAACCTATATGCCAAGAAAACCTATAGAAAACCAAGACGCCAAGGTGAACAACGAATAGTCAAGATCTTGAAAAAAAAAGCCAAGGAGTGGTCACACTGGTCAGGACTGGTCAGACTGAATGAGTCTATTTGAATAAGTAACGGGCAGTACCGACATATTCGCTGTAACACCCATTCCCAGTAGGTTTACGGTCCTTTAGTGTACTGAGAGTGCATCGAGGGCCAACACCATGAGACGGCGACCGGCACGAGCCGTACAGCTATTTTGGGTGGGAATTTGGTCAAAGCTGGGCGATTACTCACCTACTCTTTAACAAAAGACACCAACAGGCAAGAAAAAAAAATCAATTTTTGTATATTTATAGATACATTTTGAAATTTTTTGGTTGATCTTTAAAATGTAAAAAAAGTAAATATAAACATCTAAAGAAGCAAAGGAAACAAAAGAAACAAGAAAAAGAGCAATCAGAGATTGCAGACCCTTGCCAGGACTTCTTTTGTGTGGTGTGTTTTGTTTGGCATTTGGATACTGGTGTGTTACGTAATTAATGAGACATAATTAGAACTGCCACTTGATAACTGCTGGCAGTGATGACTGGGTACCAACACGTCCCACTTTGATTCAACCCCGCGTTGATTGGACACCTGACCCTCACCCATGACGTTTTTTTTACATTATTATTCATTATTCGATTGAATATAGAATGGGATTAGAATAAATTCAATTCAAATCAAATGGAAAACCAAATAGGTACGGTCCTGCATTGGAGTAATCAGAAGGAACCCAAGCAAGCAAAAAGCAAAGGTGAAGTCATCAGGAGGAACCTGGATAGGATTCGCATTTCAGCTGCTGCTCCTCTACCCTCAAACCCATTGAGGCACAGCCAAGGGAGTCTTATTAATATTCAAAAGAAAACTTAAAAAAAAAATCCCATATCAAGAATTAAATAATTCTGGCTGCTAAACCATGTGCTCGATCAAGTTGAAATTTGAAAGGTGCATTCTCCATCACTACTAGATCATAAATATGAAGTTTCACGTCGATTGATTATGCAATTCGACAAAAAACATTATTTAATATTTTTCTTCAATCCAATATGGCTGCCAAACCATGTGACCTATCCATTATTCCTTCACACACTTGTCCACCCATGGCTTGGGGAACACTTGTGCGAAACTTTCCCTCGATTTGTCCAGCTGTTCTGGAGAAGAAGATTTTTTTTTATACGTTTTCCAATAAATCCAAAATGGCTGCCAAACCATGTGACCAATGACATCATATGTGTAAACATTTTGTTTTACATGGACAGGCGTTCATGCGTGTAAAGTTTCACCTCGAGCTGTTCAGCCACTTCAGAGAAGAAGATTTTTGAAGGTTAAAAAAAAACAAACAATATGGTTGCTGAATCACGTGAATGATGACGGCATCAAAAATTTATCTGTGTGCCATTTTATCTCGAGATGACCCCCAAAAATGTTCATACTGATCGGATGTACTGTTCTACACATGCAATTATGACCATAACGAAGGCACCTATGACATCATGAAAAATCACACTCATTCCCCATGAGGAGTACTTGCTATGTGCCGTTTCATTTTTTTTCTTGGGTGCAGTTTCAGAGATACAGAGGTACAACGTTTTTCCATTTTTGGGGAGGTGGGGCAAATGTATTTTGTGCTGTGGCTAATAATCCCCCTCCCCCCCCCCACTCCCCCGTGTCTGCAGCAGGGATCAGTGGACCACTTGCACTGTGACACATGTACAGGCAAAAATTGTAAGTCTTCTCCCCCCCCTCTCCCATTGCAGTAGGGTGGGGGGGTTATGCGCACGACCTGACCCTCCATACTACCCATATGTGTGCAATTAATTTTATTTTATTAAGCTCTCACAGGAATCCAAACAGCATAGATAAACCCTGTTTATCTATTAGGTCATAAAAGGTTTGGTTAGTGGCTGGACATAGATATATGCTTGCTCCATTATATATATATATATATATATATATATATATATATATATATATATATATATATATATATATATATATATATATATATTATTGCAGTCAGGGGTCCAGTCCGAATCCGTGAGTCACGTTGGTATGACCGGAAGCGCCAATCGACCCCACGTCTCCTGAGAAAGTGTTTGGGGCTATGTGCCGCCTTGCCACTCAGTGGAGCCACAGTTTGAGGAGAGGCTCCCGTCAAGTCACTACATGGTCGTCAGTGATTTGATGAGGGTGAGCGTCCCCATCATATGATGAACGTTGACTGCTGCATCACTGTGCCAAGCCTGGTGTTGGCTTAACAGTAAGGTGGCTGGCTTAAGATCCTTGGGTCTTGAGTTTAAGCCCCTCTCCTTACATTGAATTAACACCAGGTGGGTTGATTCAGCCTGTCATCCTACTGAGGTCAGCAAAATGAGTACCAGTTTATTGGTAACAGGGGCACTGCATCAGCGGCACAGCCACACCCCCAGAAAATAATGCAGCCACAGGCTGCAGAATAACTAAATAGATGATTTTGCCACTGGTTAACAGAATGCAACACACTTACAGAGACCAAACCGTTTTATTTGCACAATCATTATTTACATCGCAATTATCAAAAATTCCAATTACACACACGTGGCACTCCTGACCCTCGGAATATCGGATATTTAGTGTTCCTTAGTACCTTTACGATATGCTCCAGCATTTGTTCTGACAGGGACAGAGGGACTGACAGTTGAGGAAGACAACCAGTGTGTTCCCTTGGGTGGTTGTACGAACTGCAAAGCCGGCAGCTACTGGAAGGCATGGGGGTTTGCCGTGACCATGGTGAATGGCACCCTTGTGCTCTGGTGTTTATCCAGTTGATGCTCTGTGGACTGTGCCAAACACCGATGGCCACATTGTGAACACCACGACCACCCCCCCCCCCACCTCTGTTCCCAGTGCACTGAGATGTAAGGGCAGCTTCATCACACCGGCACATTCCGCACAGCACATCACCACGTGCGTGCCACGATCTGCTGACTGGATCCACTGGGATGCCCCAGAAAAGCAGGCAGGCAGCGAGGACTATCACCTCAGGCAGAAAACCCACAAGCCAGATGCTCGTGACAAGAACAAACAAGAAAAAGAGCAATCAGAGATTCCAGACCCTTGCCAGGATTTGTGTTGTGTGGTGCTTGTGTAGTTTTGTGTGGTGTTTGTGCAGTTTTGTGTGGGGTAATTTGTGTGGAGTTTGTGTACTGGTGTTACATAATTAATGAGACTTAATTATAACTGCCACTTTATAACTGCTGGCAGGGATGACCGTGTACCAACAGGTCCTGCTTTGATGCAACCCCACTTTGATCGGACACCTGACCCTGACCCATGACGTTTTAAAATTATTATTCAATTGAATTCAGAGTGGAATTAAAATAAATTTAATTCAAATCAAATGGAAGACCAAATAGGCACAGTCCTGCATTGGAGTCATTAGAAGGAACCCAAACAAGCAAAAAGGAAAGATGAAGTCATCAGGAGGAATCTAGATCGGATTCACATTTCAACTGCTACCCCTCTATCCTCAAACCCATCCAGGCACAGCCAAGTGAGCCTTATTCAAAAGAAAATAAATAAATAATAATGATAAAGAAAAATATCCCAGATCAAAAAAAAAAATTCTGACTGCCAGACCATGTCTCCGATCAAGTTGAAATTCAAAACATCGATTCCTCATCACTACTAGATCATCATTGTGAAATTTCACATTTATTGATTAAGCGGTTCTACAGAAAACATTATTTAATATTTTTATTAAATCCAATATGGCTGCCAAACGATGTGACATATTATTCCTTCACAAACTTAAACACACCTGCCTTGAGGAACATTTGTTTGAAGTTTCCCCTCAATTTGTCCAGCCGTTCTGGAGTTTTATATGTTTGAGGGTAAATGCAATATGGCTGCCAAACCATGTGACCAATGACATTATATGTGTGAAACTTTTCTTCCTCATGGACAGTTGGTCATATGTGTAAAGTTTCGCCTCGATCTGTTCAGCCATTTCAGAGAAGAAGATTTTTGAAGGTTTTTCAAAACAAACAAAAAATTTGGCTCCAGAATCACGTGACCGATGACGCATCAATGGTGAAAATTTCGTCTCAATCTGACAAGTGGTTGTGGAGAAAAACATGAAAGTTCTGTGCAGACAAACAAACAGACAGACAGACAGAGAGACAGACAAATGAAATTGCTTGTTGAGCAAGGAATTGCCCGAATAACTTTGTCATATCTCCATGATCTCTGAAAAAACAAAAACCTGGAAATCAATTTGGTTCTTAAAAGTCGATAGTGCTACTGTTTAGGCCTCGGTCACATTTGCCACGGCGGCCGTGGGGTCTCCAAAATCTACGGCCACTAGCAATTATACGGCGGCCGCAGTATTTCCACAGTCACACAATGTAGCAGTCACATATGTTTTTATTTTTCGGGGAGCCACACGGCGTATTTAGGCCTAAGTCACATTTGCCACGGCGGCCGTGGGGTCTCCAAAATCTACAGCCACTAGCAATTATAGGGAGGCCGCAGTATTTCCACGGTCACACAATGTAGCAGTCACATATGTTTTTATTTTTCGGGGAGCTGCACGGCGTATTTATAAATTGTGGAGACCGAAAACGTGGGGTTGTCGTACGGTCTTTGATTTGATGTCGCACGGTGACCTTAGGGCGTTCCTGCGGCGGCCATAGAATTTTCAAGGCAGATGCAAGGCGACCGCAAGGCCACCGCAGGGGGACCGCAGGGGGACTGCAGGGGGGGCCCAAAGGCGAACGTGCGGCCAGACAGACGGTAACGAATGGGTTAATTTTCGTATTTTTTTTTTACCAGTTTTTTTTTTTCGGCTTGTCGAATTGCTACAGCGAACGTAGAAATGAAAAAAATTATAATTCCATGCTATAATTCCACGGTGACCCTACGGCCTGTAAAATATAGCCATACGGCGTAGGGCCACCCTGAGGCCACCTCAGAAACTCTTCGGCGGCCGCACGTTTCTGTCAATTCAGAGGGCATACGGCCGCTGTATCCTCGCCGTAGAGCAAATGTGACTTAGGCCTTAGGTCTTAGAAATTGTGGAGACCGAAAATGTGGGGTTGCCGTACGGTCTTTGATTTGATGTCGCACGGTGACCTTAAAGGGGCCCTCCAGCGGCCATAGAATTTTCAAGGCAGACGCAAGGTAGCCTCAATGTGCCGGCAAGGCGACTGCAGACCTAAGGCGAACGTGCAGCCAGACGGACGGTAACAAATGGGTTAATATATAATTTTTTTTTACCAGTTTTTTTTTTCGGCTTGTCGAATTGCTACGGCGAATGTAGAAATGAAAAAAGTTATAATTCCACGGCGACCTTACGACCTGTAAAATATAGCCAAATGGCGTAGGGTCACCCTGAGGCCAACGCAGAAACTCTGCGGCCGCCGCACGTTTCTGTCAATTCAGAGGGCGTATGGCCGCCGTATCGTCGCCGTAGAGCAATAGTGACTTAGGCCTTAATGAGTTATAGCACTTAGTTTGGTCATGATCATAACTTGGAAGTCAATCGGACTTGAAATGGCGTTTATATCGCAATTTGAAAGTTTTGACCCGACCCCCCCTGCCATTCGACCCCCGACCGCTAAGAAGGGTGTTGGTGTCACACCCCAATGAGACATATGGTTGGATGCAGTATTGGAAGATGCACATTTTGGATTTGGTTTGAAGTCGATACGACCATTTTAGCGGACGTTATTGCGAAAATAAGAATTTCGGTTTTTCCGTGACCTTGACCTTGACCTTTGACCTAGATTCACCAAAAACGACAAGTGTCTAAGTTGGACCATGGCCGACGTCTGTACCCAGTTTGGTCATGATCGCTGAAACGGTGTGGCTGCTACAGGATAAACAAACACACAAACAGTCAAACAAACAGACAGACAGACAGACACACAGAATGACACACACAACCGACCAACATAATTGCCGAAATCCGAAGGATTCCTGCAATTAACAAACAAACGCACCCAAACGCAATACTCTCTCTGATAGCAAGGGTAAGAAGGACTGAAACCAGATATAGCTCTCTTGCAATTATCAGATCCAGATACGGATTAAAATCTTCACACAAAGCCAATCATTTTGTCCTTGTGACATACCTAAGCTCTCCACCAAATTTCGTCCAAATCCGTCCACAACTTTTTGAGATATTTTGCTTACAAACAAACAAACAAACAAACAAACAAACAGAGGTGAAAACATAACTTCCATCCACTTTCGGTGGCAGAGGTAATCATATTTATTCCCCATTAGGAATACTTGCCACGTGCCGAGTTTCAATTTTTTTCCATGGTGTGGTTTTGGAGATACAGAGGTCTCAAGTTTTTCCTTTTTTTTCCAACATGCTGCCACACCACCTGACCTATGACATCATAATCACAATTAAAACATTCCACATGAGTAGTCACACCTATGGTGAAAATTTTGTGTCAATCCAACCAGCAGTTGCAGAGAAAAACCATACTCAAGTTCTGTGCAGACAAACAAACAAACAGTCAGACAGACAGACAGCCAAACAGACCCAAATTCCATACCCTATTCAAGGGTAACAAAATGTTTCCAACTATGACATCATCGGTCACATGGTTTCGCAGCATATTGGATTTCCCATGAAACCTTTAACAATCTTCTTCAGAATGACTGAACAAATCGAAGGGAAACTTCACACACATGTTCCCCAAGCCTTGGGGATGTCAGAGTTTTCACAAATAATTGACAGGTCACATGGTCTGGCAGCCATCTTGAATTGAGAGAAAATCTTTTCAAAATCCTGTCTCTTGAATCGCATAATCAATCGACGTGAAACATCATTTATGATCGAGGAGTCATTGGGAATACATGTTTTAAATTTCTGCTTCATCGGACACATGGACTGGCAGCCAGATTATTTAAGTTTTTTGAATCTGGGTTCTTTTTGATGTTTCTTCTTTTTTAAGCTCACTTGGCTGTGCCTGTATGGGTTTGAGGGTGGAGGAGCAGCAGCTGAAACATGAATCCTATCCAGATTCCTCCTGATGTCTTCATCTTTGCTTTTTGCTTGTTCGGGTTCCTTCTGATTTCTGCAATGCAGGACTGTACCTATTTGGTCTTCCATTTGATTTGAATTTATTTTATTTAAATACCTTTCTGAATTAAGTTGAATAATAATAACAATCTGGGTCTGGAATCTCTGATTGCTCTTTTTATTGTTATTATATGCTTTCATGGGTTGACAGGATGACCTCGGGTCATGCACACTCGCCTCAAAGCCGTCTTTCCTGGGTTTGAATCCTGACCGACATATAAACGATTATCTGGTGTTTCACAGGCAGGGTGATTCATGAATGTGTGTGCTGTCCCTCGGATGGACGTTCAGTAAACAGGGCATCCCGTCTGCTTGTATTAGTTGGTGGACTTTAAAGATCCCACAGTGTCCTTCACGAAGAGGAGGCGAGCTATCGCCGGCTCAATGAACAAGTTACAAATTCGTGCCCGACGACTGCTGGGAGAGGGATGGCAAACCTCCCAGCATGACCCTAGCCTGGAAACTGCTGGGGCAGAACCAATGCTCTGTAACACAGAATATGGTACATGGGATCAGGAATTTTATGTTGTTCTTGAAGAAGGTCTGTTTGGAAAAGGAGGCATGCTGGTTTGTAAGGGTGGCTTACTGATTTGTCTTTCAGCCTTCTGGTCTGTGTGCAGGGCTTATTTGTTTGTTTATAGAGCTTACTTGTTTGTGTAATCGGCTTCCTTGGTTGTGTAGTCGGCTTTTTTGGTTTGTGTCTGGGGCTTGCTGCTTTGTGAAGGAGTTTGCTGTTTTGTGAAGAGGGCTTACTAGTTTGTTTAGTGGGGTTACTATTTCTTTAATGGGGCTTACTGATTTGTTTAGGGGCTTATGTCTTTGTGTAGTGGGCTTATTTGTTTGTATTTGGGGCTTACTAGTTTTTGTAGGGGTTTGCTGATTTGTGAAGGGGGCTTACTCGTTTGTGTTGCACTTTACTCAGCACACCAGATGGCCAAAGTTCAGTCATTTGGAGCCATTGCACGGACTCCGACCTTCGTGCCGGGCTCCATCTGTGCGTTAAACATTTCCATTTACTACGCATAAGTGCCAAAGATGAAAGGGACAAAAAACGGAGGGAGGAAGGGAACCCCTTTAATGCACGTTATCCAATGGTCTTGCCCCTGATGTTGTGAATATTGCAACATCCTCATACCACATCGGATGCCATTTCAAATGTATTTTATTTTAACTTTCACAAGCGAGTTTACTTCTATTCTAACCAATACTCTAGATCATTACCTATTCCAAAATGATTGTATTTTTGAAACCTATCCCCACTCCCAACCCTAATTATTTATTTATATATATATATATATATATATATATATATATATATATATATATATATATATATATATATATATATATATATATATATATATATATATACTGAAACGCAAAAGAAACTTACCACTTGTTTGAAATGTAATAAAATTGTAACATTTCAAAATAAAACAAACCAACAATTGCTAATTGAAACATTGGCATGTTATTAATGACATGCCAAGTTTTTGACCAAGATACACCATCTCATAAGTTTGTTCTACAGTACAGAACAGCACTGGGTGCAATGTCAGTCCCCTTTCAATAGCGTGTGTGGCCACCATTGTTTTGGATACAGGCAGTGCATCGTCGGCGCATACTGCCTACCAGTCTTTGGATGGATTGCTGCTGGATTCTGTCCCACTCAGTCCTCAATGTCTGAAGCCATCTGACTTAGGACCATCTGCCTGTCCTGCCTTGCAGTGGTGACTCTTGGCTTCCGTGATCGAGGTCTGTCATCTGCAGAGTTGTGGAGGGTGTCTCTGTCCACCAGGGCCGATATCGTCTGGTGTGAACAGCCAAGTCGACGTGCCACCTCACGGTAGCTCAATCCGCCTTGCAGTATGTCCAAGGCACACTGCCATTGATCCCTTGACAATCGTGGCATGTTGATTGAAATGCCCATTTTGCACTGGCCTTTTTAAAGCCAATATCAAGACATCACGTGCAGCTCATTAAAATCATCCGGTACCCCTTGGCTAATCACTGACAGTCAAAACGGCTGCTCAACAGCTGTGCTATGGAGTGACCATTGAAGGTTCAAGTGACCATCCGTGACCATTTTGTCTGACAGTGAGGACACTATTGTCCACAAATAAGTTCACACATTTACTACACGCAGTGTTATTGTTGATATTTGAAGGTTTAAAAGGTGATAAGTTTCTTTTGCGTTTAAAATATATATATATATATATATATATATATATATATATATATATATTGTTGCGAATTCGCGCCCGCCGGCGTGCGAACGGCCACGTGACTCGAATCGCAGCACGTCGCCTACCGGACGGACAATTCTGTCGTGACCCTCTCGGACTAACGCCGGGAGTTAGTCACGGGTGGGCCTTTCGGCCTCACCACGATCGTGCCAATCGGCCACCCGCGTGGGATAGGGTTGTTCGCCAAACTCGACCTACCTAAGTACCCACGCGGAGGGTAGACCGGGTGATCGCACCTCGCCGCAGGTCGACTCTGGACACGGGCTGCTTAAGCGATCCGTTCCGTACTATCAGGATAACCGAGCGGTGTTATCGTCGGCCTCGACGGTTCCGATTAATTATCGGGCGTATTAAGCCCACTACCAACCCTTTACGTGAAGCAAGATGGAGATTCAATTAAAGAAAAGATGAAGCGAAACGGGAAAACAGTTCAACATGATGCACATTTATTCCGCGGCACACGGATAGCACACATATACAGCCAAACAGAATGCACATATATCAAATGCTACAAAAGAAACAATGACAGAGATACTACCGACTAAGACCGACACACGGCAACACTTAACAGTTTTACTTAACCAGACTGGCGCCACACACACACGTTTACACAGAAACAAAAGAAAAGGCCACCCTCAAAGACAAGGGGGGCAGACGGGGCCTGTGGGCCAATATTTGCGTGAGACCTGAAAAAGCGGTCAGGTCCGCGAGACCGGGTGGGTCCTACCCGCGTCTGTGATGAGCCGCAAATGTGGCAGCGCGGTGGTGCCCTGACTTCGTGCTCCTTCGCGGGTTTCGTTGGCACTGCTTGGAGTGGGGTGGGAACGGGGCCCCCTTTTCGCACTATCTCAGCGCGAGGGAAAAAATGGGGGGGGGGGAAATTGTTGATGCTCTGGGGAAAGAGTATAGCTGGCTTGCTTGGGTCCCGTGACGAGCAATTCCACCACGACCTCGTCGCCGAACGCCGTCTTCCTTGCCTCGGACCCGAGCTCCTCGGACTCTTCCCCCAATTCTCCTCAGCCGATTGCCGAAAACCACCCAGACGCCCTCGCCTCCCGACTCCACTCCGCTCTTCCAAAACTGACTATGCCTTTTCTGCCACTCTCCGCTCTTCCAAAACCGACTCTGCCCAGATTCGCCTTGCGCTCGGCCCTTTATAGGCCGGCAGGAGAACCCATATGCAAATTTCTGGATCAGAACGAGCTCGGGGGCGGAGCCACGCTCGCCCATTGGACGGAGAATAAGGGGCGTGAATCTCCCCTGATCCTAGAATTTGCATATCTAAATTCCACACAGACGCGCCTGGAGGCCGGGCCAAACCGCCCCACGCTTGCTGATTGGACGGAGCAGAAGTGGGCATGTAGCATTCCTGATCCGAATTCTCCTCGGAAAGGCCGCATTTTGCACTCGCGGCTCGGCGCGTATCTTGTATGAGGCCAGGACAGCCCGACGCTCGGTGCTCACAGGTGGTGCGGGAATGGCCGCAGAAGGAGAGAGGTGAAGGTGGTGGAGAGTTTATGGTGGTGGTTTATGGCCATGGTGCCGTTTGGAATGGCGGTGATGCGATGTTTGCGGGAGCGAGTTGTGAAGGTAAAGATCGTGGCTGTTGGCGTTGTTGTTGTGTGATGGTTGGAGCGTGGTTGGTTCAAAATAAAGATAGAACAGAAAAACGGCAATCTCAAAGTGTCACAGCCCGAATGAATCACATTTATTCCCTCTAAACAACGGGTTTGGGGCTAACTACACAGGTACTTACAGAGATATCTCACCTACGGGACCTGAATGGTGGTTTGTGAATTTCCACAACCGCAACTATATATATGTATATATATATATATATATATATATATATATATATATATATATATATATATATATATATATATATGTGTATGTTGACTCAGCCTGTCATCCTTCCGAGGTCGGCGAAATGAGTACCAGTATACTGGGCAGGTGTATACCCCGGTTAAAATAGGTGTGCCATATCCCTGTGTCATAAGAAGCGACCAGGTTTGCGTCAGGAAGGGCATCCGGCGTAAAACATGTGCCAAATTACTATGCAGATCATACGGATGATCCGCTGTGGCGACCCCTAACGGGAGCAGCCAAAAGAAGAAGAAGAAGATTATATATATATATATATATATATATATATATATATATATATATATATATATATATATATATATATATATATATATATATATATATATATATATATATATATATATATATTGTTCTGGATTTCAGAATCAGATCCGACTAATGATGCATACAAACATTTAGGTCCTCAGACAGTTATTTCCCTAAATGCATGTCCAGGATAGACCCATCCCCATGTCTGGTGGGATTCTAACTTTGATGCATTGAGAAGGGTATGGAATAGATTCCCTTTTTTATGGTATTGCTTTTTTCTCTACAACAGACACATTCATGCACGTGAGATAGCCGTTAGCCCAACGGAGGCTCGTCTACCCCCTTTCCATCAGGACACATTGGCTTGGAGGTGGATGATTTATTTACACCTTGGACTTACAGGACATTTGATTAAGCATACCGCGGGCTTTTCCTGAGCAGTTATTCTGACGGTCAAACGTGGCTGTGGATCAAGCCTCCCGAAGTTGACTTTTTGCAAAGAAGTATTTGTAGTTGTCCGATTTGCATGATCTAGGTGTGGATTCTTATGTTTTCCAGCCTGCTGGAGTGGATTTTCCTGTTTTTAAAGCCCCCTGACACTTTTTCTGATTTTGCACCACTTTAATGATTGTCATATGAAGCTAAGGCCTTTCTGCAACCGGGCCCTGGCTAGTAAATGTTCAAAGTTATGCAAACCATGCGAATGTTCCTCCAGCTGCTACTGTCCACATATGCAGCTGCAGAGTGCTGTGCAGGGGAGCCCTGACTGAAAGCACTTGCATCTCCGGTTGCAACCTTTCTTACAGGAACACTTGGTCAGTTCCTGACAGCTGGCTGCAATAGGGGGTAGTGTTGTCCAACATATCTGCCACGTCTCTCCTTTCTGTGTCCATCCCCATTCAGCAGGACTGCTCATGTCTGGACTGGAGATGGTTGCCTGGCCCCTGATGATCCCAGCCTGAAAGGCCGCATGCTTTGCATGTTTTCTGAGGGCTGCCTGTGTTGGTGGAATTGAGTTGTACGGCCTCTGCTTGCGGGCAAAGAGATCCAGTCTTGCTCCGTCCACACCAGTGGCTGCGCTTGATCTGTCATACATGAGGACAACGAATCTCTCCAGCCTCTGCAGGTCAAGATCACGAATCAATGTTGGATGCTGGCTGATATTGGTGAATGTTTCAGAAACATCAAAGACGTTCCAAGTCTGCCATGCAGTTTTCTTCCCTTTACCGCGGAAGGCAGACACGACGTCACATCCAGTGAACGCATGGAAGTATGGGATCCCTCTAGCTTTCTCAGGCCCTATTGCAGAAACTACCTCATGGACTGGAATCCATCGCACCTTGGCTCCTTGGCCAAAGGCAATCCACATGTTCTCAAGACCTAGTTCCTGTAAGGATGGCAGTACAGATATTGCTATAACTAGTACGTCCATGTCATTGGCCTTAATGATAATGGACTTGCTACCATCCGTCGTTGCATCCCTGGCGTGTACAAATATTTGAGTGTCAGTTTCTTCATGACAACATGGAGACACAGCATCCAGTGACTTCATTGTGTTGCTAATGTCATCTTCTCCTTTTGTGACAATGACTGTGCTTGTCGTCTGTGCTTCACACATCTTTTCCGCAAGGAAGTGAAACAGCTCAGTCTTGTTGCTGTCATCTTGAAGAAAGCTTCTCCAGTTACTTGGGGTCTTACTGGTTCCTGGCACTCTTCTTCTGATTCCTTGCCCCCTTTTCGACCTTGCCTCGGACTTCAGACTTGACTTCTTGTACACATCAAACACTACGTCCACCCTCTCGTACCTAGCACCATAGGATTCCACCTTTGGGATGATGTCTTCTTTAGCATATTCATCAAATATCTTTGAAGTATGTGGAGGTAGGGCATTGATAAGTGCTGAGCCATCAATGATGACTGCATCTCCCCTTGGTTCTCTGTCTGGGATGTTCACTTGCGCTTCAAGAATTTCAGCCAGCTGTGACTTCTGACATGTATGAAGCTTGCCGCTGTCACTGAGAGATGCAGGGTGTGACTGATTCTCATGCTTGAATAATTCTTGCAAGTAACACTGCCTGTTCTGGCATGAGATGAACAGTCATGAGAACAGCTGGCAGTCGTCTTTCAGGACTTTCTCCTTAGAACTTCCCCCAGCTTGCTCTTGTTTGAAGAAAGAAACAATGTTTTTCTTGATTGGATGATAGAAAGGACATTCACCTTCATTCTGTAGCCCCTCCATGAATGAATGTAACTGCTCTTTGCCCCACTGTTGATGTGTAGCTACCATTTCGGCTAGGGTTGGGTCTGCAATGTTCTTCATGTCTAGTACCAGTAGGTCGGCTGATTCTTCTTGGAATGGGTTGCCCATCTCCTGCATTACTGCAGAGAGTGCTTTCACATTTTCAAAGAAAGATTTCTGGGCACTCAGTGTCTGCTCATGCTGTCTGCTGTTGTTGGTTGCATCTTTCATACCAGACATGGTCTCGTATCCAGCGACTAGACGACTCACTTCGGGTCCAGCGACCATCCACCTACGAAGTGCTACCTGGTCTTCTGTCAACCCATTTGCTCCTCCGTCACCTTTGATGACTGCATTATTTTGCTCGTGGGCTAGGTCGATTGCTAGGGCAGAGAATTCTCTTCTAGACTTGTGGATAATGAAGTTCCCTTTGTGAAACTCCCTGGCCACATCTGGATGTTGTTGCTCAAGCGACATCATATCTCGGAGGTGAACTGGGATCCATTGCACATAGTTGACATTGTTATTCGCAAAGAAGTAAGTAAAGGTGCCAGTTCTGAAAGTGCTTCACGGTACAGGTTGAAGTCTCCTTCTCTGAATGAGCGGATCAGGGTGAATATGGTGAACTCCATGTCCAGCACCAGACTTCAGAACTGGAACTGTGGACTCTCTTGCCTCCGTTGTTTACACCAATCTTCAAAGGATAGATCTGATCTGTAAGACTCTTCAGAGCGGTAGTCATGGTATGCTTCCTTAATCAGTTTGTACAAGCTTCATGCAGTGATCTGGTGTGATTGTCTTGTCCTGGTGACATTGGATGCAGACAGGAAAGACACTGCTGTACCAGATGAGGCCACCTCTGCTTCCACAATGGAACTGGTCCAGCCACTGTCTTGGAGTAGTGTTCCTATCGATCTCAGTGCAGCCATTTCTATATGAAGTCCACCAAACATGATAACGAACTTGTCCTCTCCATATTCGGGCCACTGCCATTGTATTTGTTTTGCCAGAGCATACAACGGTTGGTCAGCAGCAATGACAGGTATCTGCCCTGGGTTCAGGAAAGCCACTGTATCACAGACCTTCTCCATGACATGCTTGATCATTGCAACACAGTGAGCCTGGTCTCGCAACAGAGGCATCAGTGCTGAAATGCTCACTTCAAATGGATGGCTCCTTTTCTGTGTTGCATGGTGGGCTGACCATGTGATGCAGACTGCATCAGCCACATCCTCAGTGAGGAACACTTCCTCCAACCAAGAATATTTGAGTTTGACTCCAGTTTGAGCAGCTCACATTCATCGCCAGCATTTTCAGTGCGTGGATGTTGGAAAATGGACACACTTGTGCCATGGAAGGATGCTTGAGCTGTGGTCGCAGTCAGATTATGATCTATGTTGTCCACTGCTGCAGTTGTGAACAACTGCTTTCTCAAGACTGGGGGACAGATGACTCCATCTTCCACATACCATGCAACAACTGCTTCTCCTAACTGGGCTGAGACTTCTAGGACTCTGTCGTATGATATGCTGAGCCCATTCTCATGGAGCATGTCAATGAGTTGTCTCTTCCTCGTCTTGGCAAACACATACAGGCCAACGTAGACAGCAAAAGGTGTCTCACGGTCCTTGGAATGCCTGTGGACATTCTTTCCTTCCTTGTACTTGGCAAAGCAGTTGTACTGCAGGAGCTGTGATATAGAAAGGTCAGATTTCGATGCTCCATGCTGGAGTTGGGACTTGATGTCTGCGCCATGTTCGACCATGCATACACATTGCAGAAGTGATGGTGGTACAGCCTGTTCTCGGTCTGTGTCGTGAAACGTGCTGCTGAAATGCGACTTTTGATGGAGCATGTCTCGTCTTATTATCCCAGCAGGTTTCGCTAGATGGATCGCTTCACCGTACTTGGATGCTTGTGTGAGGATTGAGCCTACATCATTCTCAAAAGCCAGCAGACCATCTCGTCCTTGGTGATGAGCTTGCAGCTTGGGGATGTGAAAAAGCAGCTGGTCCTTAAGTCGCGTAGGATGAACATCAAGCGATTCAACACCAAGCTGCTCCAGCCTCTGCTTGTAAAGCATGGTCATATCAGCAAGCCTGAAAATGGGTGGATCTGTACTATCACTGGCAGTTTTCATCTCACTGATGTAGGTGATCAGTTCGGAGAAAGCAATTGGATATGCTTCCTTCCAGTGCTCCTGTGCTTTCTCTTGCTCCTGCGCCTTCAGGTAGTCTCGTTCTCGGTTATACAGTGCCACCAAGCAGGCAGGGTGATATTTCAGTTCTTGTGCTACGACATCTCCTACACTCAGTTTGGCAAAGAGTTTTCCATCACCGAGTGTTTTTGCACATTTGTTTATTCTCTTATTCAATTTCAATGTCATTGCTTCTCTAAGCCAACCCCTTGGGTTTCGCAAAGAAAACATTTTTGTGTTTTAGCTTCTTGGACCTTTCGTGGGATCTTACTTCTACTGCCCTCATCTCTAGCACCTGCAGGGATTGATCTTTTTCAGCTCTGTGTAACTTTGTGTTGTTAGATAGAAGCCTGCAACTCTCATGATATCGTGCCTTGTTTTCTCTCAAGGTTTCCTCCATCCGACCACCTTCGTCAAGTCTTGCAGGGTCAAGCTTGATTGGTAGTGCATTGAGTGAGTGAAACGGAGGAATATTCCTTGCCAAGTTCATATACCCATTATCTCCTCTTTTGGCAGGATTGGCCTGGGGGGACTTTAGATCTTCTTTCTTAACCTCCTGATATAGGCAACACTTGGTCCAGACAGTGTTCCATGATTTACCATTAGAACTCGTGTCCATGCCCAGTATGACGTTCAGGGTCGAGGGTTTATCCTTTTATCACCCTGTACATGTATAATGGACACTTTCCTGTATGGGATACAACTTGGTTTATGCATCTGCCCGACACCTAATCCGATCGTTCATCCAGTGTCATAAGTCCTGTGCGATCTGTACACCATCCAGATAACTAAAATCCCATTATCTTTGGCTCGGCTCTCCCGCGCTGGCACGTCCTATCGATTCAGGTGCGGATCCTAACTGATCCGGGGTTGATTAGGCAACATTTGGGACACCAATAAGTTGTTGCAGTATGATGCCAACATACAATTCCTACTTAGCTGACACTGAACCCCACGCTGAGTTTCACAGCAGTGATGTCACCAATGTGCCTTGGTAGTGCCCGACAATCACTCCTTCAAGAAATTCTTACTTGGCGATGAACTGGAAATGTTGATTAACGGACTGGTAAGTGGCCTGGATTCAATCAGCACATCTGTTTCATCAACTTCGTGCACTTCGAAAATTTGGAGCTTGATGTACTCCATCACACGCAGAGACCTTCTGTGTGCTACCCTCATCTAGTTTAGCCCACGAGCCAACGCGGTTTACCAGGGTGTGGCTGATGTCATGCACTAGCAACTTCTTGGAGCCATAGATGAGAGTTGGGCCAGTGATGAGGACCAGTGCCAGTTGTCCATCTAAGGGATGTGGCTGACTGCTGAAATAAAGGTACTACCTCTAACACTACACCACTACACCCCATGCATAAGTAGCTACTACTACATACATGTTAAGTTATGCAAACATATGAAAATCATGTGCAAAATCAGAAAAAGTGTGTGTCAGGGGGCTTTAAAAACAGTACAATCCACTTCAGCATGCTTGAAAACATATGAATCCACACTTAGATCATGCAAATCGGACAACTACAAATACTTCTAAGCAAAAAGTCAACTACGGGAGGCTAACTTGGCGGCCATCTTGAAAAATGGCCGCCATCTTGGATTTTCAAATGGCCAATCGGGCAGATTTGATCAGAAAGCCCTGCAGAACAGAAATGCCAAATTTGATGCTTGTATCATAATTTGCACGATTTTCTACTATCTACTATACTAAAATAATGTGTGTAGCTTAGGAAAAGAGAGCAAATATCTATTTTGGGGGTGTCAACCCCCCCCCCACTGTAAACCCCTTGAATGAACGAAGATGTTGATGTGGTCAATACACTTTGGTACGTCATGAGTGATGAAGGATGTTGTCAACTGGCATTGAAATTGTGTCTGTAGTTTCGGAGAAGAAAGCAAATACCCATTTTGGGGGTTAAAACACCCCCACCCCCTTTTGACCCACTTAATGAGTGCAGATTTTGATGTGGTCGATACACTTTGGTACATTACGGGTGATGAAGCTTATGGTCAAGTTTTGTCACATTTGTGTGTGTATCTTTGGAGATGAGAGCAAACACCTATTTTTTTTGGGGGGGGGGATTCAAGCCACCGCCTCCCTGTAGACCCCCTTATTAAGCATAGATTTTAATGCAGTTGATGCACTTTGGTACATTATGCATGATGAAGTTTGTGGTTAAGTTTCATCGCAATCATGTGTGTAGTTTCGGAGAAGAGAGCAAGTACCGATTCTTTTTGGGGGTGTCAAACCTCCACCCCCCCCCCCGTAGACCCCCACAATGAGGGCAGATTTTAATGCGGTCAATAAACCTTCGTTAGCGCTCATATATGAAGCTTGTGACCAAGTTTCATCAAAATCGTGTGTTTGGTTCAAGCAGTAATGATTGACTGACTGACTGACTCACTCACCTATGGGCACTGCTCGATCAAATAAACTCACCTGACTAAAGTCGAGGTGAGCTAAAAATGAGTGCCATTATCTTCTGCAGCAAGTTCCACTCATAAGTTGTTGAATGCTCCCTGAGCGAGCCTTCTCTTCACCCAGCGGTCTACTGACAGACATTTCTAATACTGACACGCCGGTCGGCGACGTACCAGCACTAGTGCCAAAACAGCAGTGCAACAAAGCTTTCAGCCTTCTCATCGTCTCCTTGCATTTTATTTTGTATCCAGTCAACACTTGTGGACGAGCTAGTACACTGAACAGATCATGATGGAGCAGGACAAAAAGAATAGCACAGAGGGGGGAGGGGAGGGGGGACACCAACAGCAGAGTTGAAGGGGGAGTCTTGGACAAACATTGGGTGTGGGGAGAGATGGGGGTGAGGGAAGGATGCATGGAGTGGACAAAATGGATACAGAAGGAAAATCCTCGGAGGGAAAAACTGGAAACCTAGAATGAGTAGGGTTTGGAGTGAGGTGGAGGAAGGGAGGGAAGGGTAACGAGGGTAGAAAAGATCATGGTTTTGGATTGGGGATGATCTGAGATGGTGGTAAACAGGTGTCTTGAAGACCTGGAGGGAAGAATGAGATTGAAGAGAATGTGGACGTTAGTTCCACAGCTGAGGAAAAAGAGGATCAAATGAGTGGAGGCGAGCATTGATTCTGATTTAGGTAGTCTCATCAGAATGGGGTTGATGATGGACTGTGTATGCCCTGCAGAAACCTCAGGGGTTAAGGCACAAAGCATGGAAAGAGCAGTGGGTAGAAGACAGATCACCGGCCCGTCTACAATGGGAAAGTGATCGCTCCATAGACTCAGCTTCATCTCGGAATATTCCAATAATCTTGAAGACCTTGGTTACCATGGTGTCAAGCTGAGCAAGTTGTGAGGCAGGGTAGCCAGCCCAGAGGGGAGAACAGTGACTCCATTAAGCTGAGGATGAAGGTATTGTAGGTGAATAGGAGTTCAGATGTACGAAGGAATGACTTTGTTTGACGGAATATGCCCAGTTGGCGACTGGCTTTGGAGACTTACTTTGAAATGTGGTTTGCCCAAGAAAAATCGTGGTTAATTGTGAGTCCCAGGAGTTTGGGTGACTGAACATCCCCAAGAGGATTGTTAAGAAAATATATGGGAGGGAGGGAGGTGGTTGTCAGACGGTCATTTTTGGAGAGAAATAGTGAGAGTATGAGATTTGTCAGGATTGAAAGGCATATGCCAAGTGTTTGACCATCTTCTTATTTTGGCAAGGTTTGAAGAGAGGGAAGAGGCTACAGCCTTCCTGTCTATAGGATGAGGGATGTCATGGCAGAATGTGGAGTCATCAGCAAATAGATAAACGGGATTTTCCACAGGGTTAGAGAGATTATGAGAGACGTCAACCCCGCATATTTCTTCTTCATTACCTTCGCAAACTTCGTTTGACGAAGGTATTGTATTGACCCCTGTATGTAAATATGTGTGCGGACAACATTGCGCAAAAACTGCTGGACCGATTTGCATTAATTTTTCAGAGATGATGTGCAGTTACTCAAGGACGCCAAGCGAAGCTTTTGGGAGCAATCGGATTAAAGGTCAAGGTCACGGTCACGAAAAGGTCAGAATCGTTTTTTCGTCATAACGCGGTCAATTTTTATCCGAACGAGATAAAACCAACACCAAAATGTTCATTACTCAATTCTACATTCTAGGCTATGCCACATGAAAGTGTGGCGTAATTACCCTAGGTAGCGGTTGGGGGTCAAAGGTCAAGGGGGTCACCAAAAATGGTATTAACAATGTTTTGGATCACTTTATACAAAAACTTTACAGCGGATTAGCTTGAAATTGTGTGGGAAGGTTTGTTGTCATGAAAAGACAAATCGAGTAGATTTTTGGAGCGATCGGATCAAAGGTCAAGGTCAAGGTCACAAAAAGGTCAAACATTTTTATTTTCGCGATAACACAGTCAATTTTATTCCAATTTACATCAAATTAATGCCAAAATGATCAGTATTCAATGCCCTATCCTCAAATATAACATATTATATGGTGTTGTTGCAACCCAAGTTAGCGATTGGAGGTCAAAGGTCAAGGGGGTCACCACAAAGCATTTTTCATTGGGCAGCGTTGTGGACAACATTACGCAAAAACCACTTAGCAGATTGTCATGAAATTTTGTGGACTTGTTTGACATCATGAGAGGACAAATCGATTAGATTTTGGGAGCGATCGGATCAAAGGTCAAGGTCAAGGTCACAAAAAGGTCAAAATCGTTTTTTTGCGATTAAAGGATCAATTTTGTTCCGATTTACATCAAATTAAGTCCAAAATGTTCAGTATTCAAATCCCAATCCACTGATATAGCGTATGGTGTAGTGTTTGCAACCCTGGTTCGTCTGTGGAAGTCAAAGGTCAAGGGGGTCACCAAAATAGAGTTTTTGATTGGGAAGCGTTGTGGACAACATTACACAAAAACCACTTCGCAGATTGTCATGAAATTTTGTGGATGTGTTTGGCATCACGAGAGGACAAATCGATTAGATTTTGGGAGCGATCGGATCAAAGGTTAAGGTCAAGGTCACAAAAAGGTCAAAATCGTTTTTTCGCGATTAAATTGTCAATTTTGTTTTGATTTACAGCAAATTAACTCCAAAATGTTCAAAATTAAATTCCCCATCCTCTAATATGACACATGGTATAGTACTTTTGTCACCCAAGGCAGCGGTTGGGGGTCAAAGGTCAAGGGGGTCACACAAATTCACATTTATATCGGAAAGCGTTGTGGACAACGTGTGGACAACGGAAAGCGTGGCCAACTTAATGCAAAAAAACAAAATGCAGAGAGGCTTTAATTGTTTTGGATTTATTTGGCATCATGAAAGGACAAATCCATTAGATTTTGGGAGTGATCGGATCAAAGGTCAAGGTCACAAAAAGGTCAACATCGTTTTTTCATGATGAAAACGGTTAATATGTTTCCAATTTACAACAAATTAACTCCAAATTGTTCAGTGTTCAATTCCCCATCTTCTGAAATGACACAAGGTATAGTACTGTTGTCACCCTAGGTAGCGGTTGTGGGTCAAAGGTCATGGGAGTCACGAAATGTATATTTGTATTGAGTTGCGTTGTGGACAACTTAATACAAAGGGATCATGGACTTTAAATTTGCGAAATTCCCGAGCAGATTTAGTGGAATTTTAGTTCCTCATTTCACTCTCATGCCATGTTCAAACTAGTGGCTGCGGCGAAGGTATGCGCTCTACGAGTGCCCGTTCTAGTTACCATTTGTTTTCCGACAATAGGGTCATCGACAGTCACGCAGTGTGCAATAGTCTCCAACAAAACAAGATTGTCCAAAATTCATCGTCGAGGGTTTTGTTTTGTCGTGTTCGCGTTTCATTGATTAGTGTGGGGTGGCTGTAATGCAGTGGTTCCAATGGTAACATTTATTATTGTACAAGCAAATACCACCCGTCACTTCGCTGGTGGGGATACTAAAAGGGGGGGGGAGAAAAAAAAGGGGCAAGAGGGAGAGAGGGGTGGGGGAGACAGGGGGAGAGTGAAGAGGTGGAGGGTAAAGGAGAGAGGAGTGGGGGAGTTAGGAGGGGTGGGGAAAGGGAAGACAGTATGAGGTGAGAGGAAGAGAAAGCAGATTTGTGGTGGAGCATTAATTACGATTCATGCTGTCTCATCAAAACGATTTTGCATAGAATAAGAGTGAAGAGGGAAACAAAATAATTTCTGAAATCCATTTTCTACCAGCTTACTTTAAACATGATCTGGAAACAAACACCGCCCAGACACGTCTGGAGACAAAACCCGCCGGACGCATCTGGAGCCAAGCTGTCTGGAGACAAACATCGTCCGGACACATTCGGAGACAAATAACACCCAGACACGTCCAGAGACAACCTCCCGTCTGGACATAAATACCTCCCAGATGCATCTGGAGCCAAGCTGTCCAGAGACAAACGCCCGTCCGGACATGTCCAGGGACAGAGAGAGAGAGAGAGAGAGAGAGAGAGAGAGAGAGAGAGAGAGAGAGAGAGAGAGAGAGAGAGAGAGAGAGAGAGAGAGAGAGAGAGATAGAGAGATAGATATGGGAAGACGGTGCTGCAATGTATTTGGAGAGAGTAGAGCAAGGATGGGAGATATATATATATATATATATATATATATATATATATATATATATATATATATATATATATATATATATATATATGAGTTAATACCGGGCGTAGTGGCATGCGCCTGTAATCTGGCTACTCGGAGGCTTGGGTTGGAGGATCGCTTGAGGACGGGCGCTGTGCGCTGGGCCGTGCTTTGAGAGGGTGTAGAATAGCCCGGAATCATGGCGGAACCCAATCCTTATCCCTGTGTCGTAAGAGGCGACCAGGGTTGTGTCATAAAGGGCATCCGGCGTAAAACCTATGCCAAATCAGTATGCGGATCATAATGGATGATCCGCTGTGGCGACCCCTAACGGGAGCAGCCGAAAGACGAACAACAACATATATATATATAGGAGTTAGCAGAGAGAATCCATCCATCCATTGGAACCATACTCTATGCAGAGCGTTGCTGCTGCTGAAGCAGACTCCTTGGCTATTGGGCACAATCCTGGATGGGTCGCCATTCCGACACAGGACACCAGCATGCTGGCACATGGCACTCATTTTGCCGACCTCGGAAGGATGACAGGCCGAGTTAACCCCACCTGGTATTAATTCAACAGCTGAGCGGGATTTTAACTCAGGATCTCAGGATCCTAGGATCCAAAGCCCATCGCCCTAACCATTAAGACATCACCAGGCATACCATTGAGAGATAGGGCCAAAAACGATATACAGCATATTTCAAAAATGGATTGGGCCCGATATGTTCTCGTGGACCAGGTATTGCGTGGCAGAGGGATGTGCACTACCCAGTGGCCTTCTAGTTTGTTAGCTGTGTACATGAGAATGCAGAAGATGGGAAGATGTTTTTGATGATTTACCAGGGTTTATTGTGAAAGAATACAATGGGGTGAGGAAGACGAGACATTATTTATAATGGATGAACCTGGCGGTCAATAGACACATAAATGGGGAAGAAGGGAACACACAAGCTTATTGTGCAAAGTTTTATTGTGAAAGAATACAGTGGAGTGAGAAAGACGAGACATTATTTATAATGGATGAACCTCGCGGTCAATAGACACACAAATGGGGAAGAAGGGAACACACAAGCTTATTGTGCAAAGTCAATAGAATTAAAACCCCACTAGTGGCCATGAAAATACGGGACTCAAACCAGAAAAAAGGGAAATGCATGCAGTTGGGTTTAAACCGCTGATATCCATGCAATTGGTTTTAAACACACACACACACACACACACACACACACACACACACACACACACACACACACACACACACACACACACACACACACACACACACACACACACACACACACACACACACACACACACACCTTTACGTATGGGGCCATTTATTTATTAAATATATCTTTTTATTATTATTATTTCTTTTTTTTTAAAATCTAATTTGTTTTTTACATATCCACACATAATAAACTAGAACAGCACTCAGCAGAGCACAAACCTCTGCCAGGTTGAACAGTTTATGTGTTGTATCCCACTGATAGGCACTGTTGTATCCCACCGATCCGCAATTGGTAAAAATGTAAACAACAGAACACCTGGAAATTAATCACAATCTAATCGGTTTGTTATTGTCACCAACCCAACTCATCCACCAAGTTTCGTTAGAATCCATCCACAACTTTTTGAGATATTGTGCAAAATATCGTTTTTGGCCCTATCTCTCAATGGTGAAGAAACACTTCAAAATTTTAAAAAACCATTCTCGAATCCAGATCTTCACCAATATCGAATCAATTCGTCGTTGTCACACACCCAAACTTTCCACCAAATTTTGTCTGAATCCGTCCACAACTTTTTGAGATATCGTGCTCACAGACAGACAGACAGAGGTGAAAACATAACTTTCATCCACCTTCAGTGACGGAGGTAATAAATGTGGCCGCTTTAGACATTCTCTGAAATGTTTTTTTTTATTTTTTCCAAAAGTGTTTAAGTTTACAATCTAAACACATGGAAATCACAAGCTTAAACATTAAACAAGCTCGAATGAGCTAAGATCCTCGTCCTCTTTATGATGACGTCATAAAAACGATTATGACGTCATTGTGATGTATCAGGTTTGCGATAAATTATCTGTGCTAATGCCCGGCTTGATTCCCGCAAACAAAATTCAAACAGCTTGCCTAGTTTCGGAGATAATGGTATAGGCCATTTCCATTAACGGCGATATTATGTCAACTTTTTTTCTAGGAAGAATTCCCAAAATCGGAGATGGTTACTGCCTGCGCGTGGGCTTTCTGCATATACATGGCAAGTTTCATGAAGATCCGATGAAAACTCTGGGTTGTGAAACAAAAAATAGGAATGACGTCATAAAAATTGATATGACGTCATAGTGATGTATCATAATGTGCGGTAATTCATCTCTGCTAATGCCCTGTTCGATTCCCGCAAACAGAATTCAAAAAGCTTGCCTAGTTTCGGTGATAATTTTTTAGGCGATTTCCATTAGCGGAGATATTTTGACGTCATAACTTTTTTTTCTCGGAGTAATTTTCAAAATCGGAGATCGTTATTGTCTGCGCGGGGTATTTTTACATATATACGCCAAGTTTCAGGAAGTTTCGATGAAAACTGGAGGCTGTGAAACAAAAAAAGTCCACAAGAACAACAACGTGAGTAAGACTTAGAGATCCTCCACGAGGATCTAAAAATATAGAATCTAATTCAATGTGTTTGAAATGAAACATTGTGTTTATGACGTAAAGCACGTTTAAAAACTGTAATCATTTTTTGAAAGGACTCGTGACTGTACCAAGGACGTAATTGTAAAGGTTATGATAATTAATGTGTTTTTTTTTTTTTTTTGACCATTTGTAACAATGAGGATCGCTTTGTATCTGCAAGTAGTTGGATCTTTTCATGAACACATTTTTTTGGTGATTAATTCCTTTGTTCGACAGCGTGATCAACATTGTCAATAGAAAATGCTCATATCTGTGGATTTATTTTATTACGAATTAGTGAATCCGAACCACGATTATCATGAATTTGTCATATATGTTAAAGCAATTGGATGCTTGTCCAACCATTTATAATGTTGTTAATGCGCACGAACATTACATGAGCAGCACATAATAGTTTTTTTCTATGGACCATTGTGTTTGTAACTAATGATTGCCATGGTAACTGTAAGCTCGACATTACGCCCGTTCGCAGTGACCGAGCATGGCAGAAAACCACTCAGAGCGCCTTTGTGTACAGGTGCATTGAAAGGTATGGGTGGAGGGAACATTTGCATTCCCCTTGCCCCTCACAGGGCTGGAAGGGTAGCCTAGAGGTATGGACACTCACATCTAAGCTGTCTAGCCTGGGTTCGATTCCCGACCTAGCTATAAACTGTCCCATGGTGTCGTTCACGAAGAGTAGCTGAGCTATTGCAGACACCCTGGCCAAATTCCAGCCATAACTACTGATGAGAAGGCAAATGCAAACCACCCAGCATAACCCTTGGCAAGAAACTGTTTCGGCAGCAGCGATGCTCTCAGTAACAGCTGAGTATGGTACATCAGAATGAGATCCCCATCATCATGAGGATTTTCAACCCTTGCCTACATCCTCCTCAACCTTGATCAACAATCGGTGAAAATGTATACAACAGAACAAACATAACACTAACAATTGTATTTAGTCATAAAAAGGCAAACATAAGAAAAAAATTATCGCAGTTTATGGAGGGCTGTCCCCATGAATAGATGGTCCTTGCACATGGAGATCAGCTGGTGGGGTTTGCAACTTGAAACTGGTTCGGCACAATCTGTTTCATGTTCTTTGCTTTGATCTTATTTCTCAAACACGGGATCAAGGCGGTGAGTTTGGAGAATTTTTTTGTTTCGTATGCAACACAAGGCTGTGCGGGTGGTATCATTGGATGAGGACGCAGTTGTGCCGCAGATGCAGTGGCCTGTGTACGTTAGGGTAGGAAATTGGAATTTGGTCAGGGTGCCAGCGATAGTTCGCCTACTCTTCACGTAGGACATTGTGGGATCTTTAACGTGCACCAAGTAATGACGTCCATCCAACAGAGGGACAGAACACCCTGCCTGTGAGACATCAAGATGACAGTTTATAGCTGTGTTGGTATTCGAACCCACACTAGACAGCCTAGAGATGAGTTTATAGCTGGGTTGGGATTCGAACCCAGGCTAGACAGCTTAGACATGAGTTTATAGCTGGGTCGGGATTCGAACCCACACTAGATAGCTTAGAGATGAGTGTGTGTACCTCGAGGCCATCATGCCAGCCCCCAATTACAATGGAAGATGGCTTTACCTCCTGGTTCATTGTCAATGTTGAAAACATCGTTTTTACCTGCAACCCACCTCTCGTCTGTGGCACCACCTTCCCCTTAACCTGCTATTAATCCTCACCTGCCCGACTAGATTAATTGAATTTCTTGGTTGAACTTCGTAACTTTCTCATGGTTGGGGGGGGGGGGGTGGGCGGATTGTATACCCCCCACCATGGGGTGACATTCAAATACCCTGTATTATATAGCACAAGGATTTATATACAGGATAAGAAATGCGATACTTAATTAAATACTTGGGACTGACAAGACTCCAGGCTGTTTTCTCTGTAAGGATGTTTAACAGCACGATATTAGTACCATGATAGTACACCCTATCGATAAAACCAAAAAATAAATCTTTATCATCTATTGTGAGAAACACAACTTAAATTTATTCCTGAACCCTAGCTACAAAGCAATAGTTATCATCCCATGTATATAATGATATACCCAATGTACCGATAATAATACATCTTAAATGTATAAGATATAAGTTCAGTATAGATTTAAAATAAATAAGTAGTAAAAAAAATTTCTACCTCTCTGACTTGTTCTCCTACTGAGGGCTCACTATTCATACGGCTTGATTGGGTCATGGATATGGTGAACGGCATACACCGAGAAAGGTCTTAATTACACCAGGTGGTCAACTTTACACCTGACCCAGGACTAGTAAACAGGCAAGCATATGACTTGTCGTCAATCTTTTGCTCCTCTTTTCTCCCGTCTGCAGATCTGCAGAGCCACTCATCCCACTGGACCACATACTCTTCTTTGTTGCGGTTAACTGGGCTGCAAGCACTATTGTTTGTACAACCATATCCTGATGTAGTTTTGTTACTTTTATGCTTCGGGTTGAAACACTCATTTGAAACCATTCGATCAATTTGATGGTATTTATGGCGGATTCTGATTGGGTGTTTTCACATTTGTGCATTGTTGGCCGCACGTCAGGGGCCGCCGAAGTTCGCGGGCCGTGCAATGAATAGCAGGAATTTAAACTTTTACACCTTTTTGACCGCTTTGACTCTTTAGACCACTTTCAAGACCCTTTAGACTCCTGAAGACTTTCACACACTTTAGACTACTTTGACTTCTTAGACACTCTTTACACACTTTAGACTCCTCAAACCCTTACGACCCCTCGACCCTTTAGACCAGTAACTTCTGCTGGAAAATACCTTTTCGACCTTTAAACTCCTTAGACCTTTCAGACCATTTTAGACCCTTTGGACCTTTTAAAATCATTGGAGAACTTTTAAAACCCCTTAGACTCCTGAAGACATGTCCACCCTTCAGACAACTTAGACCCCTTGAACCTGAGACCTTTTAGACCCTGACTTTTATTGCAAAATACCCTTGAGATCTTTAGACCCATTAAGACCCTTCGAGACCATTACAGACCCATATGGACCATTTGGAGCACTTCGACCCTTTATACCCCTTAGATCCTTTGACCTGTAGACCCGTTAGATCTCTTTCGACGCACACCACACAAACATCGATGGAGTCTTCTTGCAATACTGCATACAGACTATCTTTTTTCGGCAAATAATATGCAATCTCTACCTTCACGAAGGGTAGATACTCTGCTCGGTTGAACAGAAATTGCATATTTTGTCACTGAATTGGTTCACCAATGGGAATCTAGAAGCATGTTGTTTTGAGGTCAAAAGCTCAAAGGTCAAGATCCCATGAAATACATAATTTTCATCCGATGAAAAATTGAAATTTGAACAGGATTTATATTGTTGTGCTTTTATAAATACATCCCCAAGCATATGAGAGACACGCAATTTCCCAGAGTGAGCTATGTTGTCAATTAGATTCGTAGATTACCGATAGATTTACCTCCCCGTGTTTAGTGGGTTGAGGGATACATGTGGTTGTGTGGATTTAGTTTGGACTTTCCCTTCTTCCTCTATCTATCCAGTATTCTATCCAGTAACCATCCAGTATCCCGTACCCTGCCGTTCTTCATCTCCGCATTTCGTGCTTCCATTCATAAGTAATGATTCACCCCTTCACCTCCCGAAATTTAACACCACTTGTTTGTCCTTTCATCTCCTTCGTAGTTTCATTTCCCACCTCCTCATAGAAACCTTCATTCGTCGTCATCAAGTTATTATTGTAAATAGGTCTCGACTTGGATTGGACACAATTAATGGACAGAAGGGGTTAGATTCTTTCAATTTCCACCACCTAAAAACCTTTCATTTCAAAGAAAACATCACCCTTTTCATGAGGGGAACAGCCACGCAGCAATAAACATCAATGGGCATCGATCCTTCTCGAAAAGGACAGCGGAATGATAAAAGGCAGAAAAGAACCAAGGCTGGTACATCGACAGCGGAAGGACCAAATCTGGCACGTCGTCTGTGGACCCGTCTGGATGGTACTCAAACTTTCAACCTGCCGGGACCAAGAATGAGACACCACAAACGACCTGGATGGACTGCAAGCCATGCCCGTGCCAGACCGGAAAAAAGGCAGGTGCATGGAGAGACAGACACATATATATATATATATATATATATATATATATATATATATATATATATATATATATATATATATATATATATATATATATATATATATATATATGCCACTAAGCACAACCAAGGCAACACCACTGAGGGGTCCGAGAGCACAGTTTGCCCAAGAGTGTTGTTGGCTGCCTGTACAGATTTGTCTGAGCAGGAGCTTGCATGCCCGCTCGAATCTGCCCAAATAGGAGATTAATTGCCTTCACACACCTCAGAATGAGGCGCTAATGGTTTCCATGGAGTGCTGATCATCTGCAGTCTCCTCTGTACCAACTAATGAACTTGGCGGTTCCCAACCACCTGCACATATCAAACCCATGCCACTGACACACCCTTACCCTCAGTACCTCCTTCCCTTTCCTCCCTCCCCATTCACATTGGGATCAATGCAGGCCCGCATTGTCTGTATCAAGTAAGCCAGAGACATACCAAATTCCACTCTTGTATTATCTTCTCATACTCTCGCCTACCTTTCCCGGTTAATTGATGACACATCATGTCCTGTGTGTAGCGATATATAAAACTGTCTAAGTGGGCTCCATAAGTGCTAAGATAATTACTTTTCTCATGTGTCTTTTAGATGTGCTTCCTTTGCTGTGATTCAAAATCAAGCACAATGACAGGTATTTACACAGTGAATAAATGTGCTCTGCTTTGATTGTAAATAAATGTGTTCTTTATATGTAATTGTAAATGTGTGTATAGAAAGTCCAGTTATCGACTTCGTCTCACCGCAAAAGGTTGATGACTTCATCCAGTCTGAGCGGCGTCTCATAAGCTGTTAAGCTTGAGTGTGGGTGAATGCAGTCACAAGTTCAATAAGAAGCAAGAAATTGTGTATCACCAGTGGACCAATTTGGCATCTTGCCCACGAAATAATGTGATCCACTCGGTGACTTGGGTATCATAAATGACCAGTGCCTATAGGAATCAGCTGCTCGACAAAAGGGGTTCGATGATAGTAGTCCCACGGTTGAAAGGAGTGAAAACCCACTGAAGATAGAGCCACGACACAGCACGTGGTATGAAGAAGCTGCAGGTGCAGAGAGCAAAGTGCTGCTGGAGGATTGAGCCGCAAATGCCGTTTAACTCCAGTGAACTCCAGCGAACTTTCATTTAACTCCAGTGAACTATAGTTTAACTCCAATGAAACTCAAGTCCATGAGTCATTTCCACGATGGTGTAAATAGCAAGCTGACAGGCAGGAAAGTGTCGTCACACTTGGTTAAAGCCTTCTTCTTCACTCGTCTCATGAGGGGGAGGTCCAAGAGCCCGATAGTCGGTGTGGGGCAAAATGATTGGTTCGAATCCAGATTTTAAAAAAACATGCCTACACTATTGCCATTGGTTGGACAAGTCAATGGGACAAAATTCATGATGTAAAAGTCCTACCAAGTTGGCACTCATGAAAAGTACACGACAAGTGTGTTGATGAAATAAATGTGCTTGTTAATGATTGAGACATTAACGACCAACACATCTATGTCTTTTCTTCCATTGTTCCGACACAGTGTACAAGCATAGTCAGACGGGAAGGTTGTACCCCATTAATTGACAATAGGATTAGCACGTACATATTCGCTTGGCCATACGTAACCAGGTAAATAGACAAAGTATGTGCTGAGGGTACATGGCCCCAATTGACCTCGCCAAACCACCGGAAAGGTAATGTGATTGTAAAAGAGCGAGAACCCTGCCAGGCTTAGTGAAGACAATCGGCGCTCATAGTTGCTTCACAAACCGACGGGCCGCAGACTTATCGGCAGCACGTCAGCCTCCAGGGATAGAGGTCAGGAAGAGTTTTTTTCATTTTCGTTGTCTCTATATTAGGTGAGGCACCAGGTACTGCAATGCATCCCATGATTGGTACTGGTGGTGCCGGATCAGCTGAACATCTATTTAAATATATTTGCTTGCATTTGTGTCCGTCTATCTTTTGTCTCACGATTCTCTGTATTTGTGGTCTTGTGCCTTTTTCTGTAAATAAGCCTGTTATTCCTCAACAGCACGTTTGGTGTGGTGATCAGCCTTTGCAAATCTCACACGTGATGATTCATTTCATTTCGGCTCTGTTTTGGGTAGATCCCAGGGGAAGTTTTAAAACTGCTAACATTCACTTCTAAAAGAGTGGCGGAATTAGCAATTCTGACCAAGCCACGCAAGGGGCTAAATCCGCTCGGGTGCCTTATGTGATTTGCCTATCCTGTGGGGGAATTTAATTACAAGGCCCATTTATGCCATATATATATGTTCATAGTTGAAAAGATACTTCGAGATTAACATACAGTTTGCAGTGAATGGTGCCAGTGAAAGGCACAGAACTACTCACCACACCAAACCAATATCAGCTGCCAACTGTGGTCCACAGGTAAACTAGCAAACATTGTTTTTTAACCAAATGCTGGCCCATCACTTGTGAATATTTCCCAAGTTATTTGGATGGATAATTCCCAAAGATGGGCTGGCATTATCAATTTATATTACAATTTTTGCATACAAATCTGAGAGGACGTATTAGTAAGGGTCACAGCGTATTTGACCTTTGGAGTCTAATATATTGTCACGTGGGTGGCTGGCCCAAGTTAACCCCCCGACCCAAATTTGTCAGAGCCGGGCGGTTAACACCGACAGCCCCCGGGACAGTCGAGCGGTACCTTATTAAGAGGAGGCGGACACGTTGATCGACGTAGATTTCAACACGTGCTCGAAGGGCATGGCGAAGGGCGATAGCAGATGGGCGGAGGATTATGGCGAAGAAGCACTGCACCAGGATAGCATAAGGGGGTTTAATCTGCGAACTCCACTACAAATGGATGAATACAATTTCTTCAAAATAACCACATTGAATGAACATACACAAATATTTACAAGGACAATAACTCAAAGGAAATAATAACAATATTAAATTTATAACTCCTCTGGTCGAGGCCTCCCACATGGACACAAATGCAGACAAAGGGTGACAAAATGAAAATACCCCCCCCCACCCTTTTAAGTACACTGGTTGGGCTTGGGCCAGAGCTGATCCCCGTTGAACCCGGAATGGATGCGCTTCCACTAACACGTGCACACGCAGGCAAAATGGCGCTTCACTTGGAGCAGGACACACGTGCGCAAAATGGCGCTCCTCGAGTATCTTTCCACATGAAGGCTCCAAATGTCCCAGTCTTCCTCTTTTCAAAGGTGCCACCTGCCTCATGCGGTCCTCACACTGACCTCGTGGGTGTGTGTTCTGCCGAACCAGACAGGAGCCTTCCACAACCCCCCTGTGCAATGCGCCACCTCTCCTGCGCCCTCGATCACTCCACTCTCTCGCACCATGCAGTAAGAACCTCCCACGCCCTCTGCAATTCACCTTATATCCTCCACCTCCAGGGCATGGCCTGCTCACCCCCAAACCCGGGAAGGCGGGGCTTCTCCTGTTTGTTGTCGTTTCAGGGATGCGTTTCCCAGCTTTACTGCCTGTCTTGCAATATATAAAACACAGGAAAAAACACAGAGGGCAATCACATACTGGGGGACTTATTCTCACTCCCAAAGCTAATTAGCATCGCACCACCCCTCGTGTGTTGACACAACACTTAAGCTCACAGGTTTCCTAACTTAGTTACATCGAGATGCTTCTACTCGTCCACGGACCAAGCAACTCTACACAATGCTAAGTTTCCTTATTATATCATTCCATCTACCCCCAAAACCGTAACAATATGATACCAGTTTTTGATACATTCTTTACCATTTCACGGAAGGCGTGTCACCTCGTTCTCTCAGATTTTGTAGTCGTTGTTGCTGAGTCCATAACTATCATTCCAACTGTGTGATGAACGTCCCACCAGCAGACTTCAACAATGTGTATCTAGATTTGTTGCTCCACAAACCTGCTTCCACATTCTAAGGTCTCAGGTTACTTGTTCTTTGAACCACATCATTTGACAGCTTGCATTGACCACAGTGACAAATGCTTGTATACAACTGCTCTTCCATTGTATTCCATTGAATCTAAACCTCGTTAAACTCATACTGCTTTTTGCCTGGCATCCCAATGATTCTTCGAATTATTTTGTCCCATAATTGAAGTTTGATGTGACAAAATAGAATATCCATGATTTTCTTACCTCTTGAGGTGATTTTCAATTCTCCGCCAGAACAATGGTCAGGGTTGGTATTTTCCATAATCACTTCATGATGATGCTCCTTCAGGTTGATTTGGAGATGGGTATATGATTGAAATTGTCATGATGGAGCTGTTCACTCAGAAATGGCTTTGGCAATTTTAAGCAGGGATGTCTTTATGCAAGAATAACATTATTACATGGGTATGATTGGTCAAATGACCTTTTATTGTTGTTTAGCTTATTGTATTTTATTACATTCTATAGCAGTGGCACCTCGCGTTACCCAGTGCTGTTCTAATCCTGTTGGCCCTTTGAAGAAAGCACTTTTTTAATGGGGGCCTAAAACACTTCCCTACACTCACGAATGGACCTCTGAAAGTTTGACAAAGATCTGTTTGGCTTTCTCTGAGAAAAATGGCGACACAGACACACAGGCAGATCGACAGACATCTATCTTAGAGTAAGCCTATCTAGACTTGCAAAGGTACCCGGCGTTGCTGGGAAATGCCGGGTGTCTCCTTCCCCTCCCTTTTCCCACCTCCTCCCTCTGGACTCCCCCTCAACCCTTTCCCTCCCTCCTCCCACAAATACATTTTTACAGGGTTTATATTTAGAGAAGTGAGCTGAGGTGGTAACCTTTTTTCTACACTCTTTTTTTTTCACCCTTGAGAGTTACGTCGTTAGATGAGTAGTAAAATTACCTTTAAATCGATATATAGGTTGTGTTTGTACTAATTTCTGTTTTTGAATAATTAGTGATTCGCACATTTGAGAGGTCACGTGACTCCTTCGCCGATCTTACAGATCATTGTAATGTCATAATTAATAGTTATTTTTCACGTCTGATAACATATTTGACGATCGGAGCTCACAATCTCACCAATTATATCAGTATCCGAAAAAAATTGGCCTTTTTATCGAAAGAATTTTGCATATCTGGATCTACTCTCTGAGATTGCAACAGGTGGTGACACTTGTGTTTCTAAGTTATGATTTGTGAGATAATAACTGTTTAAAAAACCCCTATTAAGGTGCATCATGATAAAAAAAAAGTGTTTCGACAAAGTTTTGCAGGATTAACTTTGGGAGTTCAGAGGAGTAGGGAAAATCGTATCATGTACAGTTTTTCTCGATCGCTTAAACCCACTTTCTGAAACAATATCCTCTGTCACCAAAACAGTAAACATAAATAAAAACGGTCTTGCAGATGGCAAAACTTCAAAAACCTTTGTGAAATGCAATAATGCTGTCAAATCTCAAAATCAAATATTTCACATCAAAACACCCTGGACATTTGTCACCAAATGAAAAGCTCACATTGTCAACCATTTCACAAAGGTGTAATAAATTAAAAATATAAACATCAAAATGTTTCACCTTTTCATAAATTTTTCTTCATTCCATTTCTAACTGTTTACTCTTTGAACATTCTTGGACAATATGTCATGTGACCATACATGTTACCTACAAGTGTATATCTTCTTTTCAGTTGACTTAGAGCCCCAGATGGTCAAGACATAACTGAAAACTTGTACAAACACCCAATTTTCAATCAACACTCCTTTGGAGTTCCCTTAATATGCATGCAAAGTTTCGGGCCACAAGGTTTCATGGCTTTGGTGTTATGGAGGAGACACACTGACATTTATTATTGTCGAGAGATTATGAGATGGCTTTAAGCTGCTAGTTACTAGTACATGAAGCTGATAGTATTTGTTTGGACTAATGTTTAAGATGTCACATTCTCTTCTCAAAGGGGCAGGTCATTGTAGTTCCACTACCCTGACCCAATTTGGAAATTTTTATTTTGGAAAGCAATGTCAAACCACTCAATATATATTTCTGCTGGGAAACAGCCTTGGCAACAGCTAATCTCTCAGAGAATAGGGCTTATCAGACCAGATTGAGGAATACATTATTGGACATTTTTTTTGCAGCACAATGAAAAATAAATGTAGGGCAGATCCACCAACTATAATTTAATGATGCTGTGGAGTCAAATGTTCTTAGGTTGTTTCACTCCAGAAGGTCGATGTTCAAGGCATTTTTCTCTTCTCACAACAGTTAAGCTTGTTTTTCCCTTTGATTCTTGGACCTTACGGGATTAGGACAAAATATTATTACCCTCCAGACAATAATGTCTGAGGGTCGTCAGGAAAATTTATTATTACAAAAGTAAAAAAACGAGAACATTGTAATTGACTGTACCTAGGTTTTGAATCACCTGCTTTGGTCTCTTCACTCTTATTACTTTCTGGTCTTTCAGCAAAACAAAGTATGTCAAGTGAAAGCAAAATATGACAAAACGATTATATAACAATAACAAGAAAAGAGCAATCGGAGATTGCAGACCCTCGCCAGGACTTGTTTTGTGCGGTGTTTGTGTATTGGTGTGTTACATAATTAACAAGCAAAGAGCAAAGATAGAGTCATCAGGAGGAGCCTGGATAAGATTCGGGGATTTCAGCTACTCCTCTACACTCAAAACCATCCAGGCGCAGCCAAGTGAGCCTTATTCAAAACACAAAAAAAAAAAAATAACCCAGATCAAAAAAATAAATAATTCTGGCTGCCACACTATGTGTCCGATCAGGTTGAAATTTAAAACGTATATTCGCCATCATTATTCGATCATAATTGAGAAGTTTCACATCAATTTGATGAAGCAGTTTAAGAGAAATAATTTTTTAAAAGATTTTTGCTCAATCCAATATGGCTGCCAGACCATGTGACCAATTTTTTGTGAATACCCTGGTATCCCCAAGGCTTGGGAAACACTTGCATGAAGTTTCCCCTCGATCTGTCCAGACATTCTGGAGAAGAAGATTTTTAAAAATATGTTTTAGGGTAAATACAATATGGCTGCCAAACCATGTGACCTATGATATCATATGTGTGTGAACGTTTTGTTCTTTGTGGATAGGCAGTCATACGTGTGAAGTTTCACTTGATCTGTTAGGCCATTTCAGAGAAGAAAATTTTTGACGGTTTAAAAAAAATAAAAAGGCGGCCGAATCACGTGACCGATGACATCATCAATTTTTTTTTCGGTGGACCATTTTACCTCTAGAATCCTAGATGACCCTCAAACATTTTCATACTTATCAGATGTAGTGTTCTACAAATGCAATTATGATGTCATAATGAAGGCACCTATGACGTCATCAAAAAATCACACATTTCCCATTAAGAGTACTCGCCATTTGCCAAGTTTCAATTTTTTCCTTGGTGTGCTTTCAGAGATACAACGGTCCAAAGTTTTTCCTTTTTTCCAACATGGCTGCCACATCAAGTGACCTATGACGTCGTAATTACCATTGAAACATTCTACATGAGTAGTCGCTCCTATGTTGAAAATTTAGTCTCAATCCGACAAACGGTTGCGGAGAAAAATACTAAAGTTCTGTGTGGACAAACAAACAAACAAACAGACGCAAATGCAATACTCTCTCCTCAGGCAAGGGTAAATATTTGAATATGATCACAAAAATGTCACTGCAATAAGATACCTCTTAAGTTTTGGTTTTGTGGGGCACTTCGTACCTGTGTACTAATGTATCTGTTTTGTGCAGCTTGCAATTGGCTTTCACAGTTGATTATTCTAGTTTTGGAGACCGTCTGTACCGATACCGCAGACCTGTAAAGAATGATGTGAATATTGTTGACTGGCTTACAGGCCTCTTCCCGAGAAGGAAAATCCTGATATTTGGCCCAGTTTCAGGCACTTTTGTTCCTGTGAATCGACCTATGAAATGTTGACACGTCTGTGCAAAATGAATCCTTAATGATAGAATGGATTCGTACCAGGATAACAAAACTATCAATCCTGAGAGTCCACTAATAAACGGCATTCCATATTTTGACCTTTCAAAACATTTCTAACTTGATTTGTGGTTTCAAAGGTATTCCTTTCACAAGCAGTTTGATCCCAACTAATGCATCTGCATCTTTGTCTGTGATCAAACCAGTAATACTGTCGTGTCCAGTGGGTCTGCCTCTACCTGGACGGAGGGCCAAACAGTTCTCCCTTGGAGAGAAGTTTTCCGGAATCTAGTCCGGAAGTCCGGACCTCGACTTGCACTCAGAATTGACTTACACATGCTTTAATATGCTGAATAAGCCTGATGTTGGCATAGTGGTGAGGGTGGCAGTCTTGGGATCTTAGGGTCCTGAGTTTGAGCCCCGTTGGCTGCTGTATTAACAACACGTAGGGTTGATTCAGCCTGTCATCCTTCTTTGGTCAGTGAAATGAGTCCGTGTTCTGGTAATATGGGCACTGCATCAGTGGCACAGTCGTGCCCCAATAAAATGATAGCTACCTGGTAGGACAGCCAGCTGGCAGCCAAGCTGCCGCAGGATAGCTACCTGTCAGCCAAGCTGCCACAGTATAGCCAGCTGGCAGCCAAGCTGCTGCAGGATAGCTACCTGTCAGCCAAGCTGCCGCAGTATAGCCAGCTTGCAGCCAAGCTGCCGCAGGATAGCTACCTGTCAGCCAAGCTGCCGCAGGATAGCTAGCTGGCAGCCAAGCTGCCGCAGGATAGCTAGCTGGCAGCCAAGCTGCCGCAGGATAGCTACCTGGCAGTCAAGCTGCCACAGGATAGCCAGCTGGCAGCCAAGCTGCCGCAGGATAGCCAGCTGGCAGCCAAGCTGCCGCAGGATAGCCAGCTGGCAGACAAGCTGCCGCAGGATAGCCAGCTGGCAGCCAAGCTGCCGCAGGATAGCCAGCTGGCAGCCAAGCTGCCGCAGGATAGCTACCTGGCAGCTGGCGAAGAAGAAGAAGAAGAAACATTAAATTGCTTGCATAAATGAAAAAAAATTACAAAGTGTGATATTTTCTAAAATAAATTGTAGAAATGTTAATTTGAAACACACCACAGAAATCTTTGCCTGGAACATTTGCCAATTGGGTGAGCAAGTAAGCATTAAATCTGCTCACTCATCATCATCACCATTTGAAAGCCTTTATCCCTGAGCAGGGGTCAGCTTTTTGTGGGCTCTAATCATGGTACTCTTTCTTGTGGCAATGTTTTTACTGCCGGATGCCCTTCCTGACGCCAACCCATTGAGTCGTCTTTGACACGCAGGGATAATTACCAGTCTATAACCAGGGATACTGGTGCTCATTTCGCTGACCTTGGAAGGATGACAGGCTGAGTCAACCTCACTGATGCTAACTCAGCAGCCAGCGGGGCTCGAACTCAGGACCCCAAAGATCCCAAGCCACCACCTTCACCACTGAGCCACACCAGGCTCATATTAATCTGCTCACTGATTCTTGCAAAATTATTCATTCAATAATGATTACACGCTCATCAATTACGTTTGATCCATCCCTTTCAATCCTAATCATATGTATCCTTCCTGACTACGTCATCTCAAAATGCCTCCATTAAAGTCATGCAAGTTGTACGCGGCAGCCTTTAAGTTGGAAATTATTAAGTTCGCTGAAGAAAATGGCGGGAATATGGCTGTACACAGGAAATACGGTGCCGGCGAGAAATATGCTCAGGACTGGTGTAAAGCAAAGGATATGTTGTGGACTCCCAAGAAAAACGAAGCTAATCATGGCTGCAAAGCGAGGTGGACAAACATTGAGGATAAGCATAATAAGCGTCAGATGTTCATGTTTATTAAGTAATTGTGACAAAATGTAATGTGCTATGAGCCAGTATTGAAAATGATTCTGAAGCTTGTTATAAATACTCTACCTCGATATATAACAAACGTGCTGAAAAACTATTCAAATTCCTAATTTCTCCGAAAGGTCGTCCCACAAAGTAGTTCAAATAATATGCACAAAAAGAACTCATTAATATTCATGACCCTGGAAGTACCGGAGGCAGCACATGTGAGTTGTGACATTGTCCTTGAGGAATTAACACCTCTATTATCCTGACTTGGCTGACAGATTTGCTAATGAATGTAGTTTATCTAGATTCATCTTCTACTCCAAATTATCTATGTGAAGGAAATAAAAATGGGAATATTAGCCAATTCAACTTATTCTCCACATCGACTTATATGGTACTTCGGAAAGAAGAAGCAGAACAAGGTACACAGTGTCAAAACAGAGAAAAAATTTGCATGGTGGCTTGCCGAGGAATCGGCCTTGACCAACAAGAAAACAATTTCAACAATACAGCGCACAAGATTTGATTTAACACAGAAGATTGCATGAAAACACAAACAGAAACAAAGGGATGAAAATATAACAGACAAAACACTGATCTGGTTTGGAAAACTTAGCTTTGATGAGGTGGAAGCAGCAGCTGCAGATTCAACTGACACGTGGAGCAACACCCTGATCCTGAAGTGAGAATTTTGATGTGTTTGCATTATCACAGTTTTACCGATTTTATTGCAGTACATCATAATCATACTGTATTCACTTTTGAGCAACAAACAACATTTTACAGGAACTTGTCTTTAATAATTGGGATTATTCAACTTTGTGACATAATTTTTTACTTTAA
Source organism: Eptatretus burgeri (assembly GCF_056783735.1). Lineage (NCBI taxonomy): Eukaryota > Metazoa > Chordata > Myxini > Myxiniformes > Myxinidae > Eptatretus > Eptatretus burgeri. Next base: position 12,129,711 of record NC_140962.1, on the reverse strand, counting down.
TAATTGGGATTATTCACCTGTAGGACATAATTTTTTTACTTTAATTGGGATTATTCAACTTTGTGACATAATTTTTTACTTTAATAATTGGGATTATTCACCAATAGGACATAATTTTTTACTTTAATAATTGGGATTATTCAACAATAAGACACAATTTCTTACTTTAATAATTGGGATTATTCACCTATAGGACATAATTTTTTACTTTAATTGGGATTATTCAACTATGCGACATAATTTTTTACTTTAATAATTGGGATTACTTAACAATAGGATATAAATTTTTACTTTACTAATCGGGATTATTCAACTTTGTGACATTTTTTACTTTAATAATTGGGATTATTCACCAATAGGACATAAATTTTTACTTTAATAATTGGGATTATTCACCAATCGGACATAATTTTTTACTTTAATAATTGGGATTATTCAACAATAGGACATAATTTTTTACTTTAATAATTGGGACTATCCGAAAACCCCGTCACAGACAGATGACGTTCATTCAACCACCCTCAGCAGCTCACCCATACTCGAAGGACATGGACTGGACAGGGTGTGCTTGCCCCCGCCTACTCAACCCCCGCCCCTGCCCCAATTCCCCCCCGCCTTCAATTTGCTTACCCCCGCCCAAAAATTTAATTTCCCCGCCCCCGCCTCTTCACTCCCCGCCCCCGTCTCTTGATTCCCCACCCCACTTGCCCCCGGGCCCCCACCCCCTGTCCACCCCCTCACACTCAACCCCTCTTAATTCACCCCAGCCCCCGCCCACTCATCCCCTGCCCCATCCCCCCGTCTCCCGCTTTCAATTTGCTTACCCCCGCCCAAAAATTTGCTTACCTAGCCCCCCCGCCTCTTCACTCCCTGCCCCCACCTCTTCACTCCTCGCCGCCGTCTCAACGAAAAGTGTTTATTCTGCTTCAGAGTTGAAAGTTGACTATTGCCACTATGTGCGATGCACTCTTACAGGTATGAAGTTTCTTTCAGTTCAGGTCACAGTACCGAGAAAAACGTGACGTGACCGCAAGGAGGAGCACAAAATTGGTCCTTCAGTATTAATATATAGAAGATACAATGTTTCTTGTTACATTTTTTTTGTGTCAAATTCACATTCGGAGGTAGTCAGCATGTGCAGAAGAGGGTTTTACATTGCAGACGCTATTTTAGAGGAGTGGAATTACACCTCTCAGCGGTAACGGTCTGTCGACGACAGACGCAATGATGTCAGCGAATGACCGATGATGTCATGACGTCCTGACACCTCTCAGCGGTGACGTCACATGTCGCCATGTAAAACGAAAAGTGTTTATTCTGCTTCAGAGTTGAAAGTTGACTATTGCCACTATGTGCGATGCACTCTTACAGGTACGAAGTTTCTTTCAGTTCAGGTCACAGTACCGAGAAAAACGTGACGCGACCGCTAGGAGGAGCACAAAATTGGTCCTTCAGTATTAATATATAGATTATTTACCAATAGGACATAATTTTTTCCTTTAATAATTGGGATTATACGCTTATAGGACATAATTTTTTACTTTAATTGGGATTATTCACCAAAAGGACGTAATTTTTTGCTTTAATAATTGGGATTATCCAACGATAGGACATAATTTTTTTATTTTAATAATTGGGATTATTTTTGGATAGGACATAATTTTTACTTTAATCATTGGGATTATTCAACTATAGGACATAATTTTTTCGAGCCTGGTGTTGGCGCAGTGGTTAGGGCAGCGGCTTGGGATCCAAAAGGTCCTGAGTTCAAGCCCCGTCGGGCCACTGAATTAATACACCAGGGGGTTGACTCAGCCTGTCATCCTTCCGAGGTCGGTGAAATGAGTACCAGTATACTGGGCCGGTGTATACCCCGGTTAAAATAGGTATACCATATCCCTGTGTCGTAAGAGGCGAGCAGGGTTGCGTCAGGAAGGGCATCCGGCGTAAAACATATGCCAAATCACTATGCGGATCATACGGATGACCCGCTGTGGCGACCCCTGATGGGAGCAGCCGAAAGAAGAAGAAGGACATAATTTTTTCCTTTAATAATTGGGATTATTCAACTATAGGACATAATTTTTTACTTTCATAATTGGTAATATTCATGAAAAAGTAAATGACATTTGGTCCATCATCAATTATGACGACCAGCTAACTTATTGCGTGGGATCAGCTGAGGAAAGTTTTTAGACCATCTTGCATGAACCAGCTAGTCTGGACCTGATGTTCAACTGAACGTGGCAGGTATTTCTAATTAGTTCCAAGGGGGTTTTTTGTATACGTTGTCGAGGCTCATATGAGAGCTAACAAACAGCACACAACAAGGGGGCAGGAGACAAGAGGGGTGGGAGAGGGAAGGACAAAACAGTGGGGAACAGAGACATGAGGAGATCTGTGGAAGGGAGATGGATGGAGTGGGGAACACTGGGTATACAAGATGGACAATACAGGGACTTTCAGAAGGAAAGCAGGGAAGTTGAAGGAGGTGGGTTTGGGGTGGATTAACCGGGGTAGAAAAGATCAAGGTTTTGGATGGGGGAAGATAAGATGAGGTGGTGAACAGCTGTTTTGAAGGCATGGAGGGAAGGACAGGATTGAAGAGTGTGGGAGATTATTTCCAAAGGCGGGAAAAAAGAGGAATGAAAGAATGAAGGTGAGCAGTGATTCGTGATTTTGGTAGTTTTACCAGAAGGGGGTTGCTGGTGGACCTTGAGCGCCCTGTGGAAATATGGGAGGGGGGGGATGACAGATCACAGACAAAGAAGAGGGGTGCGAGACCAGAGAGGAGACAGTAGAAGACAGAAAGACCACTGACCTGCCTGCAGTGAGAGAGTGAGAGGCCCAAAGACTCAGCCTCATCGCGGGAGATACCAATGATCCTCAATGCCTTGGTTTCCACAGTGTGAAGCCAAGAAAGGTGAGGCGGGAGCACCAACCTAGAGGGGAGAGCAGTACTCCATCAGGCTGCGGACAAAAGCTTTGTATGTGGTCAGGAGCTTAGGTGGGCCGAGGAAGGACTTTGCACGATGGAGGATGCCCAATCGGTGACTGGCTTTGGAGGTCAGGTTGGAAATGTGGCTTTCCCAGGAAAGATCATGGCAGATGACTTCTTCCAGAGGATTGTTGAGAAAGTAGATGGGCGGGGGGGGGGGGGAGTTCTGAACAGTCCTTGATGAAAAGTAACAGGAAGAGGGAGGGGTAGAGAGACACGTGGTTTCAGGAGGTGTACAGTTAGAAAGGATACAAGAAAAAAATGATTTTTTTTGATGGATTTTTTAAGATTACGTAAGATTAGGGTGTGGAAGGTTGAAGGAAGAAATCGTAATGGTAATGGTGAGAGTGGATAAGCTCAAATAGAAGGAAGAAGGTGTGACGGCAGGGTATGGAGGGAGAAAGGGACTTTTTTTGTTGTTCTATTTTTTTAATTTTAAGAGAAGAAACAGAGGGTGTAGTTGAGAAGGATAGATGGGAGGTGGTGGGAAAAGTGGGGAAAATAGGAACTGATGGAAATAGGGAGAAAATGCAAATATAAACGATCGTCCACCGAGACGGAAACAAAACCTGGACAGGGTTTTGTTTTTGAAACAAAACCGAACAAAGAACACACATTAAACATGTAGGTAAGACAATAAACAGTTAAAACGTGACAAATAACGACCGGAAACTTAACTTTGAGAAAGTCGGAAGAGACCCCTTGAGAACCCGCCATTGCCTCAAAACCTGGAACTGGAAGTTGCCCAGAAGGGTGCCAGTGACAGCTCGTCTACTCTTCGCGGAAGACACTGTGGTATCTAACAACGAATAAACAAGAATAAGAGCTCATGCAGAGCACGATACTTGCAAAATCCATAAAACAAATTTGATCTCAAAAATAATTGTTGGTTGAATTCAATGACCAAATATGCAACTCCTCTTCAAATTTCAAATGAATCGGATGGATGACGAACTTTCTTGCAAATGTCTTCTGCTCTTCCTCTGCCCCAATTAGTTAATCTGATCATATGCTTGTGAGAGTCAATATCTCTCTGGGTATTCTCACAGAGCCGCCTCAGTACATGTGAGTCTGGCAGCAGACTGGCAGGGATTGCAAGCAGCCACCTCACTTCAGGACTGGTCTCCTATATCTATTTCCCCGATATTAACTCAGCCTAGGAATTCTTCTACAGAAACCTGCTCTCACTCTCTCTCTCTCCTGCACAGATTTATCCCATCTCGTCTTCAGTTATTCAACCTTTCTTCATGCCCATGGTACACTGAATCCTGTAGAAAGACAGTTGCTCTGAAACAACCTGTCTTCTCCTTCTGGAATGCAAACTTGACCGAAGGCAATCTCAGATCATTCCACAAAACTCACAAGTGTGTGTCCACTTTGGAGAGCCAGAAAACAATACCTGTCCAATCTCAAGAATGAACTTTTCAAACTTGTCTCCCTTCTCCAAAACCTTGTGGCACCTTGTTAATTATGTCTCCAGAGTTTGCTCCCTTCCGTCCCTTCCCTCTCTTCAAATGGCATTACAGCCGATTCCGCTCATGAGAAGGCCGAATGCCTCAATTCTTGTGTGTGCTTTCAAACAATGTGTCCCCCAACCTCTCTTTCTTTCTTTTTCTCTCTCTCTCTCTCTCTCTCTCTCTCTCTCTCTCTCTCTCTCTCTCTCTCTCTCTCTCTCTCTCTCTCTCTCTCTCTCTCTCTCTCTCTCTCTCTCTCTCTGTCTCTCTCTCTCTCTCTCTCTCTCTCTCTCTCTCTCTCTCTCTCTCTCTCTCTCTCTCTCTCTCTCTCTCTCTCTCTCTCTCTCTCTCTCTCTCTCTCTCTCTCTCTCTCTCTCTCTCTCTCTCTCTCTCTCTCTCTCTCTCTCTCTCTCTCTCTCTCTCTCTCTCTCTCTCTCTCTCTCTCTCTCTCTCTGTCTCTCTCTCTCTCTCTCTCTCTCTCTCTCTCTCTCTCTCTCTCTCTCTCTCTCTCTCTCTCTCTCTCTCTCTCTCTCTCTCTCTCTCTCTCTCTCTCTCTCTCTCTCTCTCTCTCTCTCTCTCTCTCTCTCTCTCTCTCTCTCCCCCACCCTTCCCAATCACACCCAACTGCTCCTGCGTCTGAGAAGGTGGAGAGGTTGCTGACAACATTTGATACTTATTCTACAACTCGACCAGACAGCACTAGCTCAGGTGTCCCAAAAACCTGCTCTGCTTAAATATTTTGCCCCTTGTCTTTCAGAAACTCTGCCGATGGCATCCAAGGCCAACTCCAGACATAGTTCACTGACTTCCTCTACTCTCGGAGCTAACGTGTGGCTCTCAACATAATCCTTTAATATCCTCTCCCTGTTAAGGTGGTGTTCTGAATCCAGTCCTGTTCCTGATCTTCATCAACGATCTCTCTGACTCTCTGGAAAATCCACTTTATCTTTTTACTGATGACTTCACCCTCTGTCGTGACATTCCTCATCCTTCAGATAGATAGGCAGGCAGCAGCCTTTCCCTCTCCTTAGACCTTGAAAAAAAACGCAAGCTCATCAACCACTTGGAATACAGTATGTAACTGCTTTCATAACAATACTTTTGAGGGAGTTCAATCATTCAAAGTCCTGGGTATCCTTTTCAGCCATGATATTTCTTGGGCAAACTACATTTAAAAGCTGGCCTGCAAAGCCAGTCGCCGACTAGGTATCCTCTGCAATACAAAGTCCATTGGAATACCTAATCTCTGATCCACATACTGTAGAAGGCATTCCTCCTCAGTTTGATGGTGTCCACAAATTACCAATAATACAGGTTGTCCACAAATTACTATTCCAAATTCAAACTGCAATAAAAAAATAATGAAATGGGAGAACAATGATGTGGTTTACTGCGTGTGAAAGAAAATTTCTCAAGATCACCATCAGTACACATCCATTTGAGGACTCCTTGCCTTGTCAGTTATTACACATGTAAAAAGGTGAGGATGCACCCATATGCCTGGTGTTGGCTTAATTGTTTGGGTGGTGGGTTTGGGATCCTCGGATTCAGAGTTTAAATCCCACTCAGCTGTTGAATTGATACCAGGTGGGGTTGACTCTGCCTGTCATCCTTCTGAGGTCAGCAAAATGAGTGCCATTATGCTGGTACACTGTGTCGGAGTGTGACCTGTCTGGGATTGTGCACAATAGCTAAGGAGACTGCTTAGGCAGCACCAACGCTCTGCACATAGTATGGTCCCAATGGATGGATGGATAGATGCACCCATAAAGAAGAATGCCAAGAGGTGATCTTGAGTTTTGGTCGCTTTATTCCATTCCATGCCCACGCGATGACCCTATGTACAAGAACTGGGTGACTCCTTCACGACAAATCCACCCATTCAACCTGAAGTACAAGTAGATAATATATAATATTCCCAAGATGTTATAAGTAGTTGCTCACCTGACATTGCATTATTACCTCTACAGTGATTAAAATGCTCCTTACTCGAACAGTAACAATGTATTACTTTTACAGTGAACACCTCTTACTTTACAGCAATATGCCAGTTAACTAGTATTCCAGTATGCATTACCTCCGTAAGTGTATCGTATCTTTTATCATGTTATACAACACACCATCGGTACAATAAAGCTGTTATGACTACGTTAACCAGGGGGAATAACCCATCTCATATTGTGATAAATTCGAACAATAGAAACAATATAATTAACCTGAACAATACATGTATGTATTGTTATGGATTTGTCACTTCTGCCATTTTAATTAGAATATACTTTCAGTGTTATTAGTTAAGGTGATATTGTTGTTAAGATTGGTGTGTACAATTGAGATGACGGAACTAATAAACATAGGACCGCCTGTCTTGACACTCACCTGGATCAGGAGCAAGTCACTCAAACCTCCTGCAGACCTCCTTAGACCCTGAATTTTTTGATGCTGTGAATGAACTTAGGTACATCATGGGTGATGAAGGTTGTGGTCAAGTTTCATCGAAATAGTGTGTGTAGTTTTGGAGAACATAGGGTTAGGGTTATGAATGTGATAAATTGAATATGTGTACTCATGATGGAATCCAAGATTTATTCGAAATAACCTTTGGTTTTAAGGAATTTTTAATTTTAAGTGAAGTGTGTTCAATGTAAGTCAGTTAAGGCAGGTTCTCCCCCCTCTTAAGTCAAGTTAGTCAAGTCAAGGTAGAGGTAAGTCACTCCACACCCTCTCTCACCCTCTACCTCCCTCCTCTCCCCTGCCAAACCTTCTGTGGAATGTTTTGGGGTCCTAGCAGATGTCCTATGGTGGGTTTTATAAATACCTCAATCCAATCATGATTTATATTTTCGATCCGACAAAACTGCTCCCGATCTGGAAGTAAACGCCATCATGGGTTCAGCAGAAACATTCGCTGGTTTGATAATATCTCAGTACAATTGTAATTTTGAGTTTCCACCCGAACAACCCCGCTTTTATCCATTCAAGGTGGCTGGGAGGTTTCATAAATTTCTCAATGCAATTATGATTTGAATTTTCGATTCGAATGAAGTGTTTTGTATCCACCCTTTCTCGCCCGTAGATTGGGTGTCACGTGAGAACAATGTCCATACTCGTTTTCCTCACGAGCGTTTGTATTTTGTTATATTAAAGGTACTAGAAGCACCCGCTCCCTACGGGAGCCATCAAGGGGGTCATGTTGTTATATTTATGCCTATTTTACTCCAAGGGGTCCAGGATTACATACCAAAAAAATGGTTGTGATCGGTTCAGCCGTTTTTGCGGTACCTTGGAACAGACAGATGGACAGATGGTGAATTATAGTAAGATAGTATTAATTTGTGATTGGAATGATGCTGTTTGGAATGAAAATATCGAGAAATTGAGTTTAAAATAGAATCAGGAAATTACGTGAGGGTTTCCACCCGTGATATTCGAGGATTCGGCATTTGCAGTTTCGCCATCCACATCATAGAAATATTACCCATCGAACTTCTGTTGGGGTTAGCTGCAGTATGTTTTTTGCCCAAGTCCTTCAGGAACCGAATGTCCGTGCCTGACGTTCGACTGAAGGTGTCACAGGAATGTGGAATTTATTGGTTCATGGTTTGGCATTTGCTGTTTCCGCATTGTCTGTTTGCTTTTGGGCTCCCTCCTGTGCATGGCACGGCTACCTCGCTAGTATATTATATTTGGGGGTGGGAATATTTATTACGTTTCCAAAAATGGTGACATTTTTGACTTGCTCCCTCTCTCCCCCAACCAAATACCTCATGCATTCATCTTTCCTTTGCTCCTATT
>NC_140962.1:12103964-12116464 GCF_056783735.1 Eptatretus burgeri | reverse complement strand
CTGGCCACTCGGAAGGCGGGCTCGGACCTACCCTACGGTCTCCCTCCCAACCTATCGCCTTTGCCTGTCACTGTACATACCCACTCCCTTAATTTGTCAAACCCCAATTTAGCCCCAACTTATTTTTTTGTTGTTTTTATTTTTACTTCCCCTCTATAAATCGTCCCCTAATCCCCTTTATCGTCTTTGTTCGGCTAACCTATCCTGTCACCTAGCCTACTCCCAACCCCTACGTTCCCTTCCCGGAGGGGAATAAGGGAGAGCTAACGTCCTGTGTCGAGGCCCAACGAAGCCCCAGAATGGCCTCCCCAGAGTTCGGCGATCTATAACCAAAGTGGGTCCAGCGGCCCACAACGAGAGCGAGGGGATGGATGGTGCGGAGGGGTACATCTCCTAATCTACCCTAACCATTTAACTGTTAAACTACCCCGGGGCTTTCAACAAGCGCCTCTCGCTTAAACTATTGGTTCTAACAACCCAGATTCCCGTCGCCTGTGTTGGTGTCCTCACAATTTCGGGCCTCGCCCCCCAATTTTCGCTCCGTGCCCTCACACGGTCTCCTGGCTGGGACACGTGGCTCCCTTTGGCAGGCACGACCCTCTGCCGAATCTCCCGCTATGGCACCCCCGGGCACTACACTGCCTCCGAGCCTACCAGCTCCCTAACACCGGGGAGTGCCCCCCATGGCACCTCCCCTGAAACGCACACGTGGCAGGCTGGCCTCCCAGGCCCCTTTCCGAGGGTCACCCGTGCCCACAACACTGCCCACGCGGCCAACGGCGCCCCGGGCCCCCGCACCAAGCAGGCGCACCCGTGCCCACTACGCTATCCCGGCCCCCCATGGGCCCTTGGCCTACCACGGCCGACTAGCCTGGTGCCCGGGGTACCCACTCAGCGATACTCACCTTTCGCAGCCACGCTCCCAAGCCCGTCAACAGGGCTCCTGCACCCCTCCAAATGGGTCTCGAGCCTACTTTCCCACCAACAACAAAACGACCTCCATTTTTCAATTTGACTAACCCCCTAACTCACTTTATACTGACCCCGGGGTCCCTTGGGCGGGAGTCACTCCTCCCCCCAATCACTCATCGCACCATGCATTCCCCATTCACTCCATACACACAGACCCGCTGGCCTCACTCACTCACCAAGCACATGCTTCCACTTCACTCACCAACTCTTCAACACACACACCACTGAACTCTGCCATCCTTCTATCTGCATCCCCTAACTAACTCGTGCTCCCACGTCGTCCCTTACACTATAGCACGTTCCTTTTAACCTACGTAGCTAAGCTACGTCCCCTCTACACATTCACAAGTCTGTCCATGTCCTCAAAATCAAAAAAATAACTTTCCCAACCTAAATCTCACTAAATCCCTCTAACTAATCCATTCCACGGACTCCATGAGGACTTACCCCTGCCCCATGAAGTCGGTCTAACTAAGCTAACCCTTCCCCCTAACTAGTTTCCATCCTGTGCCCAGGTAAGGGGGTCTTCCACCCCTTGCCCAGGAATCCTGTGCACCCGAAAGTGAGGCTTGCTTATTTTTTTTTTTTTTTTTTCCATGCGCAGCACCTGCGCGGCAACTCAGAGCTCGCGCACTTTACACCTGCCCGTGACGTCATGCAGCTGCACGTGTTCCTCGTCCCTCCTTGGACGGTGCCATCCGGCAGGGATACCCCTCCTGCCGGATTCCAACCCCACGTGCAGCCATGGCGTCACCGTGCGCATAAAAAAAAAACAAGCCCCACGTCTCGAGGGGTTCCCCACGCGAACACATGTGCTTTGCCCGTTGGAGCTTAACACACGATCGCGTGGAGAACCCGTCCGGTCCAAATCCATTATCCTGCCTACACTTTGTCCGTCCGCGGGATCGGCAAATCCATCGCGTGCGTTTCCGGACCGGGACTTCACTCTCGCAAGCGAGCACCTGGCGGTCTCGTGCGTTGCACAGCACGAACCTCGTGCTCACTGCTGGGTGAACCCGGCACGGTCCTCGAAACAACGACAGCCGCTACTCGGCTTTCTTTCTTCTGTCGCCGTCGTCGTCGCCATTCAACCCACGCACACCTGCGTGTAACGACGCACACACTCCACTCCATTACATTCACACCGGGAGACGCGGCTGCGTGCTCCCGCATGCCAACCGACATCTCCCTCACATACCGCTCTCTCACACACACGGTCTCCCTTGCACTCGGCCGTTCACTCACGCATGCCATCTCCCTCGCACACGTGGCTCCACGCACTCGCGGCCTTTCACTCACTCGTGCCACACTCATACACCGTGCCTCACTCACACACCGTGCCTCACTCACACGCGGGGGCACTCACCCGCGGTGCCTCATCCACACTGGCCGTTTCATCCACACATACGGCCTCACTCACACACGGTTCCTCACTCACACACGCGGGGGCACTCAACCGCGGTGCCTCATCCACACACCGTGCCTCACTCACACACGCGGGGGCACTCACCCGCGGTGCCTCACTCACATACGCGGGGGCACTCAACCGCGGTCCCTCATCCACACTGGCCGTTTCACTCACACACACGGCCTCTTCCACACACGGTGCCTCATCCACACACGGCGTGCTGGGAAGCACGTACTCTGGCACAATCGCCACCTCACCACTCACACACGGGGTCGCTTCCACACACGGGGACGCACTCACACCTTGCACCACACACACAGGGACAACCACACTGGGGATTCGTGTCCCCACAAGGGTCTCCGGGGCCTCTATACCCCCCAAGCTCTCCGTGCACCTGTCCACAGCACTCGTCCCCTCAACCTCGCAAAGCACGACCGAACTCACCTGGTCGTGACTCACCTCAAGGGGGAAGACTCCCTCCCCTCGTTCCTGGAGGAGGCCATCCAGCTGCTCGCACCGGGTCCCTGCACGCTCCGCGAGCTCACCCCCATTATCCTCCACGACCTCCGTGTGTGTGTGCGCGTCACTTACCCCGTCTTCATCGTGTTGTCTTCCCTCTATTTTTTCTGTCTCCCGTGTCTCTATACATTTATAAGTTTCTGTCGTCGTCACCTCGTGTCTCGTCTCACACGTTTTGGTCTCCCCATTTAATTTTTCCCTTTTGGTCACCGTCGATTCCTCTGTCACGACCCTCGCCCAACACGCCCCCCGAATTATTTTTTTACCCGCCTCCACCGCGGGCCTGTCAGCCGTTGCACCCCCTTCCAGCTCGTTTGCTCCCACACGTGGAGTCGCCATTCCCAGCTCCCTGGTCACGGCCTTCATGCCCGCCTGCAGGCATCGGCCCATGTTCTGCGTCTCACCCCGTAGCTCTTTCATTTCTTTTTTCATGTTTGTTTCCATTCCGTTCATTTGTTGTGTATTCGCATCCAATTTTTGTGTATTCGCATCCATCTTTTCGTTCATGCCTTTCATATCCGCATTTATTTGTTGTGTATTCGCATCCATCCTCGTTTTTACTTCGTCCATTTGCTTGTTCATGTTCGCATTCATCTTCGCTGCCATTGCCGCCAGCATGGCGCATAGCTGGGCCATGTCGGGTGCGCTTGAGTGAGCCGTTTCGGCAGGGGTTGGGGAAGGGTTTTGGTGGAGAGGGGGGGAGGTGTCATACACCGCGGCCGCTGCCGCACCCATTTCGGGCTCTGGGTTCAGTTGGGCGAGTTCATGTTCCTGCACGGGCATTCCATCCTGGGCCATGGATCCTACACATTCTACATCCATTTCTAATACCCCCGGCTCCCGCTCGCCTTGAGACGCCATCTTGCTTCTCTTAAAGGGTTAATTTCGCTCGCTCGTAATTTGGAGGGAATCGGGGGTCGCTTCTCTCACCCCTGGACCGATTCCCGTGAATTTAGCCGGAGACAGGAGAGCCCGTTTTCCTGTTCTCCGATACCAGTGCCGCGAGGAGGGTGATGAATTTGTATCGCACGACCTGACACCAGTGTTACGGTATTCGCGCCCGCCGGCGTGCGACGGCCACGTAACTCGAATCGCGGCACGTCGCCCACCGGACGGACAATCCAGTCGTGACCCTCTCGGACTAACGCCGGGAACCAGTCACGGGTGGACCTTTCGGTCTCACCGCGATCGAGCCAATCAGCCCCCGCGTGGGATAGGGTTGCTCGCCAAATTCGACCTACCGAAGTACCCACACGGAGGGTAGACCGGGCGATCGCACCTCGCCGCAGGTCGACTTCGGACACGGGCCACTTAAGCGACCCGTTCCGTACTATCGGGATAACCGAGCGGTGTTATTCGTCGACCTCGACGGTTCGATTAATTATCGGGCGTATTCAGCCCACTACCAACCCTTTACGTGAAGCAAGATGAGGATTCAATGAAAGAAATGACGAAGCGAAGCGGGAAACAGTTCAACACAAAGCACATTTATTCGCGATGAACGGAAAGCACACATATTCAATTCCACCAAAAGCACATAGAAAAGGAAAAGAAACACAATGCAATTTTACACAAAAAGCAAATGCGACAATGCAGATCTAATACCGATTACGCGAGCACACGGCAACACTTATACAATTTTACTTCACAGACGGCGCCGACAACACACACACTCAAAGCAAGGAAAAGAACACCCTCAAAGATGAGGCGGGCCTGAGGCCGAGACCGGGTCGGGCCTACCCGTCTGGTGATGAGACGCGGAGCGGCGATGGTGCTCCAACTCCGCGGGCCTCGCGGGCAGTGTCTGGTAGGGGGTGGGAAAGGGGCCCCCTTGGTCGCACTATCTCAGCGCGGGGGGAAACAGGAGGGGGTTGCTGATGCTCGGGGGAAAGGAGGATTTCTACTCTGTCTCGAGTCCCGCGACGAGCGTGTCCACCTCGACCAGGTCGCGCCGTCGGCCTCCCTGGTGTGCAGCTCCCGGCACGATGCGAGCACCCCCTCGTCTGCCCTCGCCGCCTCTCCACAGCTCCGTCCCCTTCTCTCCAACTCCAACGCACACGACGACGACCAACTCCTTCTTGTTTCTTCTTCCCAACTCCACCGACTGCGAAGTCTTAACTCTCTCTACTGACGAACGCGGTCGCTTATATAAGCCCCGTGGCTTCGCTCTCTCATCTTTGACCCCCTGCCTTCGACCCTTCACCTCGCTCCCCATTGGCCCGAGAAAAAGTGGGCGTGAATGCATTTTGATCCATAAATTTGCATATAGTGACCGCCCTCCAACGCCCTGGAGGCGGGGCCAAATCGCCCCTCGCTCACCGATTGGACGGAACAAAAGTGGGCGTGTGTCGTTTTTGATCCGTTTTCGGAGTGGAAAATCCGTGGTTTTGTACACGCTGTTCGGCGCGCGCCCTGCACGAGTCCAACACCGGTACCCACAAGCGGCGCAAGAACGGTGACGATGCGACGGTTGCGAGGTGTGACGTGAGGCGGCGCCGCGGTGGGTGGTTGATGTTGTGGTTGGTGGTGGTAATCATGGCGGTTGGTCCAAAATAAAGATAGTAAAAGAAAAACGGCTATCCTGAAGAGTCGCAGCACGCATAAATGACATGTATTCCCACTAGACAACGGGTTTGGGCCTAACTACACATATACTTACCGAGATATCTCACCTAAGGGACCTGAATGGTGGTTTACGAATTTCGTCAACCACAACAATATATATATATATATATATATATATATATATATATATATATATATATATATATATATATATATATATATATATATATATATATATATATATATATATATATATATATATATATATATATATATATTGTTGTGGTTACCAAATTCGCAAACCACCATTCAGGTCCCTTAGGTGAGGTATCTCGGTAAGTATATGTGTAGTTAGGCCCAAACCCGTTGTTTAGAGGGAATAAATGTCATTCATTCGGGCTGCGACCCCTCTAGATAGCCGTTTTTCTTTTACTATCTTTATTTTGGACCAGCCGCCATTACTACCACCACCAACCACGTCTCAACAGCCATCACACAACAACCACAAGCCGCAACGCCGCTTCACAACAACAACAACGCCAACAGCCACGACCTTTACCGTCACATCTCGCTCTCGCAACCATCGCATCACCGCCATTTCCGCGCCGCTTGTGGGCACCGATACTGGACTCGTTCAGGGCGCGCACCGAGCAGCGTGTGCAGAAACATCACAGCCTTTCCGAAGAAAACGGATCAAAAACGACTCACGCCCACTTCTGTTCCGTCCTATCGGCGAGCGTGGGGCGATTTGGCCCCGCCTCCAGGTGCGTTGGAGTAATATCGCTATATGCAAATTCATGGATCAAAAAGCATTCACGCCCACTTTTCTTCTGTCTAATGGGGAGCCAGCCAGAGGTAAAGGGTCGAAGGTGAAGGAGCGAGGCCACAGGGGCTATAAAGGGCCGCGTTCGCCAGTCAAGTGCAGTTCGGAGTTGAGTTGGGAAGAAGAAGCAGTAGTAGTCAGTCAAGTGCAGTTCGGAGTCGGTGGAGTTGGGAAGAGCCAGTCAAGAGAGGAGTCGGAGAAGGCAGTTGGACGGAGCTGTGGAGAGTTGGAGAGGTGGCGGCGGCGAAGGCGGTCGAGGGGGTGCTCGTGTCAGAGTCGGGGAGCTGCGGAGGGGAGAGGCCGGCAACGCGACCGAGGTCGTGGTGGAGACGCTCGTCGCGGGACCCGAGACAGGGAGATATCCTCCTTCCCCCGAGCATCAACAACCCCCTCCTGTTTCCCCCCGCGCTGAGATAGTGCGAGAAGGGGGCCCCGTTCCCACCCCATTCCAGACACTGTCCGCGAGGCCCGCGGAGTCGGGGCGCCACCGCCATTTTGCGGCTCATCATCAGACGGGTAGGCCCGACGCGGTCTCGGCCCCAGGCCCGTCTGCCCCCATCATCCTTGAGGGTGGTCCTTTTCTTTTGCTTTGAGTATATGTGTTGTCGGCGCCGTCTGTGAAGTAAAACTGTATAAGTGTTGCCGTGTGCTCGGTAGTCGGTTAGCTCTGCATTGTGTTTTGCTTTTACATTTGCTTTTTGTGTAATTGTATATGTGTGCTTTCCGTTCATCGTGAAATAAATGTGCTTTATGTTGAACTGTTTTCCCGTTTCGCTTCGTCTTTTCCTTTATTGAATCTCCATCTTACTTCACGTAAAGGGTTGGTCGTGGGCTAAAATGCCCGATAATGAATCGAACCGTCCAGGTTGACGATAACACCGCTCGGTTATCCCGATAGTACGGAACGGGTCGCTTAAAGTGGCCCGTGTCCGAAGTCGACCTGTGGCGAGGTGCGATCGCCCGGTCTACCCTCCGTGTGGGTACTTAGGTAGGTCGAATTTGGCGAGCAAACCTATCCCACGCGGGGGGCCGATTGGCACGATCGTGGTGAGGCCGAAAGATCCACCCGTGACTGGTTCCCGGCGTTAGTCCGAGAGGGTCACGACGGGATTGTCCGTCCGGTGGGCGACGTGCCGCGATTCGAGTTACGTGGCCGTTCGTACGCCGGCGGGCGCGAATCCGCAACACTGGTGTCAGGTCGTGCGATATAAACTCATCGCCCTCCTCGCGGCACTGGTATCGGAGAACGGGAAAACGGGCTCTCCTGTCTCCAGCTAAATTCACGGGAATCGGTCCACGGGTGAGAGGAGCGACCCCCGATTCCCTCCAAATTACGAGCGAGCTAAATTAACCCTTTACGAGAAATAAGATGGCGTCTCAAGGCGAGCGGGAGCCGGGGGTATTAGAAATGGATGTAGAATGTGTAGAATCCATGGTCCAGGATGAAATCCCCGTGCAGGAAATGTTGGTTGTGCAGGAACACGAACTCGCCCAACTGAACCCAGAGCCCGAAATAGGTGCGGCGGCGGCCGCGGTGTATGACACCTCCCCTCCCCCCCCTCCGCCAAAACCCCCCGATCCTTGCCGAATCGGCTCACCCAAGCGCACCCGACATGACCCAGCTATGCGCCATGCTGGCGGAAATGACAGCGAAGATGAATGCGAACATGAACAAGCAAATGAACGAAATAAAAAGCATTAACGAAAAGATGGAAACAAACATGAAGGAAGAAATGAAAGGGCTGCGGGGTGAGACGCGGAACATGGGCCGAAGCCTGCAGGCGGGCATGAAGGCAGTCACCGGGGAGCTCAAAATGGCGACGCCACGTGTGGGAGCGAACGAGCTGGGAGGGGGTGCAACGGCTGTCGGGCCCGCGGTGGAGGCGGGTAAGAAAAAAATAATTCGGGGGACGTGTTGGGCGAGGGTCTTGACGGAAAAAGTGACGGTAACCGAGAGGGACAAACTAATTGGGGTGACGGAGGCGTGCACGAGGGAGATAAGGGAAGAGACGGAAATAATAGTTGAGACAAGGGAGGTAAAGGGTGAAGAGGTGACTGAGTTGGCAGAGACACGGGAGATGGGAACGATAGAGGGAAGACTACACGATGAAGACGGGGTAAGTGACGCACACACACACACGGAGGTAGTGGAGGATAATGGGGGTGAACTCGCGGACTGGGTGGAGACCCGGTGCGAGCAGTTGGATGGACTCCTCCAGGAACGAGGGGAGGGAGTATGCCCCCTTGAGGCGAGTCACGACCAGGTGAGTTCGGTCGTGCTTTGCGAGGTCGAGGGGAGGAGTGCTGTGGACAGGTGCACGGAGAGCTTGGGGGGTATAGAGGCCCCGGAGACCCTTGTGGGGACACGAATCCCCAGTGTGGTTGTCCCTGTGTGTGTGGTGCAAGGTGTGAGTGCGTCCCCGTGTGTGGAAGCGACCCCGTGTGTGAGTGGTGTGGTGGCGATTGTGCCGGAGTACGTGCTTCCCAGCACGCCGTGTGTAAAAGGGGCACTGCAAGTGGAAGAGGCCGTGTGTGTGGATGAAACGGCCAGTGTGGATGAGGCACCGCGGGTGAGTGCCCCCGCGTGAGTGAGTGAGGGACGGTGTGTGGATGAGGCACCGCGGATGAGTGCCCCCGCGTGTGTGAGTAGTATGGTTTGTGTGAGGGAAATGGCACGAGTGAGTGAAAGGCCGCGAGTGAGTGGAGCCACGTGTGCAAGGGTAATGGCATGCGTGAGTGAGCGGCCGAGTGTGAGAGAGACAGCGTGTGCAAGGTCGCTGTGTGTAAGGGAGATGTCGGTCGGCATGTGTGAACATGCAGCCGCGTCTCCCGGTGTGAGTTTAATGGTGAGGTGTGTGAGCGTCGTTACACGCAGGAATGCGTGTGTTGAATGGAGACGACGACGGCGACAGAGGAACGAAAGCCGAGTAGCGGCTGTAGTTGTTTCGGGGACCGTGCCGGGTTCACCCAGCAGTGAGCACGAGGTCCGTGCTGTGCAACGCACGAGGCCCCCACGTGCTCGCTTACGAGAGTGAAGTCCCGGTCCGGAAACGCACGCGGTGGATTTGCCGATCCCGCGGACGGACAAAGTTTAGGCAGGATAATGTATTTGGACCGGACGGGTTCTCCACGCGATCGTGTGTGTTAAGCTCCAACGGGCAAAGCACATGTGTTCGCGTGGGGAACCCCTCGAGACGTGGGGCTTGTGTTTTTTTTTATGCGCACGGTGACGTCATGGCTGCACGCGGGGTTGGAATCCGGCAGGAGAGGTATCCCTGCCGGATGGTACCGTCCAAGGAGGGACGAGGTACACGTGCAGCTGCATGACGTCACGGGCAGGTGCAAAGTGCGCGAGCTGTGAGTTGCCGCGCTGGTGCTGCGCATGTAAAGGAAAAAAAAAAAAAAAGCAAGCCTCACTTTCGGGTGCACAGGATTCCTGGGCAAGGGGTAGAAGACCCCCTTGACCAGGGCACAGGATGGAAACTAGTTAGGGGGAAGGGTTAGCTAAGCTAGACCGGCTCCATGGGGGCAGGGGTAAGTCCTCATGGGGCCCGTGGAATGGATTAGTTAGAGGGATGATAGCGAGATTTAGGTTGGGTAAATAATTTTTGGTACATTTGAGAACAGTGACAGACAGTGAATGTGTAGTGGGGACGTAGCTTAGCTACGTAGTGTTAAAAGGAATGTGCTATAGTGTAAGGGACGACGTGGGAGCACGAGTTAGTTAGGGGATGTAGTTAGAAGGATGGCAGAGTTCAGCGGTGAGTGTGTTGAAGGGTTGGTGAGTGAAGTGGAAGCATGTGCTTGGTGAGTGAGTGAGGCCAGCGGGTCTGTGTGAGTGGAGCGAATGGGAAATGCATGGTGCGATGAGTGATTGGGAGGAGGAGTGACTCCTGCCCAAGGGACCCCGGGGTCAGTGTAGAGTGAGTTAGCTGGGTTAGTCAAATTAACAAAAATGGAGGTTGTTTTGCTGTTGGTGTGAATGTAGGCTCGAAACCCGTTTGGAGGGGTGCAGGAGCCCTGTTGACGGGCTGGGAACGTGGCTGCGAAAGGTGAGTATCGCTGAGTGGGTACCCCGGGCACCAGGCTAGTCGGCCGTGGTAGGCCAAGGGCCCATGGGGGTCCGGGATAGCGTAGTGGGCACGGGTGCGCCTGCTTGGTGCGGGGGCCCAGGGCGCCATTAGCCGCGTGGGCAGTGTTGTGGGCACGGGTGACCCTCGGAAAGGGGCCTGGGAAGCCAGCCTGCCACGTGTGCGTTTCAGGGGAGGTGCCATGGGGGGCACTCCCCGGTGTTTAGGGAGCTGTTAGGCTCGGAGGCAGTGTAGTGCCCGGGGGTGCCATAGCGGGAGATTCGGCAGAGGGTCGTGCCTGCCGAAGGGAGCCACGTGTCCCAGCCATGAGACCGTGTGAGGGCACGGAGAGAAAATTGGGGGGCGAGGCCCGAAATTGTGAGGACACCAACACAGGCGACGGGAATCTGGGTTGTTAGAACCAATAGTTTAAGCGAGAGGCGCTTGTTGAAAGCCCCGGGGTAGTTTAACAGTTAAATGGATAGGGTAGATTAGGAAGTGCACCCCTCCGCACCATCCATCCCCTCGCTCTCGTTGTGGGCCGCTGGACCCACTTTGGTTATAGATCGCTGAACTCTGGGGAGGCCATCCTGAGGCTTCGTTGGGCCTTGGCACAGGACGCCAGCTCTCCCTTGTTCCCCTCCGGGAAGGGAACGTAGGGGTTGGGAGTAGGCTAGGTGACAGAATAGGTTAGCCGAACAAGGACAGTACAGGGGGTTAGGGGACGATTTATAGTGGGGAAGTAAAAAAAAATAATAATAATAATAAAATAAGTTGGGGCTAAATTGGGGTTTGACAAATTAAGGGAGTGGGTATAGACAATGACAGGCAAAGGCGATAGGTTGGGAGGGAGACTGTAGGGTAGGTCCGAGCCCGCCTTCCGAGTGGCCAGCACCACCGCACTCCCTCCACCACCCTCCACTGAACGGCAAAGGCTGGCCAGCTTCATCTGCTGGCTGCGTTGCTGCAAGGCAAAGGCCGGCCCACTTCATCGGCAGCTGTTGTTTTGCTGCAAGGCCTGTGCCGGCTGGATCGTCTGCAGCAGCTGTGCTTCAAGGCCTGTGCCGGCCAGTTCATCTGCCGGCTGTGTTTGCCTGCAGCGGCCTTCTTCTGCGGGCTGTGTTTGCCTGATCACCTTTGCCATGCCATGCCCACTGCCCCTGTTCACCAGCCCCGTTCAATTTTGCTTTGCCCCCCCCCCTGTTCATTTCCATGCGCGCCGGGATCATCGTAAAAGCAACAGTTTGCAAGCTGCAAGAACTGCCCTGTTGGCAGCTACAACACGGAGACTGCGTTTGTGCAGCCCATGCACCGTTGTGGTTCACTGCGTTCAGTTCAAACCATTCATCCATCCATTCGTTGTGTTCATTGCATGTGCCACTTGAGCTGGCACGGAGACTACATTTGTGCAGCCCATGCACCGTTGTGGTTCTCTGCGTTCAGTTCAAAAGGGAAGGCCTTGGACTGCGTGTGAGCAGCCGGCCACGTTCCCTGTCACCTGCATTGTTTGAGTCAGAGACTGCATGCGAGCAGCCTGGCTCCCTGCTAACTGCTTTCTTTTTGCAGAGTTCATTGATCCTGGGCCATGGTTTAGTGTAAAATTTGTAAGTTAAGGTAAGATGTACTGTAAATATGAGTGCGCCCCCGGCATGTCTGTCCTAGCGCCGGCAATTTTATTTAAGTCGTCCGTGTGAGTGAGTTTGTTTCGGTAGTTACTCAGCCCTCAGGTTATTTATTTTGGGGACACAAATACCATGAATGTTGCACTCAGGGATCCGTAGGTAAAATGTACTAGGGGAAAACTACACATGATGGCACACGAAAATTTGACGACTCGGGACGAGTCTGTAAAAAGGGGAGGGGGTAGTGTTGTGGTTGACGAAATTCGCAAACCACCATTCAGGTCCCTTAGGTGAGATATCTCTGTAAGTATATGTGTAGTTAGGCCCAAACCCGTTGTTTAGAGGGAATAAATGTCATTCATTCGGGCTGCGACCCCTCTAGATAGCCGTTTTTCTTTTACTATCTTTATTTTGGACCAGCCGCCATTACTACCACCACCAACCACGTCTCAACAGCCATCACACAACAACCACAAGCCGCAACGCCGCTTCACAACAACAACAGCGCCAACAGCCACGAC
>NC_140962.1:12081464-12098964 GCF_056783735.1 Eptatretus burgeri | reverse complement strand
TCGGTGTGAGCGATTCGTGTCATGTCATGGGTCAGAGAGGAGTATTGCCGCTGTCTGAGATGGCCTTGCCAGAAATGAAGCGAGGCTGTTTCCAGCCAAGTTTAGTGGGCCACGTGAGGGGTTGGGGCCAATCGGAGCGCCCGATTCAGGTGATGACGTTTCGATTCGGGTTGGCCCCTTCCCCCGCGCAGAAAGTCATATAAAGGTCGGAGCAGTCCCTCTGCCTTTCTCTCTCTTTTCTCTTTCGCTTGCTTGATCTGGCCTCGCCCTCATCCCTCGGCATGACCCGCCTCCTGCTGCCTGGACTCCGCCTCCTCATCTCCGCCCACACGACGTCAACCCCACCAGCCTACCTGGTCCCACCTCCCACTCCGTCCACGCACCCTGCACTCCGCCCCTTCTCCACTCAAGCCCCTCCTTCCCGAACACGGTCTGCACACGCTGTGCTGAAGCCAGAGACGATGCGCCAGCTGTCGGGTGCCACACTATGGAGCACCCCCCCCCCCCGGAAACCTATTGGTGGCACGTCGTGCTATCAAGCACAAAGGTACCAAGAACATAGCCTCAACTCCTTTCCCTTCCTGGTTCAAAACTTTCTCTTCATCGGGTTTTCTGTGTCTGTGTGTGTGCGTGTGTGTGTGTCCTGGCACCTGTCTGCTTAAGTAAGACTGCAGAAGATCGCTGTCATTATTATTATTATTATTTTTGTGTTAAGTCTGCTCTGTGTCCCCTTTTTTAAGTTGCCTGTTTGTTTGCTGCACCACACCTCTCTCCCCTATCTCTGCACAACACACCCCAATAAATCCTGATCATACCACATACCTTTCCTCGCCCATTGTTAATAAATTATTATTAGGAATGTTCCCTGCTCGTTTTTGTCTTTTCTCCCATTGATCCACCATGGTCCGAATCTTAGTTTAGCCGGGACTTTATCCCCAACGATCCGTTCCTTTTAGCCGGTACGTCCTTGGCAGTGTCGCTCGGCTGCATTCGATCTGGAAAAGTGATCTGATCCGGTAGAGTGATCCGGTTCGGACAAGGCGTACCGAGGGCGTGTTCCCCGGTAATTAAACCACGTGATTAATTAGGTAACCCGATTAACCCATAGACGGGAGGACCCGAGGTCACGCGGTTGAGTTATTGGCGTCCACGGTCGATTAAGCGACCCGCCGCGTCACAGAATTATCCGTGTGCGATGGCCTACAATTCCGGGGAGTCTGGTGGGAACCGAGAGAGCTTCCCCCACCTTGTGGTCTTCTCACCCGACCCCCGGCCCGCAACAATATATATATATATATATATATATATATATATATATATATATATATATATATATATATATATATATATATATATATATATATATATATATATATATATATATATATATATATATATATATATATATATATATATATATTGTTGTGGTTACCAAATTCGCAAACCACCATTCAGGTCCCTTAGGTGAGGTATCTCGGCAAGTATATGTGTAGTTAGGCCCAAACCCGTTGTCTAGTGGGAACACATGTCATTTATGCGTGCTGCGACTCTTCAGGATAGCCGTTTTTCTTTTGCTATCTTTAATTTGGACCAACTGCCATTATTACCACCACAACCACAACATCAACCACCAACCACAACGCCGCTTCACCACAACCGCCACGACCTTCCCGTCACACCTCGCAACCGTAGCATCGCCACCGTTCTTGCCCCGCTGTGGGTACCGGTGTTGGACTCGTGCAGGGCGCGCGTCGAATAGCGTGTACAAAATCACGGATTTTGTGCTTCAAAAACGGATCAAAAACGACACACGCCCACTTTTTGCCGTCCAATCGGTGAGCGAGGGGCGATTTGGCCCCGCCTCCAGGGCGATCGATATATGCAAATTTGTGGATCAAAAAGCCTTCACGCCCACTTTTTCTCGGGCCAATGGGGAGCGAGGTGAAAGGTCGAAGGGAGGGGGTCAAAGATGAGAGGGCGAAGTTACGGGGCGGATAAAAGGACCGTGTTCGTCAGTCCAGGGGAGTCCAGAGGCGGAAAGTGGGAGAGTCCAGTGAGTAAGAGAGTCCAGAGTCGAGAGGCGGAGAGTAGGAGAGGAGGAGAGTCCAGAGAAGAGTCCAGAGTCCAGAGGCGGAGAGTAGGAGAGTAGGAGAGTCGGAAACAGAGTCAAGACTTCGCGGGCGGTGGAGCTGCTCGTCGTGTGCGTTGGAGTCGGAACGGAGGGGACGGAGCTGTGGAAAGGCGGCGACACCAGACGAGGGGGTGCTCGCGTCGTGCAGGGAGCTGCACCCGAGGGAGGCCGACAGCGCGACCTGGCCGAGGTGGAGACGCTCGTCGCGGGATTATAAAGATCCTCTATACCCCGAGCATCAGCAACCCCCTCCTGTTTCCCCCCGCGCTGAGATAGTGCGACCAAGGGGGCCCCTTTCCCACCCCCCTACCAGACACTATCCGCGGGGCCCGCGGAGTTGAGGCGCCATCGCCGCTCCGCGTCTCATCACCAGACGGGTAGGCCGACCCGGTCTCGGCCTCAGGCCCGCCTCATCCTTGAGGGTGTTTCTTTTCCTTGGTTTTGGGTATGTGTTGTCGGCGCCGTCTGTGAAGTAGAATTGTATAAGTGTTGCCGTGTGCTCGGTAGTCGGTATTAGCTCTGCATTGTGTTTTCGCTTTTATATTTGCTTTTTGTGTAAATGGAATTGTGTTTTTCTTTTCTGTGTGCTTTTGGTGGAATTGTATATGTGTGCTTCCCGTGTGCCGCGGATAAATGTGCTTTGTGTTGAACTGTTTCCCGCTTCGCTTCGTCATTTCTCCCATTGAATCCCCATCTTGCTTCACGTAAAGGGTTGGTAGTGGGCTGAATACGCCCGATAATTAATCGAACCGTCGAGGTCGACGATAACACCGCTCGGTTATTCTGATAGTACGGAACGGGTCGCTTAAGTGGCCCGTGTCCGAAGTCGACCTGCGGCGAGGTGCGATCGCCCGGTCTACCCTCCGCGTGGGTACTTAGGTAGGTCGAATTCGGCGAGCAACCCTATCCCACGCGGGGGCTGATTGGCTCGATCGCGGTGAGACCGAAAGGTCCACCCGTGACTGGTTCCCGGCGTTAGTCCGAGAGGGTCACGACTGGATTGTCCGTCCGGTGGGCGACGTGCCGCGATTCGAGTTACGTGGCCGTCAGCACGCCGGCGGGCGCGAAATCACCAACACTGGTGTCAGGTCGTGCGATACAAATTCATCGCCCTCCTCACGGCACTGGTATCGGAGAACAGGAAAACGGGCTCTCCTGTCTCCAGCTAAATTCACGGGAATCGGTCCAGGGGTGAGAGAAGCGACCCCCGATTCCCTCCAAATTACGAGCGAGCTAAATTAACCCTTCACGAGAAGCAAGATGGCGTCTCAAGGCGAGCGGGAGCCGGGGGTATTAGAAATGTATATGTGTAGTGTTGGGGAAATTATTACTCTCTAGACAAGAAACCTTTGCCTCAGTCTGAGTAGGTCAAAGTGTTTGTGTTTTTCCTCTACTGTTCTACTATTTAGTTGTTAAGGCCTACCACCTACTTATAATCTTGTCTTTCTTTGACACTTTGGACATTGCTTGGGTTTCTGAAAGTACAAGGTGACCGGGCTGATAAGCTGTGCATTCTGTTTTTGCGATCAAAGGCCTCTCTGCTTATAAAATGGAATGGATATATGGGGAGGGGGAGAATGATCAGGGAGAGAGCAAATAAATGGTACAGAAGAAAGAACTCCTTGTGGACATTGATTATTACTGGACTTCTGTGGTTTATTTTATCCCGATACATGCAACACTGAGTCGGCTAGACGTTGAATCCTCGAGGAGGTCAAGATCCCTCAACAATCAAGAATCCTTTCGATCACGACGCGGTTCGAGTATAGAAATCCACGTCAGTTGGTGCCAGTGACACGGATTCGAATCGGCGTTGTGCGGCGCTCGTGACCGGAGGTGCTTAATCTGCCGGAGGCAGTGCCTGGAGGAACGACAAGTGCTTGAGCGAAGGTAAGCAGGGGGGGTTCTCCGAGGGTGCGATTTATTTTATTCTGTGATTTTAGAGTGAATTTAGCGGTTGTGATTTGTGTGATTTTAGAGATGGGAAATAGAAATTGTAAAAGGAAGGAAAATGGGTATACCGAGGAAAATTGTATTCAAAAACCACGGAGAGGTACATGTGCAAGAATTATGTTTGATAAGTATGGGCCTGAAGCTGTGAGAGACATGGGGAAATGGTGCAATTGGACCAAAAATAGTCGATTACCCTTCCCTGAGAATGGAACGTTCGATCACGAGTGTTTAGACAATTTAAGAAAAGTACTGGAAGTGAAAAATAGTGACAAAAAGGTCCAGAAGCAGGTGAACTGGAGCGTTTATATAAATTGGATGAAGGAATGTCATGACAGAGACGAAAAGGCACGGTTGTTAAACCTGAAGGGTCAGCTAGACCAATTAACGAAGCAAATGCCGGTGAGACTTGAAAATAAAACCAAGAGACAGCGAGCAGTGGCTGTCAGATTTGAGGATGAAGAAGAAGACTCAGATACATGGCCAGAGTGCACAGTTCCGATAGCACAACCGCTCGAGGACGAAGAAGCGGGAGAGACAGAGGGAGATGATGCCACAGGGCAAGGAGAGGCTCAACGGGGAGCCAGGCGAGTAATTAAGAAAGAAACAAGAACACAAAGCAAAAATAAAGTTCCTCTTGCTGACAAGGGTAAAATACAAACTCGATCAAAAAAAATAATGCCGGAGACCGCGAAGGACGGAGATGATGAGGCACTCATTGGCGCGTTTCCATTGCGAGATTACCCAGGTGCAAGGGAGGTACAAGCAATATATCGTCCGTGGGGCTCTGAATTAAAAGCCATCGTAAATGAGATGCCGAAGATACGGGAGAACCCAAAAAATTCCAGGCGGAACTACGCGTGGTGGTGGCATGCCATCAGCCAACATATATGGACATGGAAATATTATTAAAATTAGTGGTACCAGAAGGGTTACTCCGACAATTGAAACAGGTCGCTGCATGGCCAGATGAAGCTCCTGGAGACAGGGAGGAGCTCAAAGAACATATTGACACCCTCATTGACGCTGTCACAGAGGTGGTAACACTTAAGACCGACTGGGCAAAAATACAGGTGTGCAGGCAACGCGCTGGCGAGGACCCATTGGAGTTCTTAGAGCGTTTTCGGGTGTATACCAATGTCACTCTGGACTGAAAGAAGAGGGGGTACCATTTGCTCATGTCTACCTTAATGGTTTGACGGCCAAATTACAAAATGAGATAAAGCGAGTATGTATTGGTTGGGAATTAAAGGAAGTGAAAGACTTGATGGAATATGTAACGCATTGTAATTCATTGTTGAAACATCGTTCTGACGAGGAAAACGAATCAACATTAATGCTATCCCAGGTTCAAGGTCAAGGTGAATGCCCCGGGGAAAGGAATGTGAGATATAATGCACAAAACCGAGGGCAAACCAATTACCGTCAGAGACCAAAATACAGAGACCAGCGCAGAGATTTCTGTTATACATGCGGAAAACAAGGGCACTGGGCTAATGAATGCCGAAATCGTAGAAACAGTCGAACTTATAGTTCGTATGAACCGGTAGAACAGAGACCAGCGGCACAATACAGAGATGAAACTCGCAGACACTCCACGCCTCCAGTGAATGAAAATCCATATTATAGACAGCAGGAAAGATGGGGAACACAGTTTGAGCAAGCTGGTTCATTTCAACCCACTGCACCTCAAACCGAATTCCCTCCTCCTCCTCCTCCAGCCTCGTTCCCTCCTCCTCCACCCTCATTTCTTCCTCCTCCATCTCAAGGTTCATTTCAAACCCAAAACCCATTCGTTTTATGACAAAGAAAAGAAGCGACTTCGTCTGAGTTACCCTTCCTGACTTTGAAACCATGTGACGAACCGAAATTGACTTTGAAAATTGAAGGCCAAGAGATTCCTTTCTTAGTCGACACAGGAGCGACCAAATCTGCGCTCAGAAGGAGTGATTTCCCAGACGCCCCGTTATCGCGAGAACGAGTAAAAGTAGTGGGAATGTCGGGAGTTGCTAGTACGATTCCACTGACAGAGCAGCTCCGGGTGGAAATTGGACCATTGTCTGCAAACCATGCATTTTTGATGGCAACTGATACACCAATTAATCTGTTGGGGAGAGATCTGTTATGCAAGCTGAATTGTTCAATTAAGTGTACCCCTGATGGTGTATATTTAGAAATGCCTCACGAATCACACATAACTATGATGAATTTATTACAGGAAAATACAGAAAATCTTGTATATCAATGGACTGTGATTAATTGTGAAGCATTTAACCATTTGCAGGAATATTTATCACATTTGGAGAGAAACGTACCCGAGGTGCTCGATTGGGTGAGTAAACACGGCATGGACAGACGGTACTTACAGACTCGACTACATTGCATTGCAGATTGCAACATCAAGGGAAAAGATAACGTCTATGCGAGTGAAACACTCTCGAAATTACACCAGACCTTTGACTTAGTGTTGGGAACAATTTGGATTGGGAAGCAAGGAATTGGCCTGGAGGTGCATCTGACGCAGGAACAATTAAAATTGTGGAACCAACCGTCCAGTGTTACACCACACGTTACTTTAGTGATTGCAGAAGGTTACCAAGAAACGGACATTGGTCACATGGTAACCTCTTTGAAAAAAGCATCACAAGCGACTTTGATGGAATCGAGCCAAGTAAACGGACTTTGGAAGATCGGGGAACAGGGATTCTGTTGGACAGAATGTCAAGGATCAGCAAAAGCTGTGTTTGAGGTGGTCGATCTCTCAGAATTAAATGGGTCAGGAAAATTACCTGAAATACTCGAACAAGTCCCGACTTGTCTGTGGGCAACACATGCCAACGATGTCGGCCAAATTAAAAGTATGAATCCAATCAAGATCACTATAGATCCAAAAAGAAACTGCCTCGAAAACCGCAATACCCTTTGTCTCCAGAAGCAGAGGTAGGAATTGCTCCTGTCGTGGAAGCACTATTGAAACAAGGGATAATTATTCCCACTGTTAGTCAATGTAATACACCGATCCTACCTGTGAGAAAACCTGGGAAACCAACGTGGAGATTCGTACAGGATTTGAGGGCAGTGAATGATGCGGTAATTCCAGCTTTTCCTGTAATTGCAAATCCAACTACCATTCTATCAAGCATCCCAAGTAACACTACCTATTTTAGTGTTGTGGATCTTTGTTCAGTTTTTTTAGTATACCAATAGCCCAAGAAGTACAGTTTCTGTTTGCATTCACCTACCAGGGAAAGCAATACACTTGGACTGTATTGCCCCAGGGTTATTGTGAAAGTCCAACATTATTCTCGAGGGCCCTCAAAGACGACTTGGATGATGTAGTTTTCCCTTGTGGATCCACACTGATTCAATATGTTGACGACCTGCTGATCTGTTCAGCGTCAAAAGACGCATGCGAACGAGATACATTGACATTGTTGAGGGCCTTAGCCAGGAAAGGACACAAAGCATCGAGAGCTAAATTGCAATTTTGCCAAGAAGAAGTTAAATATTTGGGACATATTCTGAAGGGAGACACAAGACGCATCTCCCCTGAACGTATAGCGGCAATATTAAACCTGCCCAAGCCAACTACTGTTAAACAGATGAGGTCTTTCCTCGGAGTGACCGGCTATTGCAGACAGTGGATACCAGATTATGCGGCCTTAGTGCGCCCCCTGGTGGACATTGGTTCGGCAAACGCGCCCAGCCCACTTGCATGGACACAAAATGCAGACAAGGCTTTTGTAACGTTAAAACAGGCTCTTTCTTCGGCTCCCGCTCTGGGTTTACCAAACTATGAAAAACCTTTCCATTTGTACGCATATGAGAGACAGGGATTCGCACAATCTGTGCTGACACAGAAGCACGGGAATAAATTACGGCCTGTTGCATATTATAGTACTAAATTGGATCCGGTAGCGCAAGGATTCCCCCCTTGTCTCAAGGCAGTAGCAGCCGCTTCGCTCGCGGTGCAGGCGACCGAAGCGCTCGTCGCGGGAAACACTTTGATTCTCCTGGTACCGCATGCAGTGACAGCTGTATTGTTAAAAACGAAAACACAACATTTGTCGGCTTCAAGAGCAACAACATACGAACTCTCACTCACAGCACCCACGAACATTACGATTAGGAGATGCGCATCGCTGAATCCTGCTAGTTTGTTGCCAGGAGTACAAGATGGTGATCCTCACAATTGTGAAGAGATAATCGCCCACACGTGTCAACCCCGTCCTGACTTGAAAGACACCAATCCAAAATTCTGAATTGGTTCTATATGTCGACGGCTCATCATCGCGTGCACCTGATGGATGTTTATTAACAGGCTACGCCGTTTGCTCTGATCACGAAGTAATCGAAAGCGGGAGATTGGCTGAGAGCTGTTCCGCGCAGCAGGCAGAACTGTTCGCCCTCACTCGTGCATGCCATTTAGCCAAAGGCCAAATAGTGACAATCTACACTGACTCCGGCTATGCCTTTGGTGCTGTACACGAATTCGGAGCACTCTGGCGCGAAAGGGGTTTTATAACGTCATCAGGTACACAAGTAAGGAATGGAACATGGATTGCGAATCTACTGGAAGCAATACTTCTGCCTCACCAAATTGCAGTGGTGAAATGTGACGCCCACACTGGGAGATCTGATGACGTCTCACGGGGAAATGCCAGGGCAGATGCAGCTGCAAAATCTGCTGCCCACACCAGAGCTCTTTTAATATCACAATGTGTATTGAGACAAGAGGCAACACCGACCATTGACGATATAAACACTTTGCAGACAGCTGTCAGTGCTAAAGAACGAGATTTGTGGATACTGGCTGGATGTGAATTCGATAATGAATCTAAATTATGGAGATCATCTGATGGTCGTGTGGTGGCACCAAGAGCTCTATTACCTTGGCTCGCCCGATTGGCACATGGGGCCGGGCATACTAGCAAAGGCGGCATGAGTGCTTTAATTGGGAGACAGTGGTTCGCCCGGGGTTTAGTCCAATTGCAGAACAGTATTGTAAGACATGTCATATTTGCCAAAAACATAACCCAGCAAGGGGGTGGAGATGGCCCCAGGGGTCATCCAATTCCATTCGGACCTTTTGTTCATATCCAGATGGATTTTGTCCAGTTACCAAAATGCTGCGGTTTTGAATTTGCGTTAGTCATCGTCGATTTGTTCACCAAATGGGTTGAGGCTTACCCTTGTCGGAAAGCAGATGCCATTACTGTGGTTAAACTGTTGATGAAGGATTTCATCTGTAGGTTTGGAATACCTTGTAGGATCTCCAGTGACCAAGGTACTCATTTCACAGCCGAAGTGGTGAAAGAATTATGTCGCGTATTGCAAATAAAGCAACATTTCGACTGCCCGCATCGTCCGCAATCTGCGGGGGCAGTAGAGAGGCAAAATGGATTCCTGAAGAATAAACTGGCCAAGATTTGTGAACAAACTGGATTAAAATGGCCAGATGCTCTGCCAATTGCTCTCATGACTATGAGATCTACCGCAAATCGAAACACTGGCTTATCTCCGCATGAGATTCTGATGGGAAGACCAATGAGATTACCGAACTCACCTCCTTTGACTATAAAAGACATGAACGTGCAGCAAATGGACGACTCGTTGCTTACGTTCTGTGTCTCTCTGAATCATGCTGTAAGAACTTTTTATGCACAGGTGAAACAAGCTCTGCCAGAACCAGCCACATCTGATCATCACAACTTCAAACCCGGAGACTTTGTTTATGTGAAAATTTACAAACGGAAGAACTCTCTTCAGGCACGTTGGTGTGGGCCATTTCAAATACTGCTAACTACCCATACAGCTGTGAAGTGTAAAGGAAGAGCAACATGGATCCATGCCACACACTGCAAACTGGCACACGGCAGAAAAGAACCCGAGGAGAACATTGCTTCCTGATAACTTTAATGATTCTTTCCATTGCAGGATTATTTGTACTACTAAATGCAAGTTGTACAATGTGTACTTGGCCTGTTAATCCGATAAGTACTGTCTGTGATCAACATTATTTGCATGTTCTTTGGAGATGGGCCTATCAGACTACCCACCAAACTAAGCCTAGGGCATTCAGAGACCGAAGAAGCTTAACGAGCAAAGTGGGTTCACCACATGGAATAAACACTTATCTGGCTCTTTCTCGTAATCACGCGAAAGCTTTTAATAAAACCAATTGCTGGGTTTGTACTAAGATACCTCATTCAGCAGTTACTGGGATACCGCTTCTGGCTATACCATTTAATCTGAGTGAATGGTGTGGGTACTGGGCAAAGGAAAGAAACTGGGATAAACAAGATAATAACCTTGACGACCACATCGTTACCAATGGAAATGGAAATTGCCTCCGACAACGAAATTTCAGTAACTGGTTTTGGCCAAATTTTAATTTAAGTAAAATGCCTCCACATTTTATGGTTGAACGGGCAACAGAAAAACCCGAACTATGCTTGGTACAAGAGGCATGGGGAGAAAGAAGATTAGGGAATTCTGAATGCAGTCATTATGTTTATGAAAATCACACGATGGGACCACAAGTCGCTTTAAATAATACCTATTTCGTGTGTGGAAATCGAGCATACCCATGGCTTCCAGTTAATTGGAGTGGATCTTGTTTCTTGTCATTCATTTTGCCACATATGCGCCTGTTATCTAAGTCACCTTTTGAGCATTTGAAACGGGGTAAACGGGGTTTCACGTCAACTGAACTGTTCTTCATGATTTTAATCCCTCACTACGGTGTTGGACAAACGTCTGTGGGATTGGCAGAGTTAGCTGCTTCGCTTGAATTATTGGCAAATAAAACTGCTCTCGGCATGGTTGATATCAACTCGGAGGTCGTCGCCCTACGTGCAGTTTCAATGCAAAACCGAGTTGCGCTCGACCTCATTCTCGCAGCTCAAGGAGGAACGTGTGCTGTAATTAACTCTGAGTGTTGTACTTATATCCCTGATAACTCGGAGAAAATCACGAACATAGCTGACAAGATTAAGCAAGAAGGAGCCAAGTATCACAATTATTTTACGAAAGATGGGCTTTATTCCTGGTTTGAAGGGATTTTTGGAGGCTGGGGAACTACCCTATTGCATTGGATTTCCGTTGGGTTATTGTGGATCATCATTGTAGTGGTGCTTGTTAGATGTGCAACAATTACAATGCCGGCATTGATTGTTTCTTGTCTAAAGAGGAATACTGCTAAAAAGGTGATGGTGGCCCAAGCACCACCCTCATACCCTGGTTTTGACACTGAGTCCTACGACTCTTTTGAGATAGAACCTGAACTTGGAAATCCATAAGTAGCGCAAATGAATGTGTTCAATATTCACGGGAATTGTCAATCCACTCTTGCTCATCTGCTTTGTTCCCGAAATAGGTTGTCGAAAATCAGCTGTGCAGCCCAACGGGTAGCCTTATCTTCTATCGGCCTAGGGGCCTACCGGAACCTCAACCAGGTCCGAAGCTGTACAACCACATGAAGCCACCTGGCTTGCGGGACAGGAAAGGCTAAGGGACTGAGCTCTACGATGGGGAAAAGGGGGGATGTGACTACCCAAGAAAATGGGCACACTCAAATGCAAGAGAGAATGCATTTCCAAGTGAAGAGAAAATATATATCGTTAAACTTAACTAGTGTTGCCTTAGTAGGCAACAAGGGGGGAGTGTTGGGGAAATTATTACTCTCTAGACAAGAAACCTTTGCCTCAGTCTGAGTAGGTCAAAGTGTTTGTGTTTTTCCTCTACTGTTCTACTATTTAGTTGTTAAGGCCTACCACCTACTTATAGTCTTGTCTTTCTTTGACACTTTGGACATTGCTTGGGTTTCTGAAAGTACAAGGTGACCGGGCTGATAAGCTGTGCATTCTGTTTTTGCGATCAAAGGCCTCTCTGCTTATAAAATGGAATGGATATATGGGGAGGGGGAGAATGATCAGGGAGAGAGCAAATAAATGGTACAGAAGAAAGAACTCCTTGTGGACATTGATTATTACTGGACTTCTGTGGTTTATTTTATCCCGATACATGCAACACTGAGTCGGCTAGACGTTGAATCCTCGAGGAGGTCAAGATCCCTCAACAATCAAGAATCCTTTCGATCACGACGCGGTTCGAGGATAGAAATCCACGTCAGTAGTAATGTAGAGTCCATGGTCCAGGATGGAATCCCCGTGCAGGAAATGTTGATTGTGCAGGAACACGGACTCGCCCAACTGAACCCAGAGCCCGAAATGGGTGCGGCAGCGGCCGCAGTGTATGACACCTCCCCCCCCCTCTCCACCAAAACCCTTCCCCAACCCTCGCCGAAACGGCTCAGCTGAGTGCATCCAACATGGCCCAGCTATTCACCATGCTGGCACAAATGAATGCGGAAATAAAAGGAATGAACGAAAAGATGGATGCGAATACACAAAAATTGGATGCGAATACACAACAAATGAACGGCATGGGCAAGCAAATAAAAAAAGAAATGAAAGAACTACGGGGTGAGACGCAGAACATGGGCCGATGCCTGCAGGCGGGCATGAAGGCCGTGACCAGGGAGCTGGGAATGGCGACTCCACGTGTGGGAGCAAACGAGCTGGAAGGGGGGTGCAACGGCTGACAGGCCCGCGGTGGAGGCGGGTAAAAAAATAATTCAGGGGGCGTGTTGGGCGAGGGTCGTGACAGAGGAATCGACGGTGACCAAGAGGGAAAAATTAAATGGGGAGACCAAAACGTGTGAGACGAGACACGAGGTGACGACAAAGGAAATAATAATAGTTGAGACACGGGAGATAGAGGGTGAATTGGACGGGGTAAGTGACGCGCACACACACGCGGAGGTGGTGGAGGATAGTGAGGTTGAGCTGGCGGACTGGGTAGAGACCCAGTGCGAGCACCTGGATGGCCTCCTCCAGGAACGAGGGGAGGGAGTATGCCTCCTTGAGGCGAGTCACGACCAGGTGAGTTCGGTCGTGCTTTGCGAGGTTGAGGGGAGGAGTGCTGCGAACGGGTGCACGGAAAGCTTGGGGGGTATAGAGGCCCCGGAGACCCTTGTGGGGACACGAATCCCCAGTGTGGTTGTCCCTGTGTGTGTGGTGCAAGGTGTGAGTGCGTCCCCGTGTGTGGAAGCGACCCCGTGTGTGAGTGGTGTGGTGGCAATGGTGCCAGAGTGCGTGCTTCCCAGCACGCCGTGTGTGGATGAGGCACCGTGTGTGAGTGTCGCCGTGTGTGTGAATGAGGCACCGCGGGTGAGTGCCCTCGCGTGTGTGAGTGAGGCACGGTGTGTGAGTGAGGCACCGCGGTTGAGTGCCCCCGCGTGTGTGGATGAGGCACGGAGTGCGAGTGAGGCACCGCGGGTGAGTGCCCCCGCATGCGTGAGTGAACGGCCGTGTGCAAGGTCGCTGTGTGCAAGGGAGACCGTGTGTGTGAGAGAGCGGTATGTGAGGGAGATGTCGGTTGGCATGCGGGAGCACGCAGCCGCGTCTCCCGGTGTGAATGTGATGGTGTGGACTGTGTGCGTCGTAACACGCAGGTATGCGTGTGTGGAATGGAGACGGAGACGGCGACAGAGGAGAGAAAGCCGAGTAGCGGCTGTAGTTGTTTCGCGGACCGTGCCGGGTTCACCCAGCAGTGAGCACGCGGTTCGTGCTGTGCAACGCACGAGACCGCCACGTGCTCGCTTGCGAGAGTGAAGTCCCGGTCCGGAAACGCACGCGGTGGATTTGCCGATCCCGCGGACGGACAAAGTTTAGGCAGGTAAACGGATTTGGACCGGACGGGTTCTCCACGCGATCGTGTGTGTTAAGCTCCAACGGGCAGAGCACATGTGTTCGCGTGGGGAACCCCTCGAGACGTGTGGCTTGTGTTTTTTTTTATGCGCACGGTGACGCCATGGCTGCACGTGGGGTTGGAATCCGGCAGGAGGGGTATCTCTGCCGGATGGTCCCGTCCAAGGAGGGACGAGGAACACGTGCAGCTGCATGACGTCACGGGCAGTTGCAAAGTGCAAAGAGCGCGAGTTGCCGCGCAGGTGCTGCGCATGGGGAAAAAAAAAAAAGAAAAAAAAAAAGCAAGCCTCACTTTCGGGTGCACAGGATTCCTGGGCAAGGGGTGAAAGACCCCCTTACCAGGGGCACAGGATGGAAACTAGTTAGGGGGAAGGGTTAGCTTAGTTAGACCGACTTCATGGGGCAGGGGTAAGTCCTCATGGAGTCCGTGGAATGGATTAGGTAGAGGGATTTAGTGAGCTTTAGGTTGAGAAATAAAATGGGATTATTCAAAGACATGGACAGACTTGTGAATGTGTAGAGGGGACGTAGCTTAGCTACGTAGTGTTAAAAGGAACGTGCTATAGTTTAAGGGACGACGTGGGAGCACGAGTTAGTTAGGGGGTGCAGATAGAAGGATGGCAGAGTTCAGTGGTGTGTGTGTTGAAGAGTTGGAGAGTTGTGAGGTGAGTACATGGTGAGTGAGTGAGGCCAGCGGGTCTGTGTGTATGGAGTGAATGGGGAATGCATGGTGCGATGAGTGATTGGGGGGAGGAGTGACTCCCGCCCAAGGGACCCCGGGGTCAGAGTAAAGTGAGTTAGCTGGGTTAGTCAAATTGAAAAATGGAGGTCGTTTTGCTGTTGGTGGGAATGTAGGCTCGAAACCCATTTGGAGGGGTGCAGGAGCCCTGTTGACAGGCTGGGAGCGTGGTGGCGAAAGGTGAGTATCGCTGAGTGGGTACCCCGGGCACCAGGCTAGTCGGCCGCGGTAGGCCATGGGCCCATGGGGGGCCGGGATAGAGTAGTGGGCACGGGTGCGCCTGCTTGGTGCGGGGGCCCGGGGCGCCATTAGCCGCGTGGGCAGTGTTGTGGGCACGGGTGACCCTCGGAAAGGGGCCCGGGAGGCCGGCCTGCCACGTGTGCGTTTCAGGGGAGGTGCCATGGGGGGCACTCCCCGGTGTTAGGGAGCTGGTAGGCTCGGAGGCAGTGTAGTGCCCGGGGGTGCCATAGCGGGAGATTCGGCAGAGGGTCGTGCCTGCCTAAGGGAGCCATGTGTCCCAGCCAGGAGACCGTGTGAGGGCACGGAGAGAAAATTGGGGGGCGAGGCCCGAAATTGTGAGGACACCAACACAGGCGACGGGAATCTGGGTTGTTAGAACCAATAGTTTAAGCGAGAGGCGCTTGTTGAAAGCCCCGGGGTAGTTTAACAGTTAAATAGTTAGGGTAGATTAGGAGATGTACCCCTCCGCACCATCCATCCCCTCGCTCTCGTTGTGGGCCGCTGGACCCACTTTGGGTTAGATCGCTGAACTCTGGGGAGGCCATTCTGAGGCTTCGTTGGGCCTCAGCACAGGACGCTAGCTCTCCCTTGTTCCCCTCCGGGAAGGGAACGTAGGGGTTGGGAGTAGGCTAGGTGACAGGATAGGTTAGCCGAACAAAGACGATAAAGGGGGTTAGGGGACGATTTATAGTGGGGAAGTAAAAATAAAAACAACAAAAAAATAAGTTGGGGCTAAATTGGGGTTTGACAAATTAAGGGAGTGGGTATGTACAGTGACAGGCAAAGGCGATAGGTTGGGAGGGAGACAGGTAGGTAGGTCCGAGCCCGCCTTCCAAGTGGCCAGCACCACCGCACTCCCTCCACCAACCTCCACGGAACGGCAAAGGCTGGCCAACTTCATCTGCAGCTGCTGTGCTGCAAGGCCTGTGCCGGCTGGATTGTCTGCAGCTGCTGTGCTGCAAGGCCTGTGCCGGCCCACTTCATCTGCCGGCTGGCTGTTTTGCTGCAAGGCCTGTGCCGGCCACTTCATCTACAGTTGTGGTACTTCAAGGCCTGTGCCGGCCAGTTCATCTGCCGGCTGTGTTTGCCTGCAGCGGCCTTCTTCTTCTGCGGGCTGTGTTTGCCTGCTGCCTTTGCCATGCCATGCCCACTGCCCACGTTCACCAGCCCCGTTCAATTTTTGCTTTGCCCCCCCCCCTGTTCATTTCCATGTGCGCCAGGATCCGCAAGGCAACAGTTTGCAAGCTGCGAGAACTGCCCTGTTGGCAGCTACAACACGGGCCTGCAGTGGCGGCCCGTGCACCGTGTTTGTGTTCATGCATCCATTCGTTGTGCTCATTGCGTGTGCCACTTGAGCTGGCACGGAGACTGCGTTTGTGCAGCCCATGCACCGTTGTGGTTCACTGCGTTCAGTTCAAAAGGGAAGGCCTTGGACTGCGTGTGAGTAGCCAGCCACGTTCCCTGTCACCTGCATTGTTTGAGCCAGAGACTGCATGTGGGCAGCCTGGCTCCCTGCTAACTGCTTTTCTTTTGCAGAGTTCAATGATCCTGGGCCATGGTTTAGTGTAAAATTTGTAAGTTAAGGTTAAGATGTACTGTAAATATGAGTGCGCCCCCGGCATGTCTGTCTAGCGCCGGCAATTTTATTTAAGTCGTCCGTGTGAGTGAGTTTGTTTAGATAGTTACGCAGCCCTCAGGTTATTTATTTTGGGGACACGAATACCATGAATGTCGCACTCAGGGATCCGTAGGTAAAATGTACTAGGGGAAAACTACACATGATGGCACACGAAAATTTGACGACTCGGGACGAGTCTGTAAAAAGGGGAGGGGGTAGTGTTGTGGTTACCAAATTCGCAAACCACCATTCAGGTCCCTTAGGTGAGGTATCTCGGCAAGTATATGTGTAGTTAGGCCCAAACCCGTTGTCTAGTGGGAATACATGTCATTTATGCGTGCTGCGACTCTTCAGGATAGCCGTTTTTCTTTTGCTATGTTTAATTTGGACCAACCGCCATTATTACCACCACAACCACAACATCAACCACCAACCACAACGCCGCTTCACCACAACCGCCACGACCTTCCCGTCACACCTCGCAACCGTAGCATCGCCACCGTTCTTGCCCCGCTGTGGGTACCGGTGTTGGACTCGTGCAGGGCGCGCGTCGAACAGCGTGTACAAAATCACGGATTTTGTGCTTCAAAAACGGATCAAAAACGACACACGCCCACTTTTTGCCGTCCAATCGGTGAGCGAGGGGCGATTTGGCCCCGCCTCCAGGGCGATCGATATATGCAAATTTGTGGATCAAAAAGCCTTCACGCCCACTTTTTCTCGGGCCAATGGGGAGCGAGGTGAAATGTCGAAGGGAGGGGGTCAAAGATGAGAGGGCGAAGTTACGGGGCGGATAAAAGGACCGTGTTCGTCAGTCCAGGGGAGTCCAGAGGCGGAAAGTGGGAGAGTCCAGTGAGTAAGAGAGTCCAGAGTCGAGAGGCGGAGAGTAGGAGAGGAGGAGAGTCCAGAGAAGAGTCCAGAGTCCAGAGGCGGAGAGTAGGAGAGTAGGAGAGTCGGAAACAGAGTCAAGACTTCGCGGGCGGTGGAGCTGCTCGTCGTGTGCGTTGGAGTCGGAACGGAGGGGACGGAGCTGTGGAAAGGCGGCGACA
>NC_140962.1:11993964-12078964 GCF_056783735.1 Eptatretus burgeri | reverse complement strand
CGAACCAAGAAGAAGAAGCCACCACTCGCAGCTCGAGTCGAGCAACCGGCTCAACTCTCTTCCAAACAAAGCAGCTCTCCAAAAAGTCTCCACCCGAGCCAAGCCATGACCGAAGCTCTACTGAACCAAGCAGGACCCGACGGCCTGCTGAACAACCACACGAACCCGGACAAAGAAAGGATCTCCTCTTTATCCTTCTCTGCCCCCTCCCCCGCGCCGGGCGTGACTCATGCCCTCGTGATCCATCCCCCGCTCAACCACGGGTGGGAGGGAGTTGTTGACGTCATGAATCACGGGACGGCAGGACTCTTCATCCTCTTCGCAGAAGAGGGGGAGGGACGCCTCCATTGTTCGCTCCCTAACTATTAAATCGATCCACAGTGCATATAATCGATTTCTGAACATTTAAACAATGGAAGGTGAGCTATCTAGGGAACAAGCACTTATCGACATCGCTGACTAAAGGAACCTGAATGTTGTGTGCAATCGAATTCCCAAATTCGTAACAGTGTGTGTGTGTGTGTGTGTGTGTGTGTGTGTGTGTGTGTGTGTGTGTGTGTGTGTGTGTGTGTGTGTGTGTGTGTGTGTGTGTGTGTGTGTGTGTGTGTGTGTGTGACTGTTAATCTGTCCAAGCAGTTCAAAACGTAAAAGCCAACTCGTGTTACTGCACGCCTTAAAATGAAGATTATCCAGATCACCAGATCCGGTTTGGTGTGTTTTTTTTTTACACCAATTGTGGTGTGAAAATGCAACTCAATTGTGACCACATTCTGTGGATGGATAAAACCACCACGAAGACAAAAAACCACACCAACACACATAATTATATTCACCAGAGTGACACAAATCCCCATGTTGTTAATGAGCAGGAACTAGATGTATCAGTTGTGACTGTCTGTGGAAGTGATACATCACCAAATTAGCTCCACATGTTGCTACAACTTCAAGAACATCCATCCTCGTAAACAATAATCGACCACCACTTGTAACTGTTTAAGATGTAGTCGGGGTTTGGAATGAGGGTGTAAGCTTCCTCCAATCATATTTGAGCACAATTGTAATTTTGAATGCAGTTGATAATCTAACTCCAAAGAGGTTGCTTAATGTCTTCTGCTCCACATTCGTTGACACTCCACAATGCGAGTGCTGCACTATGAGCTTTTGGGATTGTCTTTCAATTTATGTGGGGGTAGAGAAATTTTATATATTATATAGTCGCAAATACAACCTGTCGCTTTGCTGATGGGAATATTAAGGGGGAGAGAGAGGGAGTGAGAGAAAAGAAGGGGGTGGGGGAGAGGGAGAGACAAGGGAGAGAGGGAGGGGAGTGAGGAGGGGGGTGAGGAGGGGGTGAAGAATGTGGGAGAGCGAGGAAGGGGGGAAGAGTGAGGAAAGGGGAGTTGGGAAGAGTGGCACCTCACCAAAGCATTATAGACTCCAGGAGGGTGGGAGTGGGAATGAGGAGGATGGTGGGAGGGGGTTTGGGAACAGGTAAGCGTGAGGTTGGGGGGGGGGTCTTAACTTGTGTTTGATAGTGGGACTTTTGGAGAAGAGGGGGGTAGTATTGCATTGAACAAAATAGGGTACGTTAAAACAGCACGTTAATACAACACATGGAGACTCGCCTGAGATGTCCATGGTGGGTGGAGAGGGGAGGGGGTTTTCGAGGAGGTAAGCTTGATGGGAAGGGAAGGCAATGTGAGGGGAAGTGATTGCGGTGTGACTGGAGCGAAAGGGAAGGCAGCTTAGGGGAGGGGAAGGCAGCATGAGGGGAAGGGAATGTGGTGTGAGGGGAAGGGAAGGCAGTGTGGGGGTAAGGGAAAGCAGTGTGAGAGGAAGGGAATGTGGTGTGAGGGGAAAGGAAGGGAAGTTAGGATCAATGTGCTTATGTTGCACGCGACACTTGTTGTTGGCAGATCGCGCAACAAGCGCTGTAATGGGACTCAATTTGTGCCCTGGTGCCTCGTCAAGTTATTGGGTTCAACTCAGTTTATTGAGCCTAATATGGTCATGAATAAACGATCAGGAGTATGTTGTCCTGATGAGCCCACAACAAGGGCGAAATCTATATTGACATTTCTGCTTTTGTCTATTCGTGACCATAGACTTTAATCTCAGTCTGCAAAGGTTTGAGTGCCATACAGATGCCTCCTAGTTTGGAGGTGATGTGTTGACATAATTTACGTACATGACGTCAGCATCGGGTCATAGAGTCAATGTGCTTCTTTGGTTGAATTTAATATACCTGACTGCAAACCTCCTGACTGGTGTCAGCAGGACAGAGACAATGTGCTTGCTATATATATATATATATATATATATATATATATATATATATATATATATATATATATATATATATATATATATATACATACATACATACACACACACACACACACACACACACACACACACACACGTATATGACACTGTTGAAAATAGAACTCTTCTTCTTCTTTCGGCTGCTCCCTTTAAGGGTCGCCACAGCGAATCATCCGTATGATCTACATAGTGATTTGGCACATGTTTTACACCGGATGCAACCCTGGTCGCCTCTTACGACACAGGGATATGGTACACCTATTTTAACCGGGGTATACACCGGCCCAGTACACTGGTACTCATTTCGCCAACCTCGGAAGGATGACAGGCTGAGTCAACCCCCTGGTGTATTAATTCAGTGGCCCACCGGGGCTTGAACTCAGGTCCTTTTGGATCCCAAGGCGCTGCCCTAACCACTGCGCCAACACCAGGCTACTGTTGAAAATAGAACATGTCTTTTGATATAAGATGTCGGGAAATTAGTCTCCAATATGTCTTGCAGCTACTTGCAAATGGACAAATGACAACAAATCAAATATAAAACAGCATGCTTTCACTTTCATGTCAGGTGGAAGCTCACTTTGCAAGATGCATCTGCTTACTACAACTCCACCACATGTCGCGAGGAGGAACCCAGAGGACGCTACATGCGGTGGAAGAACGCCAAAAAGCAATTACAGTCTTCAGCATTTGTCTTCTATTCCCTTGACCATTCTGTGCCAGTCACAAACACAAACGTACGTTTATCCATTGCACACTTTTGGCAGAGTTCACCCGAAATTGATGCACGTGATACTCATATGGCTCGTTATTATTATGTTGATGTTAGTGAGTATGTGATGAGAAGGTTTTGAACGTTGTTTTGAAATATTTTTCGAGAGACTATTCACACTTTAAAAGTATGTCTGCTTTATTTAACTCCAAAAAGTTGTGGAATAACGACCCCATTCACATCAATGCTCTGGATCATACTCAGGTGCTGCACTCTGTCGTAAACCCATTCACATCACCTTGAAAAATGTGTTTCAAACTCATAAAAATGTCCACATCAAATTAGCTGGGACCGATTCACATTGACCAGACCATCTCAGCATTTGGTGCTATTTTACCAGCCATGCGTAGCTCACCAGATATCACCGTACCAGTGGCGCATAGGTAGATAGGTGTAGAATTAACTCTGACCTTTATCACTCCACATCAAAACTCCACATTAAACCGAGGAGTCATTCACATCACCATTATTCTGGTGCTACCATCTTGTTGAAACGGTACAGATGGAGGCTTCAACTACTCTGTCATAAACTACTCCATTGTAAAATATTCCATCGTAAACTACTCCATGGTAAAATACTCCATCGTAAACTACGGCACTCTGCAGTAAAATATTCTGTTGTAAAATACTCTGTCTTAAGTCCCGGGTCTCACTATCAGCCATGATCTTTCTTGGCAAATCCTATTTCAAAGTTGGCCTCCAAAGCCACCTGCCGAAGGCCTTCTCCATCATACAAAGTCCTTCCTTGGCACACCCGAACTCCTCTCCACATACAAGACTCCCCTGCTTCACATATTGCTCAGCTTGACACCGTGGAAACCAAGGTTTTCAAAATAATTGGAATCTCCCCGGATGAAGCTGAGTCTATGGGTTTATCACTTTACCATCACAGACAGGTTGGTGGTTTCTCTGTCTTCCACCAAACTCCTTTCCGGTCTTGCACCCTCTGCTCTTTTCATGCTTTGTCCCCCCTCCCCCCTCCCCCCAGGTTTCTGCAGGAGACACAAGGTCTGCCAACAACCCATTTCTGGTGAAACTCCCTAAATCCAGAATCACTACTCACCTCTACTCATTCGTTTCACTTTTTTCCTGCCTGTGGAATCAATTTCCACATTCTCTTCAATCTCATTCTTCCCTCCAGGTCTTCAAGACCAAAGTTCACCACCATTTAAAAATTTCTAAGATGGAGGTGACAGCTGTTCACCACCATCTCAATTCGTCCCAAATCTAAAACCATGATCTTTTCTCCTCTAATTAACGCCACCCAAATCCCTCCTTCCAATTTTCCAGTTTTCCCTCCTTGGAGTTTCCTTCTTTATCCATTTTGTCCACGCCATGCATACACGTTTTGCGTCCTGTTTTGTCTATTTTATCCTGATCCATTCAGTGTTCTAACTCTTCCACAAGTCTCGACAATGTATACAAAACAAAGTCTCTTCACATCAAAAGCCAGTCTGCTGATACAGACATTAACATTGATGTGAAAGGGGGATTTGGAGAGACAGAGATAGACAGACAGAGACAGAGACAGAGACAGAGACAGAGAGACTGCTTGATGGCTTAAAGTTTGTTTTACTGACAATATACCTCCACCTACAGTATACTATGTCTATGAACAATTAAATGCACTGCCATTGCTTCGTTTTTGTTTTCATTAAACCAAACTCAATCAAATCCTGCAAATTTTATGAATACTTTCATAAAAATAATATGGTGTTAGGAGCATAACAGTGGTATATTTTTCAAAATGAATGCATCTTTGCAAAGAAATTCTGAACAAAAGAAAGCATTTTGAGAAAAGCGACATATCTATCTATATTCTATATATTACTAAAACGTTCATCTTGTATGTATCTATGTATGTATGTTCCCGAAATGCAGCCAAAACGGTACACGATGGCGCAAAAAAATTTGGGCCACCTTACTCACCATTCTCCTGCGGTGTAAAGTATCAAGTTTCGTTCAAATTGGGCAACGAAAAAAATTATTAAAAAATCAATTCCCGATTCAGTGAAGTACTCTTTGGGATTATTTGATCAATGCAAACAACCTCAGCGGTATAGTTCGCTGGAGCTATCTTTTAATTTGTTTTTCTTGAAATGAGTTTTTTTCATCAACCGCTGTCACAACGGGAGCTCAACGGGTTCACGGGTCGTCTAGTATATTACTAAAACTCTCATCTTGTATGTATGTACGTTCCCGAAATACAGCCAAAACGGTACACGAGAGCGCAAAAAAATTGGGCCACCTTACTCACCATTCGCCTGCGGTGTGCAGTATCAAGTTTCGTTCAAATCGGGCAACGGAAAAAAATTCTTTAAAAATCAATTCCCGATTCAGTCAAGTACTCTTCGGGAGTATTTGATCAATGTAAACAACTTCAGCGGTATAGTTCGCTGGAGCTATCTTTTTTATTTTTCTTGAAATGATTTTTTTTCATCAACCGCTGCCACAATGGGAACCCAACAGGTTCTCGGGTCGTCTAGTTGAATATAAGAGGTATATTGCCACTTACCTGGAATGCTGGGCCCAAACTTGTTTGGTCCGCATCGAATTTGAGATCTGAGGCTTCGATAACAAGCGGTTTGATTTGGTATTATCTCGAGGGTAAAAGTTTCCGTGTCTCTCTCTTTGTATGAAAACTACAGTAGTTGCAATGGAGGGAAAAGACGACACTTCCACAAGGTATGACAGAGTACTCTGGGTACTCTGCTCGTATGAATAAACTACCGGATCCCCTTTCCCACAGGAGCACAATGAAACCATACAGGGCTCCAACAAAGATGACAAGACCAACACAAAATTCACTGCACCGAAAATATCTCCTTCCACATCGCCTTTTCTCAAAACCGTAGGCAGACGGGGAGCACGAGGACAGAGATGGATTGTGGGAAACAAAATAACAAAGTAAAGTAGTGGGGAAGATCGTTTTAAAAGGATA
Source organism: Eptatretus burgeri (assembly GCF_056783735.1). NCBI lineage: Eukaryota > Metazoa > Chordata > Myxini > Myxiniformes > Myxinidae > Eptatretus > Eptatretus burgeri. The sequence goes on along the minus strand of NC_140962.1, from coordinate 12,072,926 downwards.
GAAGAGATAAGAGCACTGGATTGGGAGCCCCTGCCACTCTTACAACGTCAGACTCCTGCTGTGCCCTCTGTACCCATGGCTTCACAAGGTGTCCCCCCGCTTATGCAGGCCCTGTGACCTTTGCATCGCTTACCTGGCACCTCTCACTCTGCTCAATGAGGCTCTTCCAGGCTCTTTGCCATGCTCTGCAAGTTTCTTTCTGCCAGTGCTCTGTTCATGATGCCTCATGTGAGCCATCTGCTGCTTCGCAGTTTGCTTCTGTGCATTGTTGTGTTGTTGTGCAACACTGTGTTGTGCAAACCCCTCTTACCTGCACAGGTGACCTGTGATCTGTTATATTGACTGTGGGGAAGAGGAAGATAAATACATACACACAAACACACACTCGTCTGTGACGTATGTCTGGTGAAGGCGAGTCGCAGGGCTGGTCCACAGCCACAATTGGGTAAAAAGAGGTGGGGGGGTGATTTTGAGGGAGTTTTAGTTATAAGAAGGGTTGAATGGGGAGACATCTGTTTATGGGTACCTTGTGTGCTCTCTGGACTGTTTAATGGATTCATGATCCAGTGTATTTATATATTCAGACGTATTATACCCTCCTTGATACAAACACCATACTCTATATATTGTTAGTGTGACCCCCCCCCCTTCTCTTTTCGTTTAATAACCTTATTCTGCACTAATTTATTAATTACACCAAAGGTGGGATTATAATCAGGCACGTTCATCTTAATCATACTGTGAGTGTTCCTCATTTCAACCATTCCTGTTTTTGTCCTCAAGCATTCCTGGTGTTGGGACATGTTCTTCAGCTCGTGTTTCACCTTGTACACCTGTTTCTTGGAGTGTGTGCTTTTAGTAAGTATGCAGATCTACATCCGCCATTTAAAATGACCTGGTTACATTATACTGCCAACACGAAGTGATAAGTTCTGCTCTCTGCTCCAAAGAAACTTCAGGGAGAGTTTATTACCTCCACCACCGAATGTGAAGGAGGTTATGTTTTCACCCCTCTGTCTGTTTGTTTGTTTGTTTGTTTGTTTGTTGTCTGCCTGTCTGTCTGTTTGTGTGATTCGGATATTTCAAAAAGTTGTGGACGGATTCAGATGGAACTTGGTGGACAGGTTGGGTTATTTCGCCCACGACAAATGAATTCAATTTTGGTGAAGATCAGAATCCGGATCTGGATACGAGAATTATTATTATTTTTTTTTTTAATGATTCTTCACCATTGATAGGGCCAAAAACTATATATAGCATGATATTTCAAAAAAGCATTGGGCCCGATATGTTCCACTAGATCAGGAATTATGTGGCGGGGGTGTGCCCTCTACCAAGTGCCCTTCCAGTCTTTGTCTATTTTTATTTGTTTTGACGTATTTTGTGTTGTTGTTTGTTCTCAAAAGTGCCTGTACAACAACACATGCCCACGAGATGGCGTCAATGGTCCGACGATGATGCTGGACATGCAGGAGGTACAGCGGATCATGTTATAATTGAATTATATCAAAACAGCAATTGGACACTTTGTACAACACCTCACAATTCACAATGTCCTTCATTCAACTTCATATCCATATGACCTTCAGATGCTTCGTATGATTGCAGCTGATGACAACTAATTGTTATTAACCTAAGTTGGGTCATCCTGTTTAAACATTCCCATTGTAAGGTTGGCAGGATGACCTGGAGGTGCAAACACTCGTCTCGAATCTCTCTAGCCTCGATTTACCTTGCTATAAAGTGTCATTGCAGTGTTTCACAGGCAGGGTGATTCATCAATGTGTGTGCGCTAGACGTGGAACTGGGTGTCCCGTCTGCTGGCATTAGTTGGTGGACGTTAAAGATCTCACGGTGTCCTAACACCGGCACCCTGGCCAAACTCCAAATTCCTTGCCATAATCTAGAGGACATTGAATCAGCAGAGCAGCTGCGCCTTCAGCCAACAATGTTACCCCATCAGCCTTTTGCTGCATATGAAAGAAGAATAAGATTCCCATTGTAACCCAAGTCTTGTGATGCTGGGATCCCTGTTTGAAATCACACAAATCGTGTTGACTTGTTCTCCTCAACTTCTTGCAATTCAAACCAAACTACACCATTATCTCCTGATGTATTAATCCGACATGTAATACTGTTGCGGAAATGGCCCTTAGTGTGTTATTAAATATAGGATTAGCCCAGATCCCCCATTAAATGCATGTTGAGCCAGGTTGTTCGGTAAATGGATGTTACATGTGTGTCGGGAGGTGTCACAGGCTGTTATTTGTTCGTGCAGTGGTGGTGTACCGAGAGGTTCTTCTTCTTCCTTCCTCTCTCCGGACAATCGTCCCCGCCCAGCGCTCTGAGAGGGAGTGGCCTAGAGAAGCGAGCGCCGAGTCTGCAATCGGCAGAAGGTGGGACTGCGACCGCCGGTGTGGCGCGATCGGCTGAATAGAACTGGCTGTGTGTGAGTCAGCAGTCGGCTGGGAGGCGAGCCAGGGCCGGAAAGGCAGTGGTGGATCTGCCTGAGCTTCGATTCGGGCGATCGGCTTTGTGGAGAGTGGTTTTGGCCGGCTGTTCCTCCTCGGCCATGGACCCAGCCTGCGGAGCCCAACACCTCGATTTGGCCTGATCTGGTGAACAGGCCAGGCCTGGACTTGTATACTGGACCTTGTGAGAAAGCAGCTGAAACCCACCACCCATCTGACGGTCTTGTGCCGTCGACATTACGCGGGGTCAGAACGCGCTGAGGCTGCGTGCGCAAGCAGTGTCGGGAGAAGAAAAAGGACGACCCCGCCATTTTGCCACGCGGCGTGTTTGAGCTTGGACGCTCAAATCCGTAGACATTGGCTGGTCATGAGCTGCATTCGTGCTTTTGACACTTTTCCTCTCGTCCATGAAGCATCACCAAGTACTCTGTGTCTTGTCTGCATGCTGTCAGTGTCTTGTATGCATGTTGTCTAAGGTTTATCTCGCTAGGGTCCCCTTTGAAACCCGTATTCCATAGCTTCCTAGTTAAGAACGGGTTATAGATTGATTATAACATTGGCGTGCATGCTTGCTTGTGTTGTGTTCCCCAATGTGTCCCCAATAAATCTGGCTGATTCGTATGAAGTTGCCGCTTTGGGTTTGTTCGTGCCGTGCTGAGAAACTATTCGCTCGATTGGTATATAAAACCAAAATGGTTACAGACTGGCAGAATTCGCTCGGTCTCTGATAAAACCAGTCTGTAACCGGGGTCTATTCCCCCAACTGGTAAGGTCCAGGTGGACGTTGGTATCGTGATTCGAGGCGCGTGACCCGAGGTCTGTGCCGAACCAGCCGGCGTTATAACCCCAGAGACGGCGGTGCTGTTAAGTGACGCCAAATATCGAACATTTGGCTGTCGAGAGTGGGGTGCGAGCCCCATCACTCGTCCGAATCCTTAACACTGGGGTCAAGAGTTGGGTGCGAGCCCCGCCACCGCTGAATCTTTAACAGTATATTGTAACAGCCATCTGGTTCATTCCGGCTGCCCGATTTAAATCCAGAGGCTCGCGTTAAAGTGACCGCAACAGTGAACTGGTTCAAAGACCTCCCTACCATAGCTGTTTCTGACGACCACATTACCGTGCAGATTGGAAGTCCCAAAGCAGCCCAGCGTCATGACGCCTATCAGCGTCACGTGACAGGATCTAACCTTAGGCCGAGCATCCTAAGTCAGGTGACATTATGTTATGATAAGCAGTGTGGACCGTCACCAATTTCCCCTCAACGGGTCTTTATAAAAACAACACCAAATGAAGCAGCCACTACATACAGAATTCACTCTTGAGACCAAGTGTATTTAAAAGAAATGGCACGGGAAGGAAATATACAAGAATCAATCACAGTTACCAGGAAGAAAGAAATCCACCCTTTCCCCTCCAAATGATATGTGCCCATGAACCAACCAACGAACGAACGGCAGATCCTTAAGTATCTCCGTCCTTATCTGGGCCTATCAGACACGGCACCAGAGTTAGACACCAGTTAGAGGTGGTCAGGTGGACATGACTGAAATACCCCAACTGTGCCTGACAGGACACAGCAGGAACTGATGCAGAGAGCCAAAGGAGCATCCTTGACGCAGGTTGGTGGGTGATTCATACCTCTGGAGGATAGGGTGTCTCCACTGGGACTTGTGATAATTGAAGGAAACCCCAAGATTTAAACCATCTGTTTATAAAATTCCTCCATATGACAGACCCAGATTGCATCTAGTATATTTCAAAGTATTAAGGAAGTGGGGATTGGCATGTCGGATATGCCGAACATTTTCTGCCGTGTGAACCAGAAGCATTCCTGACTCTGCAAGGCGTTGATGAGATTTTTTAAAAGAGAGCGGGAAAACCATTTAGTATTACAGATTACCGAAAGACTCCTTCGTTCGCCGCTGTTATGTGTGGGTGCGTGGCATGTGTAGAGCCTCGCGGATCTGAAAACACAATCAAACTTTTAAAAAAGATGAAGAAGAACATCCCTTGTTCTCCTTATTCAGGGAAAGCGACGGGTGGAATTTTCTTCGGGCAGGTGTTATTTTGAGAAACCTGCAATGCGGCCACATGGTGTTCATATATGTCTTTGTACGACGCGACAGTGCCGAGTGAGCGACGTGGTGAGGTGATGTGAACGACGAGATATTACCTACACTGTTTATCCACGTGCGCTACCCAACACTCCGTCCAGTTAATTCATAGGCAAAAAAGTGTGTGTGTGATACTTGTGAAATCCAAATAAACAATAGTTGCCATGGAAACAGTAATTGTGTAATTTCGAATGTTTGACCTATCAAGTGTTTTACATGGTGGAATGTTGTGCATGACAAATTTGGTGGATACATTTTCTAATCGCTGCCTCATAGGTGTTTGACATGTTTTGGATGACATTGACCTTAACCTTTGACCAATTTCGACCAGATTTTATGCAAAAATACTACACATATGAGAAAATAAGCTTTTAAAAGAGAGTGGAAAATCAATTTAGTACAGTAATATCGATTAGTGAAAGGCTCCTTCGTTCACCGTTGTTATGTCTGGACGTGGTGGAGTATGTCAAGCCTCGCGACTCTGAAAACGCCATAAATCTTTTAAAAAAAAACAAAAAAAAAACAAGAGGAAGAAGAATATGCCTCCTCCTTATTTACCGAAGCGATGGGTGGAACACGCATGAATCTGATATCTTAAAAAATTCCTGAAGTTTGGCAAAAATATAATCACAAAAAAAATCCCATTTCATTATAATGGGGGTGAAATTGTTATTACAAACGCAGTTTTCTCTCTGCCACGTGGGGCTTTTCTCGCTGCGACGTGGGACATTTCTCTCTGCCGCGTGGGACTTTCTCCCTGCCACGTGGAACTTTTCTCCCTGCCACGTTGAACTTTTCTCCCTGCCACGTGGAACTTTTCTTTCTGCCGCGTTGGACTTTTCTCTCTGCTACGTGGGACTTTTATCGCTACCACGTGGAGCATTTATCACTGCCGCGTGGGACTTTTCTCCCTGCCACGTGGAACATTTCTCTCTATCGTGTCGGACTTTTCTCCCTGCCCGTGGAACTTTTCTCTCTGCCACGTGGGACTTTTATCTCTGTCATTTGGGACTTTTCTCTCTGCCATGTGGGATTTTTATCGCTGCCACGTGGAACTTTTCTCTCTACCATGTGGGACTTTTCTTTCTGTCGTGTGGGACTTTTCTCTCTACCATGTGGGACTTTTCTCTCTGCCACGTGGGGCTTTTCTCGCTGCGACGTGGGACTTTTCTCTCTACCACGTGGGACTTTTCTCTCTGCCACGTGGGACATTTCTCTCTGCCGCGTGGGACTTTTATCGCTGCCACGTGGAACTTTTCTCCCTGCCACGTGGAACTTTTCTTTCTGCAGAGCTGGACTTTTCTCTCTACCATGTGGGACTTTTCTCTCTGCCACGTGGGACTTTTCTCTCTGCCACGTGGGACATTTCTTTCTGCCGCGTGGAACATTTCTCTCTGCCGCGTGGAACTTTTCTCCCTGCCACGTGGAACTTTTCTTTCTGCCGTGTTGGACTTTTCTCTCTGCTACGTGGGACTTTTATTGCTACCACGTGGGACATTTCGCTCTGCCACGTGGGACTTTTCTCTCTGCCACGTGGGACATTTCTCTCTGCCGCGTGGGACTTTTATCGCGTACCGCGTGGGAATTTTGTCTCTGCCCCGTGGAACTTTTCTCCCTGCCACGTGCGACTTTTCTCCCTGCACGAGGGACTTTTCCACCTGCCGCGTGGGACTTTTCTCTCCAACATATGGGACTTTTATTATTGCCACGTGGAACTTTTCTCCCTGCCATGTGAGACTTTTCTCTCTACCATGTGAGACTTTTCTTTCTGCCGCATGGGACTTTTCTCTCTGCCACGAGAGACTTTTCTCTCTATCGCGTGGAACTTTTCTCTCTGCCATGTGGGACTTTTATCGCTGCCACATGGAACTTTTCTCCCTGCCACGTGGAACTTTTCTTTCTGCCACGTTGGACTTTTCTCTCTGCTACGTGGGACTTTTATTGCTACCACGTGGAACTGTTATCACTGCCGCATGGGACTTTTCTCCCTGCCACGTGGAACTTTTCTCTCTTTCGTGTCGGACTTTTCTCTCTGCCATGTGGGACTTTTATCGCTGCCACATGGAACTTTTCTCCCTGCCACGTGGAACTTTTCTTTCTGCCGCGTTGGACTTTTCTCTCTGCTACGTGGGACTTTTATTGCGACCACGTGGAACTGTTATCACTGCCGCATGGGACTTTTCTCCCTGCCACGTGGAACTTTTCTCTCTATCGTGTGGGACTTTTCTCTCTGCCACGTGGGACTTCTCTCTCTGCCACGTGGGACTTCTCTCTCTGCCACGTGGGACTTTCCTCTCTGCCGCATGGGACTTTTTTTTCTGCCCCGTGAGACTTTTGTCTCTGCCCCGTGGAACTTTTCTCCCTGCCACGTGGGACTTTTCTCCCTGGTGCGAGGGACTTTTCTTCCTGCCACGTGGGACTTTTCTCTCCAACATGTGGGGCTTTTATCGCTGCCACGTGGAACTTTTCTCCCTGCCATGTGGGACTTTTCTTTCTGCCATGTGGGATTTTCTCTCTTCCATGTGAGACTTTTTTTTCTGCCGCGTGGGACTTTTCTCCCTGCCACCTGGAACTTTTCTCTCTATCGCATCGGACTTTTCTCTCTGCCACGTGGGTCTTCTCTCTCTGCCACGTGGGACTTTTCTCTCTGCCACGTGGGGCTTTTCTCGCTGCGACGTGGGACTTTTCTCTCTACCACGTAGGACTTTTCTCTCTGCCGCGTGGGATTTTTGTCTCTGCCCCGTGGAACTTTTCTCCCTGCCACGTGCGACTTTTCTCCCTGCCGCGAGGGACTTTTCCACCTGCCGCGTGGGACTTTTCTCTCCAACATATGGGACTTTTATCACTGCCACATGGAACTTTTCTCCCTGCCATGTGGGACTTTTCTCTCTACCATGTGAGACTTTTCTTTCTGCCGCATGGGACTTTTCTCTCTGCCACGAGAGACTTTTCTCTCTATAGCGTGGAACTTTTCTCTCTGCCATGTGGGACTTTTATCGCTGCCACATGGAACTTTTCTCTCTGCCACGTGGAACTTTTCTTTCTGCCGCGTTGGACTTTTCTCTCTGCTACGTGGGACTTTTATTGCTACCACGTGGAACTGTTATCACTGCCACATGGGACTTTTCTCCCTGCCACGTGGAACTTTTCTCTCTATCGTGTGGGACTTTTCTCTCTACCACGTAGGACTTTTCTCTCTGCCGCGTGGGATTTTTGTCTCTGCCCCGTGGAACTTTTCTCCCTGCCACGTGAAACTTTTCTCCCTGCCGCGAGGGACTTTTCCACCTGCCGCGTGGGACTTTTCTCTCCAACATATGGGACTTTTATCACTGCCACGTGGAACTTTTCTCCCTGCCATGTGGGACTTTTCTCTCTACCATGTGAGACTTTTCTTTCTGCCGCATGGGACTTTTCTCTCTGCCACGAGAGACTTTTCTCTCTATAGCGTGGAACTTTTCTCTCTGCCATGTGGGACTTTTATCGCTGCCACATGGAACTTTTCTCCCTGCCACGTGGAACTTTTCTTTCTGCCGCATTGGACTTTTCTCTCTGCTACGTGGGACTTTTATTGCTACCACATGGAACTGTTATCACTGCCACATGGAACTTTTCTCCCTGCCACGTGGAACTTTTCTCTCTATCGTGTGGGACTTTTCTCTCTGCCATGTGGGACTTTTATAGCCACCACGTGGATCTTTTATCACTGCCGCGTGGGACTTTTCTCCCTGCCACGTGGAACTTTTCTCTCTTTCGCGTTGGACTTTTCTCTCTGCCGCGTGGAACCTTTCTCTCTGCCATGTGGGACTTTATCGCTGCCACATGGAACTTTTCTCCCTGCCACATGAAACTTTTCTTTCTGCCGCGTTGGACTTTTCTCTCTGCTACGTGGGACTTTTATTGCTACCACGTGGAACTGTTATCACTGCCGCATGGGACTTTTCTCCCTGCCACGTGGAACCTTTCTCTCTTTCGCGTCGGACTTTTCTCTCTGCCGCGTGGAACCTTTCGCTCTGCCATGTGGGACTTTATCGCTGCCACATGGAACTTTTCTCCCTGCCACGTGAAACTTTTCTTTCTGCCGCGTTGGACTTTTCTCTCTGCTACTTGGGACTTTTATTGCTACCACGTGGAACTGTTATCACTGCCGCATGGGACTTTTCTCCCTGCCACGTGGAACTTTTCTCTCTATCGTGTGGGACTTTTCTCTCTGCCACGTGGGACTTCTCTCTCTGCCACGTGGGACTTTCCTCTCTGCCGCGTGGGACTTTTTTTTTTCTGCGACGTGGGACTTTTGTCTCTGCCCAGTGGAACTTTTCTCCCTGCCACGTGGGACTTTTCTCCCTGGTGCGAGGGACTTTTCTACCTGCCACGTGGGACTTTTCTCTCCAACATGTGGGGCTTTTATCGCTGCCACGTGGAACTTTTCTCCCTGCCGTGTGGGACTTTTCTTTCTGTCATGTGGGACTTTTCTCTCTACCATGTGAGACTTTTCTTTCTCCCGCATGGGACTTTTATAGCTACCACGTGGAACTTTTATCACTGTCATGTGGGACTTTTCTCCCTGCCACCTGGAACTTTTCTCTCTTTCGCGTCGGACTTTTCTCTCTGCCACGTGGGTCTTCTCTCTCTGCCACATGGGACTTTCCTCTCTGCCGCGTGGGACTTTTTTTCCTGCCGCGTTGGACTATTGTCTCTCGCCAATGGAACCTTTCTCCCTGCCACGTGGGACTTTTCTCCCTGCTGTGAGGGACTTTTCTACCTGCCGCGTGGGACTTTTCTCTCCAACATGTGGGGCTTTTATCGCTGCCACATGGAACTTTCTCTCTGCCATGTGGGACTTTTCTCTCGACCATGTGAGACTTTTCTTCTGCCGCATGGGACTTTTATAGCTACCACATGGAACTTTTATCATTGCTGCGTGGGACTTTTCTCTCTGCCACGTGGAACTTTTCTCTCTATCGTGTTGGACTTTTCTCTCTACCACGAGAGACTTTTCTCTCTGCCGCGTGGTACTTTTATAGCTACCACGTGGAACTTTTATCACTGTCGCGTGGGACTTTTCTCCCTACCACGTGGAACTTTTCTTTCTATCGCGTCGGACTTTTCTCTCTGCCTCGTGGAACTTTTCTCTCTGTCATGTGGGACTTTTATCTCTGTCATTTGGGACTTTTCGCTCTGCCACATGGGACTTCTCTCTCTGCCACGTGGGATTTCTCTCTCTGTCACGTGGGACTTTTTTTCTGCCGCGTGGGACTTTTGTTTCTGCCCCATGGAACTTTTCTCCCTGCCACGTGGAATGTTTGTCCCTGCCACATGGGACTTTTCTCCCTGCTGCGAGGGCCTTTTCTGCCTGCCGTGTGGGACTTTTGTCTCTGCCACGTGGGACTTTTGTCTCTACCATGTGGGACTTTCTTTTTGCTGCGTGGGACTTTTCTCTCTGTCATGTGGGACTTTCCTCTCTGTCACGTGGGACTTTCCTCTCTGCCACGTGGGATTTTCCTCCCTGCCACGTGGGACTTTCCTCCCTGCCACGTGGGACTTTCCTCCCTGCCACGTGGGACTTTCCTCCCTGCCACGTGGGACTTTCCTCCCTGCCACGTGGGACTTTTCTCTCTGCCACGTGCGAATTTTCTCTCTGCCATGTGCGACTTTTATCACTACCACATGCAACTTTTCTCCCTCTCCTGTGGGACTTTTCTCTCTGTCATGTGGGACTTTTCTCTGCCGCGTGGGACGTTGCTCTCTGCCAAGTGCGACTTTTCTCTCTGCCGAGCGGGACTTTTCTTTCTACCACGTGGGACTTTTCTCTCTGTCATGTGTGACGTTTCTCTCTGTCATTTGGGACTTTCCTCTCTGCCACGTGGGACTTTTCTCTTTGGCACGTGCGAATTTTCTCTCTGCCATGTGGGACTTTTCTCTCTGGCGCGTCGGACTTTTGTGTCTTCCATGTGGCACTTTTGTCTCTGCCACATGGGACTTTTGCCTCTGCCACATGCAACTTTTGTCTCTGCTACATGGGACTTTTGCCTCTGCCACATGCAACTTTTGTCTCTGCCACATGGGACTTTTGTCTCTGCTACATGGGACTTTTGCCTCTGCCACATGCAACTTTTGTCTCTGCTACATGGGACTTTTGTCTCTGCCACATGGGACTTTTGTCTCTGCTACATGGGACTTTTGCGTTTGCCACATGGGACTTTTGTCTCTGCTACATGGGACTTTTGCGTTTGCCACATGCAACTTTTGTCTCTGCCACATGGGGCTTTTGCCTGCCACGTGGGACTTTTCTCTCTGCCGCGTGCAAAATTTCTCTCTGTCACGTGGGACTTTTCTCTCTGCCACGTGGGACTTTTCTCTCTGCCATGTGGGACTTTTCTCTCTGTCACGTGGGACTTTTCTGTCTGTCACGTGGGACTTTTCTCTCTGCCACGTGGGACTTTTCTCCCTGCTGTGAGGGACTTTTCTACCTGCCGCGTGGGACTTTTCTCTCCAACATGTGGGGCTTTTATCGCTGCCACATGGAACTTTCTCTCTGCCATGTGGGACTTTTCTCTCGACCATGTGAGACTTTTCTTCTGCCGCATGGGACTTTTATAGCTACCACATGGAACTTTTATCATTGCTGCGTGGGACTTTTCTCTCTGCCACGTGGAACTTTTCTCTCTATCGTGTTGGACTTTTCTCTCTACCACGAGAGACTTTTCTCTCTGCCGCGTGGTACTTTTATAGCTACCACGTGGAACTTTTATCACTGCCGCGTGGGACTTTTTTTTTTTTTTTTTTTTTTTTGTATACCTTGGTCGAGGCTCGTATGAGAGCTAACACACAACTCACAGCAAGGAGGCATGAGACAAGAGGGGCGGGAGTGGAAGGGACAAAACAGTGGGGAACAGACACATTAGGTGAACTGTGGAAGGGAGAGGGATGGGGATGGGACGGGGAACATGGCGAAGAGAAGATGGACATTACAGGGACTTTCAGGAAGGAAAGCAGGAGAATTGAAGGAAGTGGGCTTGGGTGGATTATCGGGGGTAGAAAAGATCGAGGATTTGGATGGGGGAAGATAAGAGGTGGTGGTGAACAGCTGTTTTGAAAGCCTGGAGGGAAGAATGGGAAAGAATAGAGTGAGGAAGTTTATTCCAAAGGCGGGAAAAAGAGGAATGAAAGAGTGAAGATGAGCAGTGATTCGTGATTTTGGTAGTTTTACCAGAAGGGGGTTGTTGGCGGACCTTGAGCGCCCTGTGGAAATGTGGTTGGGACAAATCGCAGAGAGAGCAGGGGGGCAAGGCTGGAGAGGAGTCGGTAGAAGACAGAAAGACCACCGACCAACCTGCGGTGATTGAGTGAGAGGCCCAAAGACTCAGCTTCATTGCGGGAGATGCCAATGATCTTAAAAGCCCTGGTTTCGACAGCGTGAAGCCGAGAAAGGTGGGAGGCAGGAGCACCAGCCCAGAGGGGAGAGCAGTACTCCATCAGGCTACGGACAAAAGCTTTGTAAGTAGTCAGGAGCTCAAGAGGGCCGAGGAAGGACTTTGCACGACGGAGGATTCCCAGTCGGCGACTGGCTTTTGAGGCAAGGTTGGAAATGTGACTTTCCCAGGAAAGGTCATGGCAGATAGTGAGACCCAGAAGCTTGAAAGAAAAGACTTCTTCCAGAGGATTGTTGAGAAAGTGGATGGGGGTGTTTTGTAAACGGTCCTTTCGAAGAGACATAGTGAGAGTGTGAGATTTGTGTGGATTGAAAGACATGTTCCACGTGTTGGACCAGTTTGTGATTTTATCCAGATCTGCAGTGAGCGAAGAAGCTGCTGCTTGCCGGTCTGAGGGATGACAGATGGTACGGCAGAGGGTGGAGTCATCGGCAAAGAGAAATAGAGGATTTTCCAGAGAGTCCGAGAGATCATTGATGAAAACCAGAAAAAGAACAGGGCCCAGAACGCTACCTTGAGGAACTCCAGCCTGCACAGGAAGAGGGGATGAAAGAACTCCATTTAGGGCCACACGTTGACTGCGACAGGAGAGGAAGTCTGCGAGCCATGAGTGGAGATGGCCTTGAATACCATGGGAAGAGAGTTTGGTGAGTAGGGCAGGGTGCCAGACTGTGTCAAAAGCACGTGATATGTCCAGGGATACGGCTCGGATTTCCTGTCTGGCATTGAGGACCTCCATCCATTGATGGGAGAGCAGTAGCAGCATATCCAGGGTAGAGTGACCTGGTCTGAAACCAAATTGATGATTGGAAATCAAGCCATTGGAGAAGAGGAAGGATTTCATGTCTGAAGCGATGATGGATTCCATAACCTTGCTGATGATTGGGAGAAGGCTGATTGGTCTGTAGTTACAGGGATCTGTTTTTGCACCTTTTTTATGCAGGGCAGTGATGTTAGCAGATTTCCAAGCAGATGGCAGATGACCTTGGGAAAATGAGAGGGTGAATAGAACAGAGAGAGGGTGAGCAAGAGCAGAAGAGCAGGCTTTGAGGACACGTGGGCTGATGCCGTCTGGACCGGTTGCAGAATCTGACTCGAGGTTTGAAAGCAAGCTCTTCACCTTGTCAGGAGAAAAGGATACAGAGTCCAGGGACAGTTGGGTGCGACTGGGTAAAGTGGGTAGAGATAGTGATGGGTTTGGGACACAAGATTTAGCTGCAAACACCGAGTTTAGACATTCAGCTTTATCACGTGTGGAATCAGCAGTGCGGCCATTTGAGGTAAGGGAGGGGATGGAGGGGGAACATACACCAGAAACAGATTTGATTAAACGCCACCAGGATTTTGAGGAGGGAGAGAGGTTTGAGAGTTCAGACTTGAGATGAGAAAGATGTTGTTTTCTGGCTCTCCTGAGGGTAGATACACACTTGTTCCGAGCTTTGTGGAAAGAACTGAGATTGCCCTCAGTTGGGTTTGCTTTCCATGAGGCTTCCTTCCCTGCTTCCCAATGATGAAGAATCACTTCAAAAAATTCAAGTTGTCGGATCTGGATCCGGATCTTCACCAAAATATAAACCGATCGCATATCGTGCGTACAACTTATTCCCATCGCATGCGGAGCGTGTGTCATACGGCAAGTACGTCGTAAAATTTTCAACATGTTCAAAATTACAAGACGTACTCCACTTACTACGACGTATGATAGCGTACTTTAGCGTTCTCTTCACGCATACCAAGCTTACCCATACCGTATTCGACGTGCGCCAGCGTTTTGGACGCATTTTTCAGAGGTCGGCATACGCTGGCAAGATCGCCAAGGTGTGACTGCGATGTTGACACTTCCATTTCTGCGGCGGTTATGATTTGAATCATTTTGCGGCAGCCTTTTAATAGGCTACGCCACGTGATCGTCGGCGATACGTGCAGCACGCTATGCCTAATTTAGACTATCGTTGGGCATAGGTTGTGAAGGCCGACAACAGGTTCAGCATTCGTTGGTATAAGTTATCTATAACACAACGAAACGTTCTGTGTCCATTACTAATACGTTATGCATAAGACCAAGTCGTTATGAATACGTCCGAATCTTTAAAAAAAACATCATAAGTTCAACGTAAGCCAGCGTTTTACATACATTTTAATACGTTGCCATCGCTGGCTAAAACGTCAAGGTGTGACTGGGCCTTAATCAGTTCATCCTTGTCACACACCCATCCTGTCCACCAAGTTTCGTCCGAATCCGTCCACAACCTTTTGAGATATCCTGCACACAGACAGACAGACAGACAGACAGACAAACAGACAGGGGTGAAAACATAACCTCCTTCACCTTCGGTGACACAATAACACAATCGACCAACCTGAAAGTATCCAACGTTGTGTCCACCTATACTTTTGTGGCCTTCACAAGGCATAAGGTGCCTATTGGCTCCAACCTTTCGATATTTGATGATCCTTTTAACAGTCACTTTGGTCGTTTTACACTGAAGGGAAAACTTATAGGGAAGGCAATTGTGAATATGACTGTTCCAAAGATGTCTTTGGCTTCACATAGCACCAACCTGGTGTCATTTGATTTTCCAGGAGACAATTGTGGGTGGAGTTCGGCCAGATGTCCAACTAATGGGTGGAAAGGAGCATTATACATGGATGGACGGATGGATGGACGAACGAACAAGCGTATTATTTTATGGATGATATGGTGTGAGTATGGTGTATGAGTGAGCAATGAAGATGGAGGGGATTCAGATGTTTAGGAACATGGAGGCTACTTTGGTGTTGGTGCTGAGAGAAGTAAATAAATATTGAATATGGGTGCAAAGGTGCAGTAGTTAAAGGGCTGGGACGTTGGTACGGAGCATGAGCCTGGACGTGATCCAGTCTGTTATTTTTTTCCCACCGAGACCAGATCGCCATCTCACACGTGGGGACAAGGTTCTTTCTGTCTGGTGATCCATTCATGTCTTGAATGTGTGTGAGTGATTGCGCCATCAGAGATTTTGCGTAAGCCTTCGAGATGTTGTGGGCACGGAGGAAATCAACATGAGAAAACGTATTACTATTGGTGTGTTTCTTCTTGTTCTTCCCTCCCATCATTCCCTCATAAATCCTGTTTTTTTCACTGATGGGTCAACCTGCCGCGTGATTCAATTTGGGAGCGGTAATTAACGGTGTTGGTAAGACCAAGGTCGTTATAAATTGGTGGGACACCATGTTAGGAGGTTTTGAAACCCAAAGGTTTGCCCCAGTTTGTAGCTCGACCCCCATCCTTAAAAAAGGCAAACTGGCTGTAGGCGACAGATCTCGTTGGACTTTGTATATGTTGGAAACCGAAGTAAAGATCTGTTCGGCTTTCCCAGTGGAGGGATGACTGCCTCCATGGACTTTCCATCGTGAAATTGGTGATTGTCCAGGTGGAAGATTTGATCACGTGTGTGTGTTTGTCCAGGCCAACTCTTTGTTTTTTTTTAGATCCTCGTGGAGGATCTCCATGTCTTGCTCACGTTGTTGTTCTTGTGGACTTTTTTGTTTCACAGCCCAGAGTTTTCATCGAAACTTCCTGAAACTTGGCATATATATGTAAAAATACCCTGTGCAAACAGTAACCATCTCCGATTTTGAAAATTACTCCGAGAAAAAAAAAGTTATGACGTCAAAATATCTCCGCTAATGGAAATCGCCAAAAAATTATCTCCGAAACTAGGCAAGCTTTTTGAATTCTGTTTGCGGGAATCGAACAGGGCATTAGCAGAGATGAATTACTGCACATATGATACATCACTATGACATCATATCAATTTTTATGACGTCATCCTATTTTTTTGACATTTTTTGTTTCACAACCCAGAGTTTTCATCGGATCTTCGTGAAATTTGCCATGTATATGCAGAAAGCCCACGCGCAGGCAGTAACCATCTCCAATTTTGGAAATTCTTCCTAGAAAAAAGTTGACGTCATAATATCGCCGCTAATGGAAATCGCCGATACCATTATCTCTGAAACTAGGCAAGCTGTTTGAATTTTGTTTGCAGGAATCAAGCCGGGCATTAGCACAGATAATTAATTTATCGCAAACCTGATACATCACAATGACGTCATATTCGTTTTTATGACGTCATCATTAAGAGGACGAGGATCTTAGCTCATTTGAGCTTGTTTTTAACCATTTAAGCTTTCGTCATTAAATTTTCAACAAACCCTTATTTTGAGAATATGGAGACCATTAATTAATAAATTTTCCTCTCCCCCCCCTTTTTTTAACTGTTGTTTTTGTCAAAGATTAGTTTGAGTACAAAGCGGATACGGACGGGCCTTGCGTTTTGAGATGCTTTCTCATTGTATTTTGCAATGAAATTAACTTAAATGCAGTGGAAGAGGAACAAGTTGTAAGTTGAGTTAAACTCACCTGTTTCAATACACGAGCATCAGGAACAGTGCTAAGGACTGTACGTATGCCGACCATTTAGTGGAAAGGGAAATATTTTGAATGCTTTGAGGGTGGCCACTGGGCATGCAAGTGGGGGCACTGTTACCGCCCGACACACACAAACACACAAACGGAGGTGGATACTTTGAGACCTGGTAGACCTCCGTTCCATCTCCTGAAACACACGCAACGTGTGCAGATCGCAGCCAACAACAGCAACTTGCACGCACACACACTTTCATATGCACACACCCACCTGAACCCGACTTCCAACATATTTGATCTGCCATTGCCAAGACCTTTTTTTGGGGGGGGGCGGGGGGGGGAATCAACAATCAAATCTGTAAGATCCTCATTGATGCATGAAGTAAATTGCTTACAAAATTAAAGAAATTAAGTTGATGCTAATTCTTACACAATATTTTGCCTGTGTAATACAGGTGACCACAGGTCAGCACAGGATGTACTGTGTTTAGCTCCCGAATGGCCGCTGGAATGCTGGCAAGTCCATTCGTGGCTTGTGCTGCAGCTGGAGGCTGCGATGGAGTCGTGCCGGGCCCACCGACCGTCCTCATGAATGGGGGTTCTTTATCCAAATGGTTGCGGACGTTTGTGCCTCATGAATTCGCGGCTGTTTCCTCTTACAGCATCTTTACCAAAAGCTTTTTCTGACTTGAGACTCGAGGTCCAGAGCATAATATCCCAGCTCAGGGGAAAACACGTTCAAAACGGAACCGGTCGTCGGACGTCGCAACGGAATTTCAACCATTGATGCTTCATCGTTGAAACAATGGAGATGGATGTGCCTTCTGGGATGTCTCTCAACGTGGAGCTTTGACCCATCGTTTCTCTGGTACCGAGATGACGATTGTTATCGGATGACGTTGGCCATCGACGTTCTTGTGTTTTGGAGCTCATCTTGTTCCGTCTCCATGGAAACTCGGAAGCTCTTCTTTCCATTGTGCGGTCGCCTTGGCAACACGAGTCAAAAGCCTCTTCATTTTTGCTGACAAAGCATCCTTTTGCTCCGAGCCATGCGATACGTCGCTCCGCCGCCCCCCTATCGCCACCTTCACACGCAGAGCACCAAATATTACGCGACACGTACATCGATCGCCTCCACAATCTCATCTTTCCTTCCCAACGTTGCATATTAGCAACCGCCCTCTCGGCCTCTCCGTTCACTTATTCATTCCTGTCCACTTGGGCCTGTCACCATCACCTTTACCTTTACTTAATCCTCCGTCCTCTCAATTCACTCATTCCCAACCCCATACCTTCGTTGGGGGTTTTATATGGTCAGTATCTCAATCGTTCTTTTTACAGAACATCCAGGTTGGAGTGGAGGAAGTAGAGGAACAGCTCGGTAATCTAAGAGTAGATAAGGCTCCGGGTCCACATAATATGCACCTGAGAGTGTTGATGGAGGTTGCTGAGCAGGTAAGTGAGATGTTAACGGATATTTTCAACAGTTCACTGGAGTCACGACAGGTACCGGGGGATTGGAGAGTAGCAAATGTAACAACATTATTTAAGAAAGGATCCAGAGAAGAATTGGGAAACTATAGACCTGTGAGTTTGACTTCAGTTGTGGGGAAGGTGATGGGGAAATTAATTAAGGACCAGATGAGGAACCATTTAAACAAATACAAACTAATTAAAGGTAGTCAGCATGGGTTTACCAAAGGTAGTTCATGTTTAACAAATCTTTCAGAGTTCTATGAGGCAGTGTCTGATTGGGTGGATAAGGGAAGGTAGTGGAGATAGTATATCTAGACTTTAAGAAGGCATTTGATAAAGTACCACATCAGAGGTTGTTAGCCAAAGTGAGGGTCTGTGGAGTGGCTGGTCAGGTAGCTAATTGGATTGCAAACTGGCTTCATGATCGGAAGCAAAGAGTGGCTGTGAGTGGGAGGATGTCTTACTGGGAGGATGTAAGTAGCGGGGTACTTCAGGGATCAGTACTCGGACCATTACTATTCATTATTTACATCAACGATTTGGATAATGGGGTGAAGAGTAAGCTTTCCAAATTTGCGGATGACGCAAAGCTTGGAGGTGAGGTGGATAGCAGAGGGGGTGGTGATCAGATTCAGGAAAGTATTGATACTTGTATGGATTGGGCAAAAGATTGTCAGATGGAATTTAACCTGAGCAAGTGTAAGGTGTTGGGGATGGGAAAGAACAATGAAAATAGAGATTACAAGAGGTAAGGGGTAATTTTGGAGTGTGTCACACAGGAGAAGGATCTGGGGGTGGTAATAGATGCGGGAGGTAAGTAGTTAGCACATTGCCAGGCAGCTATATGTAAAACAAATAGAGTTTCAGGTTGTATAAGGAGGGGGATCATTTATAAATCAAAGGTGGTGTTAACATTGTACAGGAATTTAGTGAGGGTCATATCTAGAATATTGTGTGCAGTTTTGGTCATCACAACTCAGGAAGGACATAGATGCCAAAGAGAGGGTTCAGCGTAGGGCTACTAGATTGATTCCGGGCCTCACTCGACTCAGCTATGAGGAGCGGCTGAAGGAGACGGGGCTTTGTACACTAGAAAGGAGGTGATTACGAGATGTGATGGAGATGTTTAAGGTTATGAAAGGTAGAGATAAAATAAGTGTAGATAAATTATTCAACAGAGTAGACAGTGATAGGACCAGGGGCCACAGCCTGAGAGTTAAGACGGTAGTAAGATAGGGGTCTTTTACTCAAAGAGGAGTTAATGCATGGAATGGCCTCCCGAGAAAGGTCGTGGCAGCAGAAACAGGAGATAAGTTTAAATTGGAATTAGGTGGGTACCTGGAAGTTATGGAGATAGAGGGGTATAGGGATGTTGATAAGACTTTTTGGTAGTTTTAGCATTGATTGGTGATTGTATGCGTGTGTACGGAGTGCTGTTGGTTGGGGGTCTTGTCAAGGGGTGTTGTGTGGTTGATGTTGTGTGTTTCTCACCAAAGACCGTCTATGCCCATGTCCCCTCCCCTGGAAAGAAAAGAAAAAATAACTTCAAAAAACAATAAACTTTTCTTTTTTTAAAATACATTTTTCATATTTTGATGTGGTGTTGTTAAATGAGTGTGGTGTTAATGTGGTGCAGGAAAGATACGCCGAATGGCCTCCACCTGTGTCTAATTTCCTTGTGCGATTCCTTATTTGTTATTTAGTGGTCGGTATCCTACCCAACCATTGTTTTTCTGTTTGATCCACTTGTAGGAAAAAGGCATTTCAGGGGGACTGTCATGGAGATTTCCGAGCTTCCCAGATTTTTACATCCTTGTGGAGGGTCTCTAAGTCTTACTCAGGTTGTTGTTCTTCATCTTCTTCTTGTGGACTTTTTTGTTTCACAGCCTACAGTTTTCATCGAAACTTCCTGAAACTTGGCGTAAATATGTAAAAATACCCTGCGCAGACAGAAACCATCTCCGATTTTGAAAATTCCTCCAAGAAAAAAAATTATGACGTCAAAATATCTCTGCTAATGGAAATCGCCTAAAAAATTATCTCCTAAACTAGGCAAGCTTTTTGAATTCTGTTTGCGGGAATCGAACGGGGCATTAGCAGAGATTAATTACCGCAAATATGATACATCACTATGACGTCATATCAATTTTTATGACGTCATTCCTATTTTTTGACATTTTTTGTTTCACAACCCAGAGTTTTCATCGGATCTTCGTGAAACTTGCCATGTGTATGCAGAAAGCCCACGCGCAGGCAGTAATCATCTCCGATTTTGGAAATTCTTCCTAGAAAAAAAGTTGACGTCATAATATCGCCGCTAATGGAAATCGCTTATACCATTATCTCCAAAACTAGGCAAGCTGTTTGAATTTTGTTTGCGGGAATCAAGCCGGGCATTAGCACAGATAATTTATCGCAAGCCTGATACATCACAATGACGTCATATTAGTTTTTGTGACGTCATCATTAAGGGGACGAGGATCTTAGCTCATTTGAGCTTGTTATCCTTCCAAAATACATTAACCCAATGTTCAGCCCACAATCTATAATACAACAGGAGTGTGTTCCATTACCAATGGTTGATAAGGAACAGCTGGCTTGGCAAGCGATAGCAAGCCTATTGGTAGTGGAACACACCCCAGACAATCTATTCATGACATGACCTACACCACCGAAGGTGGGTAGAGGATATTTTTTTTCACCCCTGTCTGTCTGTCTGTCTGAACAGGATATCTCAAAAAGTTGTTGACAGATTCGGACGAAACTTGGTGGACAGGTTGGGTGTGTGACAAGGACGAATTGATTCGATTTTGGTGAAGATCCAGATCCAGATACGAGAATTTTTATTATTTTTTGAAAGTGATTCTTCTCTATTGAGGGGTAGGGCCACAAACGATATTTGTGCAGTAAAGCACGAAATCTCAAAAAGTTATGGACGGATTCGGACAAAAGTTGGTGCATGAGTTGGGTAGGCGATAGGAACAAGCCAATTAGATTTTGGAGGTCCGGAACCAAATCCAGCAAATCAGTGGGATATCAGATACAAAATGTAACCTGTTCAGCCTGGTGGAGGCATGTGCTCTACCGAGTGCCGTTCTCGTTACATATACAAATATGGCAGAATTTTTTGAACCCTCCCTCCGGTCCTTTCCCATTTGTATGAAGTACACAGGGGAACTTTGCCTTGAAATATTGTATATACACCCTGCCAGAGTCCAGACGATCCCTGCTGTTATTGAACTCTGGAGACAACTTCAACATCAATTAAACCCCCAGAATCAAACCATTTTAAATGACTCAAAACTCCATTTTGAGCGGCCATACATTTAACAGGCATTTCTCAACTCATCGTTGTGATGAATCCACCAGATCTTGGTGGCACCGGATTAGTGATAGCCAATGGGTTGGAACCATAATGGCAATAATTTACACCCGAACACATCCTGCAAACGGAATAACCTTTGTGTTCAGCCACCCCCTTCCCACTCCACTTTCCTTGGATGTAAAAAAAAAAGTAAATGTATCCTCGAGCAATAAATATTAACAAATCTGTTATTGCTAATGATTGCATTCTATTTGTTTATGCAGCACAAGTCTTTTGCAACAAATTTAATTGAATGGCATGCCAATTAATGAAGCCCAATATAACTACAGCCTCTAGGTGTCAAGTGATATCCCTGCAGAGAGTAAAGCTTCCTACAAGCTTGGCTTGATTTTATTTCTATTTTTTCCTCTTGTTAATAAGAACATGCTCTTAACCTCTCAGCACTTGTGCTACTACTTCTCAAGCGGTCGAGCAACCTTCCCCTTTCTGATCTCTTTACCCTCTCAAGGGCTTACGGGAGAGCTGAGATGTTGCTTCTGAGCGGTCTAGTCTGGCTTTGAACCTTGACCCAGGTATAAGCTGTTACATTGGTGCTTCACATGGAGGGCGAGGCATCGATGTTTGGAGGACCCGTCTGCCAGCATTGGGCATTTGGTGGATGGTAAAGATCCGATGGTGTCTTTCTCGAACAGTAAGTAGTCGAGTTATCATCGTCACCCGTCATCGTATGCTATGAGTATGATTGAGATGATGTAAGGTGTGGATGAGATAGGTGCTGTGGAGTTTTCCAGCACAGTGGACAGTGCTAGGACCAGGAGCCATGGCTTGAGGATAAAGAAGATGAGAGTGATGAAAGTTTTTAAGGCAGGGTCTTTCACTTGGGGTATGGTTAATGCATGGAATGGTCTCTTCGGAGAGCTCGTAGCAGTGGAGGGGGTGGATAAGTTTAAATGGGATTTAGATAGGTTCCTGGATTTATTGGGGATAGGAGGGGTATGGGATATTGGCAGGACTTGTAGGTAGTTTGTGTGTGGATGGCTGATGGATATTGGAGTTGATGCAGCACAGGAAGATAATGGGTCAAATGACCTGTACCAAAGTTCCTTGTGTATACCTGAAACAAATTGCAAATTCCTGTCCTGGAAGGCAATGGCAAATCACCTGGCCTAACCTTTGCCAAGAAATCCACATTTCCAGGGATTAACCTGTGCGTCCTTAGGCCTAAGTCACATTTGCCACGGCGGCTGTGGTGTCTCCAAAATCTACGGCCACTAGCAATTATAGGGTGGCTGCAGTATTTCCACGGTCACACAATGTAACAGTCACATATGTTTTTATTTTTCGGGGTATTTAGAAATTGTGGAGACCGAAAACGTGGGGTTGCCGTACGGTCTTTGATTTGATGTCGCACGGTGACCTTAAGGGGGTCCTGCGGCGGCCATAGAATTTTCAATTCATCAGTTAGTCAGTCAGTCAGTGTGTGTCTCCTCCATAACTCCAAAACCTTGAAACCTACCAGCCTGACACTTTGCCTGCATACGAATGGAACTCCAAGGGAGTGCATGAGTGAAAATTGGGTGTATGGGTTAATTAAAAAAACCCCTTTTGAGAATAATTAACGGCCTTATTTAACTATTTCATTTATCAGGTGCATCCTCGGCTGCCTCACTCTCCCTCAAGGCACATCCTCGGTTACCTCACTGGGGTCTTAATTCGCCATTGTTTTTGGCCTGCTCAACCATGCCTTGACCCTGAACAGGCCGCAACAATTTCTTCACGATAAAGTTTTTTTTTTGTTTTCACTTTCCTCACTCATCTATCTATAATTCCAGCAATCTCTGTCTGTCTGTCTGTGTGTGTGTGTGTGTGTGTGTGTGTGTGTGTGTGTGTGTGTGTGTGTGTGTGTGTGTGTGTGTGTGTGTGTCTGTGACCGCTGTTTCTCGACAACCATTGGTCCGATCTAATTGAAACTTGCCAGGTATATTGCTGGGGACCTTTTGAAGGTTTGATATTAATCGGACAAGTGGTTCCCAAGTTATGGCCATTTATTTACCAAACCAATGACAGGACACGGTGCTATGACATCACAATTGACAACACAACTCTTCTTCTTCGTTTGATATGATGTCACAATTGACGCTGGGGCCCTGTGGATGTGCCTTTTCAAGGTTTGATATTAATCGGACAAGTGGTTCCCAAGTTATGGCCATTTATTTACCAAACCAATGACAGGACACGGTGCTATGACATCACAATTGACAACACAACTCTTCTTCTTCGTTTGATATGATGTCACAATTGACGCTGGGGCCCTGTGGATGTGCCTTTTCAAGGTTTGATATTAATCGGACAAGTGGTTCCCAAGTTATAGCCATTTATTTACCAAACCAATGACAGGACACGGTGCTATGACATCACAATTGACGTCACAATTCTTTTTTTTTGCACGCACGGCCACGCACGCACGGCCACGCACGCACGGCCATGCACGTACGGCCACGCATGCACGGCCATGCACGTACAGCCACGCACGTACAGGCACGCACGTACCGGCACACACCTATGGGCCCGCACGTACGGCCACGCACGTATGGGCACGCACATACGGGCACACACGTACAGGCCTGCACTAGTATTATCAAATGCCTGATCATTATACCTACAAATCACTGGAAACATGACAATGCTGAAAAACGCATGGAGACATCAGCATTTGTGGCTTTATTTCATTTCAGCACATGCCATAACCTCGAGAATCTCTTCAACTAAGCCGAATTACAAAATTTGAGCTCCAGAATTGAACTTAGGAGCAGTTCTGACTGCTAAAAAAAGGTGTTAAATTGTCTAATTCAGACATAGTTTGATATTTCGGGCGTCTCCGGGTGGTGTGTGCTTAATATGATGACTCGGTGATCGCTAATGACTTGCCAAGCGATCTGTTCTTTATCAACCGTTTCGTTGGCATGCTGAATGAAAAGGAAGACCAAGAAGGAACCCGCAGAAGTAAAGAGCAAAGATGGAGTCATCAGGAGGAACCTGGGTAGGATTCGAGTTTTAGCCACCACTCCACTACCTTCAAACCCATCCAGGCACAGCCAAGTGAGCCTGACAGATAAATTTCTGCAAGAACTCACATCTCCTTCGAGAGATAGATAACAAAAGAGAGGAATAGAGAGTGAAAGAGAGTGAAAGAGATGAAAGAGAAGAATAATCAAGAATGACTAAATAAAGAGAATTATGAAGGAAAACATTATGAAGAAATGTGAAAGAACAAAGAACAAAGATGTCGGGAAGAACCCGGACAGACAGACTTCAGCAGTTACTCCCGAGGCTCAAACGCCGCAACATGTATAGGCTACCAATGGTCCGTAAGCTACTTTGCAAGTGCTCTGCAATATTTGCACTGTCACTAAAAACTGTAAATTGATTGATTTGAACAATGTTCAGGGGCCACTCACCTGTGTTGGCCCCGCATTGTTCTGCGGTGTATTGGGCGATGGCTGGCTCGCTGAAAATGTGCAATTTTATTTTACATCAAGTTTGCCATTTTTGTACTATCTTCTTTCATGATACGACCTGTTACTCCGTCATAGAGAAATACATATAAAACTCGAGGGGGAGCACTCTGTAGAGTGCAAAACCTCCGCCGCCAATACTGTTAGGTCACTCAACTGAACCTGATATCCTATTCATTCAATTTGACATCAACAGTGCTCACAGAGTTATAGTTTGCAACTTTCCCTTTTACTTTTAACTTTTACATACTCAATTCATTCGTCATAACTAGATTCCTTGAGACAGAAATTGATTTTTCATGGGTATATCCACCTGAAGTTCCAAAATCAGCCGCAATTATAATTTTGGCATGTTTTTTGTTGGAAATCACTTATAACATGTAGAAATGCAAAAAAAAAAAATCGAAATTTTGTTGACAAAAAAGTTGCAAAAATTTTTTTTCTCTCCAACAATTTTTTTTTTTGGGGGGGGGGCTTGGAAATCACTTAAAACATGTAGTAATGCGAAAAAAATTCAAATATTTTTCAAAAATGGCCGCCATAGCGGCCATATTGGATTTTGGACCAAGTCCAAAATCTAATGCCATGATCCTTGGACCATACCTAACCCCCCCCCCCACCCCACCAAGTTTCGTCGAAATCCGTCGAGAGGTTTTTCCGTAATACCGTTCACAAACAAACAAACAAACGAGTAGTCATAGACTGGTACTTACGAAATCGTCAACTTGAACTCTGACCTTGTCTAATAAAAGCTGTCTCTGGAGAAGGGAGCGACGCAAACCAGAAGTTTCTACGATGATTCTGTACCAAACCATCAAAAATCGAATGTTTTGGATGTTTGACCTCACTGTGACCTTGACCTTTGACCGATTTTGACCAAAATCCAATCACCGCTAGCCATCACCCTTCTGAATCACGTGGTGTAATTTGACATTGGTAGCTTCTTCCGTTCTCGAGTTATCATTTTTTGGATGTTTGACCTCACTGTGACCTTGACCTTTGACCGATTTTGACCAAAATCTAATCAGCACTCGCCATCACCCTCCTGAATCACGTGGTGTAATTTGACATTGGTATCTTCTTCCGTTCTTGAGTTATCTGTACCAAACCATCAAAAATCGAATATTTGACCTCACTGTGACCTTGACCTTTGACCGATTTTGACCAAAATCTAATCAGCACTAGCCATTACCCTCCTGAATCGCGTGGTGTAATTTGACATTGGTAGCTTCTTCCGTTCTCGAGTTATCGTGCCTACAAACAAACAAACACACAAACAAACAAACACACAAACAAACAACCACACAAACAAACACACAAACAAACAGAAACGGAAGTCATCAATATACTTACGAAATCGTCAACTTGACCTCTGACCTTGTCTAATAAAAGCTGTCTCGAGAGAAGGTAGCGACGCAAACCAGAAGTTTCTACGATGATTCTGTACCAAACCATCATAAATCGAATGTTTGACCTCACTGTGACCTTGACCTTTGACCGATTTTGACCAAAATCTAATCAGCACAAGCCATCACCCTCCTGAATCACGTGGTGTAATTTGACATTGGTAGCTTCTTCCGTTCGTGAGTTATATTTTTTTTGGATGTTTGACCTCACTGTGACCTTGACCTTTGACAAATTTTGACCAAAATCTAATCAGCGCTAGCCATCACCCTCCTGAATCACGTGGTGTAATTTGACAATTGGTAGCTTCTTCCGTTCGCGGGTTATAATTTTCTTTTGATGTTTGACCTCACTGTGACCTTGACATTTGACCGATTTTGACCAAAATCTAATCAGCGCTAGCCACCACCCTCCTGAATCATGTGGTCTAATTTGACATTGGTAGCTTCTTCCGTTCTCGAGTTATAACTTTTTTTTGGATGTTTGACCTCACTGTGACCTTGACCTTTGACCAATTTTGACCAAAATCTAATCAGCACTAGCCGTCACCCTCCTGAATCACGTGGTGTAATTTGACAATTGGTAGCTTCTTCCGTTCGCGGGTTATAATTTTTTTTGATGTTTGACCTCACTGTGACCTTGACATTTGACCGATTTTGACCAAAATCTAATCAGCACTAGCCGTCACCCTCCTGAATCACGTGGTGTACTTTGACATTGGTAGCCTCTTCCGTTCTTGAGTTATCGTGCCTACAAACAAACAAACAAACAAACACACACACAAACAAACACACACACAAACACACAAACAAACACACAAACACACACACAAACAAACAAACAGAAACGGAACTGATCAATATACTTACGAAATCTTTAGATTTCGTAAGTAACAAACAAACAGAAAGGGGTGAAAACAGTAACCTCTGATCTTCGATGGCGGAGGTTAATAATGAAAGGTTTGTTAACATCACTGTAGGATAGCCAACAGGTATGCACACTTGCTCTAAGCTGTCTAGCCTGGGTTCAAATCCCAACTCAGATATAACTTGTCATCCTGTTGTTTCACAGGCAGGGTGATTCATCAATGTGTGGGCTGTTAAACTGGACATCACCTCTGCTGGAATCCCCCCTCTCCTCACGTCCCCTCTATCCCCACTCCCATCTCTCTCCACTCTTCCTCTCTCTCTCTCTCTCTCTCTCTCTCTCTCTCTCTCTCTCTCTCTCTCTCTCTCTCTCTCTCTCTCTCTCTCTCTCTCTCACTATCTCGCTGTCTCACTGTCGCACTCTCTCACTCTCTCACTCTCTCACTCTCTCACTCTCTCACTCTCTCACTCTCTCACTCTCTCACTCTCTCACTCTCTCACTCTCTCACTCTCTCACTCTCTCACTCTCTCACTCTCTCACTCTCTCACTCTCTCACTCTCTCACTCTCTCCCTCCCACCTCTATCCATATCCCCCCTTTCTCTCCCTCTCTCCCCCCTCCCATCTCTCTTACCCCTCTCCCTCTCTCACTCTCTCTCCCAGCTCTCTCCATTTCTCCCCACCCTGATTCCTCTACCTCCCTCTCCCTTTCTCGCACCCCTCTCCTTCTAGTCCCTGCTCCTCAACCCCTCCCCTTCTGTTAAGGGGACTGTTAAGGACTAGCGGTTTAGTTTTGAATTTGCCAGGTAGATAGCATGGGTTTTTAAATGCTCCCGCCCAGTTTTATATCGAACCCAGTGGTTAAAAACAAAATGTTGCTGTTTGGGCACGTTTTATCTCCCTTGCATTCCCCTCCCCTCATGCCGCCTTCCCTTCCCCTTACACCACCTTCCCTTCACATTAGGCCACCTTCCCTTCCCCTCATGCTGCCTCTCCCCCTGCCCCTCGCGCTGCCTCCCCCATCACACTACCTCTCCCTCTCCTCACACTGCCTCCCCCCACATGCCACCTTCCCCTCCCCTCATGCTGCCTCCCCCTCCCTTTCCCTCACGCTCCCTCCCCTCCCTTACCCTCCGCTGCCTCCCGCTCCCCTTACACTGCCTCCCCTCCCCCTGCGCTGCCTTCCCCTCCCCCTGTGCTGCCTTTCCTTCTCCCGTTCCGCCTTCCCCTCGCCAGTGCCACCTTCCTCTCCCATCCTGCTGCATCCCTCTCACACTGGCTTCCCTTCCCTTCCCCTCATGCTATCCTCCTGCCAAACCCATTCCACCTCCATACAACCTTCCGGAGGTTGAGGAGAGGAAGGGCCGTTAAAGAATGTGTAAATTGTACAAATGAAAGGTTTTTTTTTATCCCCTGCCACATGGCGGAAGGGGGATATTGTTGTCACCCAGGTCATCCGGCTGTCTGTCCGTCCGTCCGGGTGTCAACATTTATAGCTCTGAGTGCGATAACTCATAAACTGTTCGCCATATCGATTTGAAATTTGGGTCACACATGTACCACCTCAAAAGGAAGAAGCCTATTGATCTTGGGCATGGCCAGATCCAAGATGGCCGACTGGGGCGGCCATGTTGAAAAAAAAGTTTTTTTGTAATAAATGGAAAACCGCTTATCTGATTTCAATTATTTTTGGTTATTACATTCCTCACCCTTGGGGAACTTTTTTGAGATGATGACCAAATGGTGTCTTGTTTCCAATTCACCTCCCTCATTATCTGGAATATGTATGACCTTTTTCATTCAATGGTGGGGGATTCCCCATCTCTGATGGTATTTTTTTTGTTTGTTAGCAGTCTGAACTGCTGCTTGGATGAATTTGGTTTTTATAAAGCAATGAATCACCAGATCACGGCAATACAGCCGAGAGTTATGCACTCACTCTAAGCTGTCTCACCCGGGTTTGAATCCTGACCCAGTTTTTAGCTGTCATCTTGGTGTTTCACAGGCAGGATTATTACCTCCACCACCAAAGGTGGAGGTTATGTTTTCACCCCATTCTGTCTGTTGCTTGCAAAATCGAAGATTTTTTCAAGTATATTGGTTAGTCGATTTTGTTATTCTGTCTGTCTGTGTGTCTGTTTGTCTGTTTATCCCCTACAGGTCGCAATTTTAAACCGATCTTCACGAAACTTCACCACATGGTAGAGTTTGTTATAAAGAAGAAGTCCGTTGTTTTTGAGGTCAAAAGGTTGAAAGGTCAACATAGGCCCAAGGTCAACAACTAAGGCGGTATTTCTAAAATCCTCAATTTTCATCCCATTGACTTGAAACTTGAAGAGGATTTGCACATCAGGTCACTGAATTAAACCAGCCAATTATTTTTGAAGTCAACATAGGCCAAACTTCTACAATTTTCAATTTTCATCCGATTGACTTGAAATTGGGAGAGGAGTTGCATGTTTGGTCATTGAATTCAACCACCAATTCTTTTTGAGGTCAAATTTGTTTTA
This sequence comes from Eptatretus burgeri, assembly GCF_056783735.1. NCBI lineage: Eukaryota > Metazoa > Chordata > Myxini > Myxiniformes > Myxinidae > Eptatretus > Eptatretus burgeri. Next base: position 12,043,402 of record NC_140962.1, on the reverse strand, counting down.
TGGATTTCGCAAAAATATCATACTCTGCACAGCATCTTCTTCTTGTTTGTTTGTCTGTCTGTATGTGTGCAGGATATCTCAAGAAATTGTCCACGGATCCGGATGAAATTTGGTGGGCAAGTTGGGTGTGTGACAAGGACGAACTGATTAGATTTTGGTGAAGATCTGGATCTGGATCCGACGAGTAGAATTTAATAAACTGATTCTTCACCATTGAAGGGGTGATGATGAATGTCACCATTGGGGGGGGGGGGAGGGTTGACTCAGCCTGTCATCCTTCCGAGGTCAGCGAAATGAGTACCAGTGTGACTGGGCCCGGTGTATGCCCCGGTTAGAATAGGTGTACCATATCCCTGTGTGTCGTAAGAGGCGACCAGGGTTGCGTCAGGAAGGGCATCAGGAAGGGCATAAAAACCTATGCCAAATCATTATGCAGACAACAAAACGAATTTCCATACCGGATCAGTCGAGGCCCGGGTTACCAACGACCGCCACCGGTACTGGTGGTCAGCAGGGTACCAGTGGAAATTGTGCTACTGCTGGGCGAAGGAGAAGAAGGAGACGGGAAAGGTGAGTCCGGAGGCAGTGGGAGAGGGGGAAGGGTAGAAGTGTGGAGGTGAGAGTTGGAACTCTGAATGTTGGGACGATGACTGGCAAATGGCGAGAGTCGGCTGATATGATGGAGAGAAGAAAGGTGGACATACTGTGTGTACAAGAGACCAAGTGGAGGGGGAGTAAGGCTCGGAGCATTGGAGGTGGTTTCAAACTGTTCTACCATGGTGTGGATGGGAGGAGAAATGGTGTTGGGGTAATCCTGAAGGAAGATTATGTCAAGAGGGTATTGGAGATGAGGAGAGTGTCTGACCGAGTGATGAGTGTGAAGTTGGAAATTGAAGGGGTGATGATGAATGCCATCAGTGCATATGCCCCACATATGGGGTGTGAGATGGAGGAGAAAGAAGATTTCTGGAGTGAGTTAGATGAAGTGGTGGAGAGTGTATCCAAAAATGAAAGAGTGGTGATTGGAGCAGATTTCAATGGGCATGTTGGGGAAGGGAATAAAGAGGATTAGGAGGTGATGGGTAGGTACGGTCTCAACAAGAGAAATGTGGAAGGGCAAATGGTGGTAGAGTTTGCAAAAAGAATGGAATGGCAGTGGTAAATACGTATTTCAAGAAGAAGGAGCACAGGGTGACGTACAAGAGTGGAGGAAAGTGCACACAGGTGGATTACATGTGAAGCAGGAGATACAACCTGAAAGAGATTAGAGACTGTAAGGTGGTGGCAGGGGAGAGTGTAGCTCGACAGCATCGATTGGTGGTCTGTCGGATGATTGTGGAGGTGAGGTTGAGGAAGAGAGTGAGGGCTGAACCAAGGACCAGATGGTGGAAGCTGAAGGAGGAAGACTGTTGCGTGGAATTTAGGGAGGAGGCAAGACAGGTGTTGGATGGTGGTAAAGATGGGTGGGATGATTGGGAAACTACAGCAGTAGTGGTGAGGGAGATAGCTGGGAAGGTACTTGGTGTAACATCTGGACAGAGGAAGGAAGATAAGGAGACTTGGTGGTGGAATGAGGAAGTACAGGAAAGTATAAGGAAGAAGGGGTTGGCGAAAAAGAAGTGGGATAGTCAGAGAGATGAAGAAAGTAGGCAGGAGTACAAGGAGTGGCGGAGAAAGGCAAAGAGAGAGGTGGCAAAGGCTAAGAAAAAGGCATATGACGAGCTGTATGAGAAGTTGGATACAAAAGAAGGGGAAAAGGATTTATACCGATTGGCAAGACAGAGGGATCGAGCTGGGAAGGATGTGCTGCAGGTTCGGGTGATAAAGGTGATAACGGAGAGTGTGGGAGGGAAGTGATAAAGAGAGTGCAGGCAGGATGGAGTGGTTGGAGAAGAGTTGCAGGAGTGATTTGTGACAGAAGGGTAGCTGGAAGAGTGAAGGGGAAAGTATATAAGACGGTAGTGAGACCATCTATGTTGTATGGTTTGGAGGCGGTGGCACTGACAAAAAGACAGGAAGCGAAGCTGGAGATGGCAGAGTTAAAGATGCTGCGATTCTCGTTGGGAGTGACGAGGATGGACAGTATATGGAATGAGTATACTGTATTGGAGGGACAGCGCAGGTAGGACGGTTTGGAGACAAAGTGAGAGAGGCGAGATTGAGATGGTTTGGACATGTGCACAGGAGGGAAGCGGAGTATATCGGGAGAAGGATGCTGAAGATGGAGCCGCCAGGCAGGAGGAGAAGAGGAAGGCCAAAGAAGAGGTTCATGGATGCGGTGAAGGCGGACATGTGGGTGGTTGGAGTGTCAATGGAAGATGTGGAGGATAGAGCGAAATGGAGACGGTTGATCCGCTGTGGCGACCCCTAACGGGAGCAGCCGAAAGAAGTAGAAGATTCTTCACCATTGAGAGATTGCGCCAAATACGATGATGTTTCAAAAATGTATTGGGCCTGATATGTTCTCGTGGATCAGGCATTGCGTCTCTGAGGTGTGTGCTCTTCCGAGTGCCCTTCTGGTTCATCAATATGTGTGTCATCTCTTGGATGGACGGACGTTAAACTGGGCGTCACATCTGACAGAATCCCTCTCTCTCTCCTCTTCACCTCCGCACTCTCCCCTCCCCTCCCTCTCCACCATCCTCTCTCACTCCCTTCTCCCTCTCTCACCCCTCTGCCTCTTTCACCCCTATCCCACCCCTCTCTCTCCCACCCCTATCCTTCTCTCTGACCCATCTCCCCCTCTCCCTCCTCTCTCCTTCCCCTCCCTCTTCTCTCCTTCCCTTCATCCCTCCTCCCTTCCTCCTCTTTCCCTCCTCTCCCTCTTTCTCCTTCCTCTCCCCCCCCCCCCTCAGTATTTTCGTCAGCGAAGCAACGGGTTGTGTTTGCAAGTGAAACAATCAAATAGAAGTGGGAAAAAAGGAAACTGGATCCGTGGAACTTGTGGCATCTTCTCTCCATACATTTTAAACGAACCCACCTATGCTCATCCACAAAGTACGTATACAAACGTGAAGTATTTACGTAAGTATAGATACATAAGGGTTTGCACTCCTTCACATGCACATTTCAACACATTAAAATACACAGTGCATGTGACATTCCCAGACCAGAGAGTTCATAGAACACGATACCCTGTGCAGTGTTACTTCAATTTTCATTAAAAAAAATTTATTTTAATGATAGTTTAAAAAAATATCTGAAATTTAGTGCTATTGTAGTCATCCGGATCATCCCGAACACCTCCCCCTGTTTTACACACCGTCCCCATTGAATGTTTAATTAAATTGAAGTACGTAATGCAAAACTGAAGGTTTTTGAAACTATTATGAAGGCGATTTGTATTCTGCAGTGTTCAGGTATCTCATTCAATTTAAATTAAATAAAGATTGTAAAAGTCAAATAAATAAATTTCCGGTTTTACCGCCATTTTCCGCAGTGTCGATTGCATCACCCCATCTAACACATTACACTAGTTATTCACGCTTGTCGTATGTGTCCACCTATGATGTCCTTAAAAACAGGAAGTATCCTGATTGGAATGATTTTCTATTTTGTTTGACTGTCAGGCAGCCAAGTCACGGTATTCCGAGCAAAGGTATGGTAAAACAAAAGACTGATCTTTCTATTCATGTTCCGATTTGTATTCCAAATATATAATTCGATTGAAATAAGTTGTTCATCCAACATAAACTGATAAGACAGTCAGCCAGATAAACGGACAGGTGGACATGAACCAATTGCTTATCCCCACTTTTTGCTTCATGTACAGGAGAAATATGTTGCCCCCCCCCCTTGCAGGTCAACATCTATACATATAAACATGTCTCTCTGTCTCTGTCTCTGTCTCTCTCTTTCTCTTTCTCTCTGGCTTTGTTCCTTATGCACAGCCACATCTTATAAGTTACAAACTCCAAACTCGGCGTACAAATACAACTTTGTGTGGGGTGTGGGGGTAACACAGGCTATGTGTCCACAGCCTCACGTGGGGGTGTAGAGGGCAGGGGCATAAATTCTCTTTGTAAATGTGTACCGTGTAGCACTACCTGGTGGTGGTGGCAGAGGGCATAGTGAGGAGAGGGGTCAAAGCATTCTATGCACAAGTAAATTTCCAGTCTCCTTCTTGCCCAAATTTTTTGGCAAACACGACGACTAATTGGTCAATCAGCGAAGCGACCGGTAGGCTCTGCTAGTGCATGTAAAATACGCTTTCTGGAAATATAACAAGAGTACATCATGCTCCTGGAAATGAATCAATCATGCAGATCAACCAGGCTGGAACATTTCAGTAATTTCTCGACTATTTATTTCTATCTTCATCCAGAGACTCCTCTTGCATGCAATTACACCAAACTGAGAAATGTCATTGTCAAGCATGAACTCTTAACTTAACATGAACTGTCAAGACCGAGTCTATTTCGGTCCACTGCAGGAGCAAATCCTCCATCTACTCATGTTGAGGGGTGTTTGTTATACTCACCATGCTCACCCTGTGCAGGTTGGCAAGCGCGAGCAGTCGTGGGAATCAGTCACACCATGCAGTGGGGGAGAGAAACATGTATTTAATCACTCGATCACACATCCAGCTCTTACCTTAAAAACATGTGCATTAATAATAATAATTATAATAATTAATAATCTTTGGTGTACAGTATCCAGAGAAATTCCTCTTCAGTGACGCCGTCAATTCAAAACATCATGGAGGAACATAAAAAAAAAAAAATCAAAAGGAATAAGAATAACAGGTAAAATATGGAAGATGGACTAAACAGCAAAATGGCTAAGAATTTGAACTTAACACTTCAATCGCACATTCCTAAGTTAGTTTTCATGAAAGAGGTAAACAGGGTAATCCCTCATATAAGATTTGTCTGATATGCCCCCCCTCAAGTCAATTCACCATGGGCATCATGGTGACCCTCAGGCATACTGACCATTCATATCTTATATGGCAGATATGTTCACATGTTCAGATAATTGTTTGTCAGATATGGAGTTTAATATCATATATGTGAATATATATATATATATATATATATATGTTTATGTACATACATATAATCTTCTATAGTCTATACACATAAAGGGTGTGTGTGTGTGTGTGTCTTTGTGTCCCCTCCATAACTCCAAAACTATAAAAACTTCGCAGCCTGAAACTTTGCATGCAAACTAAGAAAGCTCCAAGGAAGTGCAAGAGTGAAAATTGGGTGTTTGGGTTAATTAAAACACCCCTTTTGAAGATAATTCACGGCCTTATTTAATTACATCCTTAAGGCGATCCTCGGCCACCTCGCTTAAGGTGTTTCCTGGGTTACCTTGTTGGGGTCTGAAGCTCACGTGTGTTTTTGGCATGCTCAATCATGCCTTGACTTGGAACAGGCCACAACGATTTCTTCATGATCCTGTTTTTCACTTTCCTCACTCATATTATCGAATGACTGTTCAATATAGCTACGAATTGCTGGGTACATTGCGATGCTTATAAACGCCCGGAGACACCAGCGTTCGTGGCTTGATTTACATAATTTCCATCCATGTGATAACCTGGAGAATCTCTTAAACGAAGCCGAATTACAAAATTTAAGCTCCACATTTGAACTCAGCAGCAGTTTCGACGCTAAAAACAAAAAGTTTTCATTTGTCCATTTCTGACGTTGCTTCGGTGTTTCTGGGTGGCATAGTTTTATTGATTGCAATTGGTAATAATCGCTTGCGAAGCCAGGCGTTCCATTGGAGTTCTTGCTTGAGTGCTTAAGCCACTTGCCTGGGGCTCACCTAGCTGTTTGATTGTTCGTTTCAAAGCCAACAGAAGTCAGACCCATCACTTCGCTGATGGAAATACCAATTTTTGCGTCATTGCTAAAAAAAATCAAACCAGAATAAAAATTAACTCTCACCCTTTGAACAATCATGAAAATAAATTATTGAAATATCAGATGCTTTTTGTGTCCTTTTTCTCACCTGTCTAGCAAGTCGAGTGACCTGCTTTGTGATGCTTCAAAAGGCGTTGCATAATCAGCGTTTTCTGAATCTAATCGATATGAGAAATGGGATTGAATGAGACTCACATCATTATTTGTGAAGATGTGAACGATGAGTTTTTCTGCCTGGTTTTATATTTGTGAAATATAAAATATATTTATATATAGTATAGAACATAAATATAGTATAAAACATCAAATATAAATATTTTTATATACATATATATATATTATATATATATATATATATGTATATATATATATATATATATATATATTGTTGTGGGTGGCGAGAACGACCGCTCGGTGGGGAAGTTTACGCCGTCCCCCACTGGACTACCGGAAATTTATAGGCCGTCGCTCCGGATAACACCGAAATCGACCGTGAAACGCCAATATCTCGACCGCGTGGCGTAGGGTTAATTGTCCAGATCCAATATACCTAAGTAACCATGAAGTCTTGGCTACCGGGGATTCACGTCCTCGGAACGTCTGGCCGAACCGGATCACTCTACCAGCTACGGAAGAGTATCAACTTCCACCTACCAACTCCGGCTCGGATGCAGTCGAGCGGGCCTGCCCAGGACGTTCTGGCTATGATGTACCGATCACCGGGGATGAAACCCCGCTTATACTCAGACCCGGACCATGCTAGACCAATGTAATAAGGGACAGAAATGAGCTGGGAACATTTCTAATAATTTATTTACAGTAAATAAAAGACAAGAGAAGCGAGACTTAAAGCGAAACCTTCCAACTCCTTCTCCTCTAACCTCTTACCACCTGGCCCTCTCACAAACAACAGCTCTCTCCCCCATGGGCCTCCTCCTCCTTCTCCACTCCGCTCTTTCTCGATCTCATTACCTCTTGTTGCACCATCTCCCTGACCACCACCAACACTTGATTGTGCCACCATCTATATCTTCCTTCTGCTAATGTTACTTGGTATACACCCAACACATACTGAATTGGTCCACAACCTCCACACCAAGAGCAGCTCTCCTTCTGCACTGACCCCGACATCCTCAAGCTTTCTGGCGATGGAAGCACATCTTACATTGCCCGCAACAGGAAATTCAACAGTATTGGCTCCATCCTCCAAAGCTCTTGCCATTTAATGGTACTCCATCTCTTCTGGATCAATGGTACTCCATCTCTTCTGGATCAATGGTACTCCATCTCTTCTGGATCTGATTTTGAGAAATTTCCCTGACAATATCTGCTGCTCTTCCTTCGCTCCAATTGGTTCTTCTGACCACGTCCTTGTTAAAGTGGACATCTCTCTGGCTGTTATCAGAGAACCACCTCACCGCCGTCGAGTCTGGCATTTCACTCAAGCCGACTGGCAGGGTCTCCGAGCAGCCATCAAACTTACAGACTGGTCTCCTATCACTACTTTCTCAAACATCAACTCATCCTGGGAATTCTTTCAAAGAAACTTGCTCTCCCTCATGCACAGATTTATCCCCTCTCGTGTTCAGTTGTCTTACCCTTCCTCCCGCCCTTGGTTTACTGAAGCTTGTGGCGAGGCAGTTGTCCTGAAACAACTTGCCTTTGCCTCATGGAAAGCAAACCCAACTGAGGGCAATCTCAGTTCCTTCCACAAAGCTCGGAACAAGTGTGTATCTACCCTCAGGAGAGCCAGAAAACAACATCTTTCTCATCTCAAGTCTGAACTCTCAAACCTCTCTCCCTCCTCAAAATCCTGGTGGCGTTTAATCAAATCTGTTTCTGGTGTATGTTCCCCCTCCATCCCCTCCCTTACCTCAAATGGCCGCACTGCTGATTCCACACGTGATAAAGCTGAATGTCTAAACTCGGTGTTTGCAGCTAAATCTTGTGTCCCAAACCCATCACTATCTCTACCCACTTTACCCAGTCGCACCCAACTGTCCCTGGACTCTGTATCCTTTTCTCCTGACAAGGTGGAGAGCTTGCTTTCAAACCTCGAGTCAGATTCTGCAACCGGTCCAGACGGCATCAGCCCACGTGTCCTCAAAGCCTGCTCTTCTGCTCTTGCTCACCCTCTCTCTGTTCTATTCACCCTCTCATTTTCCCAAGGTCATCTGCCATCTGCTTGGAAATCTGCTAACATCACTGCCCTGCATAAAAAGGTGCAAAAACAGATCCCTGTAACTATAGACCAATCAGCCTTCTCCCAATCATCAGCAAGGTTATGGAATCCATCATCGCTTCAGACATGAAATCCTTCCTCTTCTCCAATGGCTTGATTTCCAATCATCAATTTGGTTTCAGACCAGGTCACTCTACCCTAGATATGCTGCTACTGCTCTCCCATCAATGGATGGAGGTCCTCAATGCCAGACAGGAAATCCGAGCCGTATCCCTGGACATATCACGTGCTTTTGACACAGTCTGGCACCCTGCCCTACTCACCAAACTCTCTTCCCATGGTATTCAAGGCCATCTCCACTCATGGCTCGCAGACTTCCTCTCCTGTCGCAGTCAACGTGTGGCCCTAAATGGAGTTCTTTCATCCCCTCTTCCTGTGCAGGCTGGAGTTCCTCAAGGTAGCGTTCTGGGCCCTGTTCTTTTTCTGGTTTTCATCAATGATCTCTCGGACTCTCTGGAAAATCCTCTATTTCTCTTTGCCGATGACTCCACCCTCTGCCGTACCATCTGTCATCCCTCAGACCGGCAAGCAGCAGCTTCTTCGCTCACTGCAGATCTGGATAAAATCACAAACTGGTCCAACACGTGGAACATGTCTTTCAATCCAGACAAATCTCACACTCTCACTATGTCTCTTCGAAAGGACCGTTTACAAAACCCCCCATCCACTTTCTCAACAATCCTCTGGAAGAAGTCTTTTCTTTCAAGCTTCTGGGTCTCACGATCTGCCATGACCTTTCCTGGGAAAGTCACATTTCCAACCTTGCCTCAAAAGCCAGTCGCCGACTGGGAATCCTCCGTCGTGCAAAGTCCTTCCTCGGCCCTCTTGAGCTCCTGACCACTTACAAAGCTTTTGTCCGTAGCCTGATGGAGTACTGCTCTCCCCTCTGGGCTGGTGCTCCTGCCTCCCACCTTTCTCGACTTCACGCTGTCGAAACCAGGGCTTTTAAGATCATTGGCATCTCCCGCAATGAAGCTGAGTCTTTGGGCCTCTCACTCAATCACCGCAGGTTGGTCGGTGGTCTTTCTGTCTTCTACCGACTCCTCTCCAGCCTTGCCCCCCCTGCTCTCTCTGCGATTTGTCCCAACCACATTTCCACATGGCGCTCAAGGTCTGCCAACAACCCCCTTCTGGTAAAACTACCAAAATCACGAATCACTGCTCATCTTCACTCTTTCATTCCTCTTTTTTCCCGCCTTTGGAATAAACTTCCTCACTCTATTCTTTCCCATTCTTCCCTTCAGGCTTTCAAAACAGCTGTTCACCACCACCTCTTATCTTCCCCCATCCAAATCCTCGATCTTTTCTACCCCCGATAATCCACCCAAGCCCACTTCCTTCAATTCTCCTGCTTTCCTTCCTGAAAGTCCCTTTAATGTCCATCTTCCCCTCGCCATGTTCCCCGTCCCATCCCCATCCCTCTCCCTTCCACAGTTCACCTGTGTCTGTTCCCCACTGTTTTGTCCCTTCCACTCCCGCCCCTCTTGTCTCATGCCTCCTTGCTGTGAGTTGTGTGTTCGCTCTCATACGAGCCTCGACCAAGGTATACAAAAAAAAAAAAAAAAAAATTTCAACGTCCTCACCTGCACATCCTCCCACCGAGTCCGTGCACCTTACTTTGACACTGCAGAGTTTTTGTGATATAAAACATCAAGTGATCAATTTTGAAGTTTTCATTGATAAATACTCGATACAATAGAGTATTCGCTTTTTCTGAACGCTTGTTTTTGTAAATACAGTATGATGTACTTTGTGTGAGGGATGGGTTCTATATAACTTGTACTGATATAGCAATCTTCTTTGCTCTAATTCACCGTCTGTCCGTCTGTCTGTTCCCAGGTACCGCAAAAACGGCTGAACCGATCGCAAGAATTTTTTGGGTGTGTAATCCTGGGACCCCTTGGAGTAAAATAGGCATAAATATAATAACATGACCCCCTTGATGGCTCCCGTAGGGAGCGGGTGCTTCTAGTGATTAATATGTATGTTTCATGTATTGCAGCATATATATGAGCCATTAAAGTTCTATCGTATAATCTGTATGAGTTAAGTGGTTGTACTCTTGTTGGCAGCATAACGGAGTGAGGTTGCTGGAAGGTGTAGCGAGCTGTGAAGGTGTGGAATGTCCTCACACCCACACCCAATCGTCTGATTGGGGTGTGTTTTACGTTTCCATTCCACTCTCCCACTTCCTGTATTTTTGACCTCGCTTAGCCTAAAACTTTCTGGAAGTCGATCCTTCTCTCTCTCTCCTCCCCTCTATTGTCCATGCTCTATCAGACTATCCTCTAAATGCTGAGTTCCCACCAAGGACATACCATTTTAAAGCCTTTCGTCTTTAGTATGACTTGGCCAAGGTCAGTATCGAACCGCCGACCTACCAAACTTGGATTGAGGGTCTAACCACAACGCCACTGAGCCAGTTCTTCAAAAAAAGATCTCTGAAGTGGGTCTAAAATAGGACAAATATTTCGATCAATTTATTCACCCTGGTGAAGCGAAACCGCAAAATGTTTATCTCAATACACGATTCTCACGTGAGACTGTCTTGACGAAAAAGAAATCCTCCGGGCCATGTCACCCGACCGGTGACGAGATCTGGATCGCGTGGGTCGGAGTAACTTCTAAGTAAGAAAAGACAAAAAAGTCATCAGTCCGGAATATTTAAACCCATATCGTCGTGTCTCACTCAAACGCGAAGCATGTGCAGAGAAATTTACTTCCATTAACCCCTTTCCGCCCCGCGGGCCCACCTACTACCAACCCACTGTCTCGGGGGGCATGCCCGCCGCTGCTGACGTAAGTTGCCCGGAAATGGCGTCTCAAAGGGCAACAGTGCCATACTTTGAGCTTTCATTTTCACTCTTTGCAGCGTATTTAGCACCGAAGGGAGGTGTTGGTGGGAGGGAAGTGGGGAGAGATTGGACTCAGGGTGGGGATGACACAAATACAAAGCTGTGTCCATGTGTTTCCCGATTAAACATTTCATCATTTGCAATGCGGAAAGCGGTACTCATCTTGGTTGACGTTCCCCCCTTGTACATAAAATTAAAATTTCCCTTTATCCATACCATCCTGTGGGGTATGTATGTAGGTATGTATGTATCATGTATATTGTATGAGTCCAGGAAAGGGAATGATGCATGTGGATGACATTAAGCATGTGCAATAGGAGGAGAGTTTTTGCACGACTAACTCACTCGTAGCCTCAGATTCCCACCATTGGTTTCTTGATGTTGTACCTGATGAGGACGAGGCCGATATCTTGTGCGAAATTTGGAACAATATCACGTTAAGCTCTCTTTCACATTCAGCACCTCGTGCAAGACTTGGGGGATTTGAGCACCCACTAAATTAAACGAGAGGAGGAGGCACGTTCATCCTCAACCAAGCTCTCTTCGTAGCACTTACTACCGACATTCCAAACACCCCGTCAATTAATTGCGTGTGTTCAGTCGATTGCGTTCCAACAACTGTGACATCTTGTGCTGTTATTGATTGCGTGTTGTAAGATACCACGGGATCTTTAATGCCCACTGGCTGATGCCAGCAGATATGACACCCGACTCAACATCAGTGTGATGGGCGGTGCCCTTAATACAACAATGCCATGTCTGAGACGCACCGATTCGATAGTCCATTGTGACGTTGGGAATCGAACCAGTAAGTGCACTACTTCTACATCTTGTGGGACGTGTATGAAAAATATGCATTTTTTTTTTGTTTTGTTTGTTTTATAGCTGCCAGGATAGCCCAGAGGTCTGTGTACCCCTCCGAACTGTCCAACCAGGGTTTGAATCTAGACCTTGCTACAAACTGTTACTCCGTTGTGTTGCATGTACCCTTGCGAACCCATCTGTCAATGCTGGCTGTTGGGTGATGTTGAAGACCCTAAAATTCCTGCCACCTTCAGTCGAACTTGAAGCCTTTCCAGCCTCCTCGTGAAAGATTTTGGCCAAAAACGTTCTGCGGCAGATCCACAAGATTCTGGGAATAACTGAGGCTGTTAAAGAAAACACACACACACACCATTAGTGTATATATAGTTTATATGTGTAAACTATATTTATAAATGTGTACATATTTTAATTCCCAAACGGCCAGATATGATATATGTCCATCCGCATACAAGGTCAAACAACCCCAACTGGAGTCTCCAGGCCGTCACCCCCACTGCGCGCGCGCAATGGAGCTCTGTGGTCTGTGAAGGGGATTGGGGGAGGGAGGATAGGGGAGGTGGTGGGCTCACCGGTTGGGTTTGAATCGCGAGCTCCACGTCGGTCTATGGCCGATCATCACCATGGCAATGGTAGTATGTGCGGCGGTTCGGAGTGTGGGATCGCGTCCCGATAGGTGCTCGTACCGGGACTGGCACACTGAACCTGTTGGGATGTCCACGGGTAGGTATCTCCACCGCATCTCTCCTTGCCTGTCATTTACTGTCTGTGTCTATCCGTACACTTGTCTCTCCACGTGAGTCCGTGCACGTGTCATCGTTCATTCCACCTGACAGACATCTGTTCCATGCTGGTGCTTTAAGCTTCTTCTGTCTTTCTGGGTGACTTGTCGCGGTTGTCTGCGAAATTGATTGATTGAATAATAATTAACATACGGTGTAATTCAAGACCCTCTCAGAAAAAATATTTTAAAGAGAGTATATATTATTATGAAGTCTGGTGGTGGCTTGATGATTAAGGTGGGTGAAGTGTAACATCTTGAGGTCCTAAGTTCAAGCCCTTTTTGTGCCATAAATGCCACCAGGTGGGGTTGACTCAGCCCGTCATCCTTCCGAGGTCGTCAAAAATGAGTAGCCTACCATTCGAGTCACCTGCGTCGGAGTGGCGAGTGGCGACCCGTCCAGGATTGTGATTTGTGCCCCCTCGCCAACGAAATCACCTCGGCAGTCCTATGTGCCTGAAAGGAATGGTTATTAATAATAATAATAATAATTATTATTATTATTGAATACATCTTCCATGAGCTTTGACACCTGTATTAAAATTAAACAAACTGTACGTCATCAGTTCATTTGAGATTGTTCATGTGTCCATACAAGCATAAACAAGCTCAAATGAGCTAAGATCCTCGTCCTCTTAATGATGATGTCGTAAAAACGAATATGACGTCATTGTGATGTATCAGTTTTGCGATAAATTATCTGTGCTAATGCCCAGCTTGATTCCCGCAAACAAAATTCAAACAGCTTGCCTAGTTTGAGATCATTTTTTAGGCGATCTCCATTAGCGGAGATATTTTGACGTCATAACTTTTTATTCTCGGAGGAATTTTCAAAATCGGAGATGGTTACTGTCTGCGCATGGTATTTGTGCATATATATGCCAAGTTTCAGGAAGTTTCGATGAAAACTGTAGGCTGTGAAACAAAAAGTCCACAAGAAGAAGATGAAGAACAACAACGTGAGTAAGACTTAGAGATCTTCCAGGAGGATCTAAAAAAAGTTGTTGGATTGTGGTACTGACAGACTTTTGACCGACACGCAGTGTTGAATACCTGTAGAAGAAGAATTCTGACGACTTACCACCACTTATTTAAAAGCCCCAAATATTTGCACCTTATTGTGAGGTCAGCCAGAGAATATATTTTCGGTGCAATTCTTTTACCAAGCCAGGCCAGGCCTGTCGTTTGACTTAAGGTGCCAGAATTTTAATTTGTTCCAAGATGCCGGCAAGAACTCGCCTACTCGGAGAAAGACACGGTGGGATCTTTAGTGCCTACTAATTAATGCCAGCAGTTGAGACAACCAGCCTAATGTGAATCGGATGGGCTGCAGCCTGCCTGCGGAGCGCTAGTCCGACAGTTCATCGTCAGGTAGAGAATCCAACCGAGAATGGGAGCGGCCAAAAACGATATTTAATCAAAAGACAGCATGTTGTACTTCACAAACGTATTGCAGGTCTATGTGAGTGTCAATGAGGATGCAAAATGAAGTGAAACACATGGCAATCTTTTATAACACGTACAGTACTGTGCACTTACTCACTCTCATGTGCAGCCTTGAGGCTGCTGGTTGCATCATTGGTTATGGACACGGTTATGCCACTGTGCACTTGTGGTCATTTCACCGACCTCAAAAGGATGACATGCTGAGTCAACCCCACCTGGTGTTAATTCAGCAGCCAACAGGGCTCAAACTCAGGATCCCAAGCCAGCCACCTTAACCATTCAGCCAACACCAGGCTATCAGTCCTGTGCAAAAGTTTGAGTTATTCCAATGATTTCATACATTTAGGTAAATTCATAAATTTATCAGCAATTAATGGTCAACTCCATAATAATACGCTTCTTCATCCGTCCGTCCATCCATGTGTAATTCTCCTTTCCACCCATTGGTTGAACAGCTCATCTGACTCTCCCCACAACTGTAACCAGAAAAATCATCCGGCCACACTTTTGGTGATATGCTCAGCCAAAGACATCTTTGAAGCCGTCATATTCACAATCGCCATGCACTCCCTATAAGTTTTCCGTTCAGTGCAATACAACTAAAGCGATGGTTAAAAGGGTCATCAAATATCGAAAGGTTGGAGCCAATAGGTATCACGGACCTTGTGAAAGCCACAGTAGTTATTGGTGTCAGCCTTCAGCCCTTCGGCTTTCTGGAGTGGACTTCGCTCGGTCTCTGACAAACCCAGTCTGTAACCAGGGTCTATTTCCCCAACTGGCAAGGCACAGGTGTACTTTGGTATCGTGATCCGAGGCACGTAACCCGAGACCTGTGCAGAACCAGCCGGCGTTATAACCCCTGAGACGGCGGTGCTGATAAGTGACGCCGAATCTTCAACATTTGGCAGTCAAGAGTGGGGTGCGATTCCCTCCGCCACCGCCCGGTCTTCAACAATATAACCGGGATGTTTTATATATGCACATCGGCAGTGTGCATGTTTTTGCTTCAAACAGGTGTTATTTTTTTATTTTCAGAGTGATTGAGGCAGCAGTCTGTTGCCGTATACATCACACAAATAACGATGTGGCATTCTTTCGAGCAAGGGCTTTTATCAGGAGGTTCCTCGGGTCCTTGCTATGATTACCAACTATTTTGCCTTTAACAATTCCACCCGGGACCACAAAACCCATGTCATTATAAAAGTCTTTGTCTGAGGAGTTCCGGGAATCTCGCAGGATTATGACCGAAAACATCTGTCATTATTTACTTTGAACGATGTGTAAATATGCATGAGGAAGAAGATGCAGTGCCTTCAGAAAGTATTCACACCCCTCAATATTTGTCACATTTTGTTGTGTTACAGCCTGAATTTAAAATGGGTTAAATTTAATTTTTCTGTTTGTCACTGATCTTCACAAAATACCCCGTAATGACAAAGTGAAAACATGTTTTTAGAAATGTTTACAAATTGATGAATAATCAAAAGTTGAAATGTCTTGCGTCAATAAGTATTCAACCCCCCCCCCCCCCCAGCCCCCGAGTCAATACATTGTAGAAATGCCTTTGGCAGCGATTACGGATTTGAGTCTTCTTGGGAATGTCTGTATCAGGTTTGCACATCTGGATTTGGGGATTTTGTCCCATTCTTCCTTGCAGATTTGCTCAAGCTCTGTCAAGTTGGAATGGGGAGCGTCAGTGAAAAGCAATGTTCAAGTCTTTCTGCAGATTCTCAATGGGATTCAAGTCTGGGTTTTGGCTGGGCCACTCATGGACTTTCACGTTCTTGTTCTGAAGCCATTCCATTGTTGCTTTGGCTGTATGCTTGGCGACATTGTCCTGTTGAAACATAAATCTTCACCTCAGTATGAGGTCTTTTGCACTCTGAAGCAGGTTCTCCTCAAGGATTTGACTGTATTTGGCTCCATTCATCGTTCCCTCGATCCTTACAAGTCTCCCAGTCCCTGCCGCTGAAAAGAATCCCCATAGCATGATGCTGCCACAACCATGCTTCACGGTAGGGATGGTGTTAGATGGGTGATGAGCTGTGCTCGGTTTCTGCCAGATGTAGCATTTTGCATTCAGGCCAAAAGTTCAATTTTCATCTCATCAAACCACAGAATATTTTACCTCATACTCTCAGCATTTTTCATGAGCCTTGTTGCAAACTCCAGGTGTGCTGTCATGTGACTTTTTCTCAGGAGTGGCTTCCGTCTGGCCACTCTCCCATAAAGCTGAGATTTGTGAAGTGCTGCAGTGGAGAGATTTCTGGCAGGTTCTCTGATCTCAGCCAATGAACACTGTAGTATTGTCATATTGATCACTGGGTTCTTGGTCACCTCCCAAAAGACAAAGGTCCTTCTTGCTCAGTTGCTCAGTTTGCTCTCGGAAGTCTGGGTAGTTCCATGCTTTTTTAATTTCATCATGATGGAGCTCACTGTGCTCTTGGGAATCTTTAACACTCTAGAATTTGTTTTTTATACCCTTCCCCAGATCTATTCCTCCTCTCAATTCTACAGACAGTTCCTTGGATTTCATGGTAGAGTTTCTGCTCTCACATGCACCATCCACTGTGGGACCTCATATAGAAAGGTGCGTTTCTTTCTAAATAATGTCCAATCAATTGAATTCGCCACAGTTAGACTGCATTCAAGTTGTAGAGACATCTCAAGGATGATCAAAAGAAATTGGATGCACCTGAGCTCAATTTGGAGCGTAATAGAAAAGGTGTTGAATACTTACTTATTGACGCAAGATATTTCAGCTTTTTATTTTTAATTTTGTTTAAAAAAAATTTAAAACATTTTTTCACTTTGTCATTACGGGGTATTTTGTGTAGATCGGTGACAAAAAATTTAAGTTTGATACATTTTAAATTCAGGCTGCAACACAACAGATTGTGACAAAAATCGAGGGGTGTGAGAATACTTTCTGAAGGCACTGCAATTGTTGTCGGGTCGTTTATTGATTTGGCTGCTCATGGTCACTTGAGCGTTGCAACTCCACAGCATTTTCACAAATCTCGCTTGATTGTGAGTTGGACAGGTGACCATGATGGGCCATGACATGTAGGAGCCATGCTCTTCTGTTTTGCTTGTGTTTTCTGTGAAGTCTGTGATCGCATGATGGGGAGGGGAAAGAGGTAAATATGAGACTGTTTTGATGAGGTAATGAAAAAAAAATGTGATGATCGATGTGGAAATGCTCTTTTGCTTTTATGAGCAGGAGGAGCGAGGTAGGGAGGACAGAGTGTTGGTAGAGCAGGAGCTCGGTGACTTTTATTCAACGTGGAAGGTGCAGATGTTTAAGGGTGCCAGTGGTGTAGAGTAGGGTTGGCAGATCCCAGAAACCAAATTCTTAAGTTGCACCAGTGGTGGGTGTGGTAGGTGGCATCACCCAAATCCAAGATGGCTGTTTCGATATAGGCTAAAACCAATATTGTCATACATCAAGTAATACTAGGCCGATTCCAATGATCTTGGTATGCATTCTGATAGTTTTGGGTATGCCTAACATCTAATGGAGAGGGTGTCATTATCATCCAAGGTCAATGTCATGAGATAAAGGTTAGTATCACAGTTTTTGTTCAATTTTATGCCTGTTTGACCTTGACCCTTTGATTCCAGGTCAAATCTGATAACATGAAATGATTCCCCATACATGATTTCCTGTTAGTGCCCAATACATACCTAAGCTCTCAAAATGGTCACGATGATGCAATATGCTGTAATATTTTACATACTGCGAAACAGAAGTGTTTGGAAAGTTCCAAAAAAGGTGATTTGGGTTATGCAGTGTTCAGGTGCAGTACACAATTCAATAAAGATTTTAAAGTATGTAAAAAAAAATTTTTTTTTTGAAGTTTACCGCCAGCTTCTTTTACACCACCTTGTTTAATAGTTCTTTAGGTTTTTGTGCCTGTTGTTTGTGTCCTTTATGATGTCATTAAAAACGGTAAGTTTCCTCTTTGGAATTATTTTCAGCTTTGATTAACTGCCAGACAGGCAAGCAGAATGAAAAAAAATATCTCACACCTCTCTAGATGGTTTGTTTGTGTTAAATTTTGTTACCTCTGCCATCGAAGGTGGGTGGAGGTTATCGTTTCACCCCCTGTCTGTCTGTCTGTCTGTCTGTTTGTTAGCAGGAAATCTAAAAAAGTTTTATGGACGTATTCAGACAAAATTTGGTGGACATGTTGGGCGTGTGACAAAGTCAATTTGATTAGCATTTGGTGAAGATCCATATTTGGATCGAGATAGTATATTTATTTAAGTTGATTAATTATTTCATATGCAGCCTGTGGCTGCTGGTTGCATCATTGCTGGGAGTGTGGATGTGCCACTGATACAGTGCTCCTTTTTGTTTCCAGGGAGCTGGTACTTATTTTGTCAACCTCAGACAGATGACAAACTGAGTAAACCCACCTGGTGTTATGTAACAGCACAACAGGGGCTCAAACTCAGGACCCAAAGATCTTAAAGTAGCCACCTCCACCATTAAACCAACATCAGGCTTATTATTTAAGTGATTCTTCACCATTGAGAGATACAGCCAAAGATGATTATATAGCACGATATTTCAAAAAAATTTTTTAGGGATGGGGTATGACAAAACTCGGTGGACAAGTTGGGTAGGTTATAGGAACAAGCTGATTAGATTTTGATTAAGGTCCAAATTCAGATCCGGCCTATCAGTGGGATACAAAATGTAAACTGTGAACTGTAACGTTCTCCAGGTCTTCAGCATAAGAACTGGCGTCTCTCCGATCCAAAAACTTCAAACTTCGAATCATCAGACCAGAGTATCCGATTCCATCGTTCAGTCACCCTACTTTGATGGTGCCTTGAAAATTTTGAGTATTATCACCTTATTCTGTGGTCTCAGCAGTGTTTTTTTTTTTTTTTTGCTGCAACTCTGCCATGGAGACTGGACAGTGTTGGGACGAGATGTTAATGTTCTGTCCTGCTCTCATTTCATTTCTCAGTTGCTGACTTTATTTTCTTCTGTCACATTTAAGCTGAGCATCTGAAAGTGCTTGTCTTGCCTCGGGTAGGGTCTAATTCTTCTTTCTGGCCTTTTCTTGTCAATGTACTGAGCCAGCTTCTTTCAGGCATTGCAAAGTGTATCTCGCATCATTATAGGAGATCTTCAGCTTTTCTGTGATTTTCTTCATAGTGTACCCTTCTTTTCACAGACTTTGGATCTTCACACACTGTTCTGTTGAAAGTTACTTCCTTGGCGCCATTCTGAACCCACACATAGACTTTCAAGCATGGGAACAAGCCGATGAAAACTAATTTCACACATTCACTGATCTGCAACTTTTATTGTGGTTTCTCGTAATTCACATTAATGTAACTGGTGCTGATTACTTCAATAATTTATTATAATTATTTACGTTAAAAAAAATCCACAAACTTTCCTGCACATTTTTTTTTTGTCGTAAGTCTATATTCTTTGCACATGATGATATAATATGCAGAGCAAAAATAAAACTTTTAAATTTCCTAATTATCCCCATGCTTTTTGAAAAAATACTGGGGGATGTTGTAATTGGCACAGTCTGTCTCTGTTCATCTGTCCGCCCCATCACACGATCTCCTCCTAAACGATTGGACAGAAATTCACCAAACTTGGTCGTTATGATTTACCGCATGGCAAGAAGGTGCAAGAGCAGCCTTATTTTTGACCCTGCTGGGTTCAAAAGTTCAAATACCGAAAAATGCAATTACGGGCACTTTTTCAAACATTGTTTAATGAAACTTTGTACATGCAATGAATACTTTGTATATATGTAGATGCAAACTTTATATAAACCCACTTCTTCCTCAATCCCAGAAACATGAGCTTTTAAAAGAAACATGGGCAAAGTTGATGAATAAAGGAACACATCTTTGTTTCAAGTAAATCGATTATTTGCTTTCCAATCGATTAAACTGACGTACAGAAACTCTAACGAGATCTGTCGACTACACGAGTTTCTTCATTTAAAAAGGATTGGAGCCGGGCGTGAACCACACCCCGGGAAACAATCTGCAAATTTGACCCTCCGAGCAAGGATTGGCGCCAATTCCCTGTTGCTGTGAATTTGACTCGTGCTTTGGTTATAACCTTCCAATTCCAAGCTGTGCACCAGGCCGACACACCAGTGGTGAGAGAATAGTGTTTATTATCCCGCCCCCCTGAGGGAGGGAGCGGGATATTGTAATCGTCCGGTTTGTTTGTCTGTTTGTTTGTCTGTCTGTCTGTTAGCAACTTTACGGCAAAACGGCTTTAGTAAACACTATCACATTTAATCCACAGGTGGGCAATGAACCTTGGACGACCCCGTTAACTTTTTGGTCCAATTGGATCAAAGATCAAGGTCACGAAAATATCAAAATCGTTTTTTGCTCATAACTTCGTCAAAAATGATCTGATTTACTTCAAACTAAGCTTATAGTGAACCTTATTCTATTTGTCACTTATAATCCTACCCATTCCTATAGTGAACCAGAGTTGGTGTCAAAGCCACCCAATGCTCGCCTGCTTATACATTTATCGTTTTTAAAAGACTCGTCTAATAATTAATATTTTTGATAAAGCATTGCAGTGAAGTGTGATCCAAATAATTTTAAAGCAATATATGTATTTGTATATTGTAATCAGTAACAAGAGCACAAGTGAGCACAATATACGCCTGAACAAGAAGGTATATACAGAATTGTGCTACTACGTGGAAAACAGCATCCTGGTTGCCATGGCAACCACTTCAGATGACGAACGTATGTCACGACACACCGTCTCCACAGTCTGTACCTATGTACCAAATATGAAACATGAAAGTTGAAAACTTCGGGAGTTAGAGTGCGGATAGGAACGGACGGACGGACGACACATAATATGCCCTGATATATATATATATATATATATATATATATATATATATATATATATATATATATATATATATATATATATATATATATATATATATATATATATATATATATATATCGGGCGTATAAAAAATAGTGTGGTAGATAAAAACATTAGAAAGGAAAAAATAACTTGCACCAAAATTTTTAACATTTTCACGCTCACGCTCACGCTCATGCCGGGGGTATCGCTATAGCTCTCTGTTCTTCGAACAGGCGAGCTAAAAATGCATATTTGTGAAGATCGGTAGGGTCTGAAGTTTTGGGGGTCAAGGTCATCGGTCAAAATTACAAATTTCCATTATAAATCAAAAAATGTTAGGAATATGCGTGTTTACTTTGGAAGACAAATATCAAGTCCTTTATTGGCTTTCATTTGACACCATGACCTTTGACCTTACGTGGCCTTGAAAGGTCAAAATCATTTTACGGTCATAACTTCGTCAAAAATGGGTTTAATTGACTTCAAACTAAGACTAAAATATTCCTTATTCTATTCCTTATAATCAACGTTCAGGTTAAGGATGTATAAAATTTAAGTTTGATCCCCAAAATAACTTTATGCTTTAAATGGGCGGGATTTGTTGTGCCTGGTTAGTAATGAAAATGGGGTAGGAAGAACAAGGAAGGCACACATGGATGGTTTTCTGTCCACAAAAAATGTCCCCACAAGCACTCTTGCTGCGACGGCTGAAGCGATACCTTATCCAGCCACACCATGAAGAGTCATCATTATTAATGAGTCATTATGCACCTCATTTTACTTTTTGGTCTTGGATTAATGTGAGAATGTTGTTTGTACAACTTTCTTAAATGCTCTAATTCTACAACATCTTCATGTCCCCTTTCATTCAAGCAAACTGAAACTCATGGCTGCAGGGATAGCCTCGAGGCGTGTGGATTCATCTCTGAACAATCTAGGTGTGTTCTAATCTCGGGCCAACTATAAATTTTCAAACTGATGTTTCACATACAGAGTAAAGCATCAATGTTTAGCCTGCAGAGAGAAGAAAGTCATCCAAGACGTTTGGATTCCGAGTCCAATCCTTTATTTCTTTACAGTGGTTCCTCCTTGTAATGCCGGAAACCCCTGACGGAAAACCCTGTACAGGAAATAATCACCAGATGAACCAAAGCCAAAGTTATTTAATAAACCAAAGGCAAAATATACTGCTACAAATCTTTTTGATGTCCATTGGAAGGATGATAAGTTGGTTTTATGTAGGTGTTAAAGATCCCATGGTTTATTTTGTGAAGAGGAGGTGAGTTATTACTAACACACTCAACAAATAACTAATTCCTGCTCTAACCTACAGAGGGCACTGCATCAACGGGCCAGTAACACCCCCAGCAATGATGCAAACCAGCAGCGACGTGTTGCGCACCCAATGATCATCCTGAAAATCCATTGACGTCACTATTTCTTAAAACGCTCCTTATTATTTTGTTTAGTCAACATATTATGATGATAGTCTGATAAATTAATTACGCATTGCACTGCAATGATCTACACCGGAGATGATTCAAATAATGATGAACTTACAGTCTGATGGATACAAACTGTGATGTGCCTGCACTGTGATTCATCAACACGTTGATTCATCAATTTCTTTGATTTATATACAATTCCATACCCCTTGACCAATCTCCACCAGATTTTGCATACATTCTGGGGGTATCCAGGGTCAGGTCATGGGCCTAACCCCCACTCCCTCCACCCCCCGCAAATAAATTCCCTGCAGGGTAAAAATGAGTGTGCAGTTGTTTTTTTTAATCACAGAAAAAGAAAAAAAAAACGATGGCGCAATCTCCACCAGATTTTGCATACGTACTGGTACTCAGGTTCAGGACACAGGCATAAAAAATTTCCCTCCCAAAATCCTCCTCCCTCCAGAATTTCTCTGTAGTTACCCGGGATTAGGACTTAGGTACAACCCCACTTGCACCCACCCACCCCCAAACAAGGCAATTCTCCGTATCTTTGTGTGCGTACATCTGAATATCATAGAAAACTCGAAGGGCACTCGGTAGAGCGCATACCTCCGCCACATAATACCTGATCCACGAGAACATATCGGTCCCAATACATTTTTAAAATATCATGCTATGCAGTACGAAATCGTTTTTTGGCCCTATCTGTCTATGGCGAAGAATCACCTCAAAAATTAAATAATTCTCGAATCCAGATCCGGATTTGGATCTTCACCAAAATCGAATCAATACGTCCTTGCCACACACCCAACGTGTCCACCAAGTTTCATCTAAATCCGTCAACAACTTTTTGAGATATAGTGCTATATACCGTTTTTGGCCCGATCTCAATGGTGAAGAATCACTTTAAAAAAACTCGAGTCGTCGGATTCGGATCCGGATCTTCACCAAAATCGAATCGATTCTTCCTTGTTGCACACCCAACCTGCCCACCAAATTTCGTCCGGATCCGTCCATACCTTTTTGAGATATCCTGCACACATACAGACAGACAGACAGACAAACAAACATAGAGAGGGGTGAAAACATAACCTCCTTCACCTTCGGTGGCAGAGGTAAAAATCACAGAAGCTTTGGAAAGTGTCCATTAATGAAAATAAAAATAAATGAGAATAAATAAATGAAAAAACTTTAATGAAAAAAACAAATGCAGGTGTGCAACCCAAGACAATGGGAAAGCACTGTTCGTTATTGCTTACAATGTGTAAGCATGTCCCGCTACTATATATTGTTACGAATTTGGAATTCGATCGCACAGAACATCCAGGTTCCTTTAGCTCAGTTATGTCGATAAGTGAATGTTCCATAGACAGCTCACCTTCCATTGTTTAATGGGCAGAAATCGATTAAGTGCGCTGCGATTCAATTTAATAGTTAGGGAGCGATCATAACACAAAGGGAGCCGACCCTCCCCCTCTTCTGGGAAGAGGAAGAAGAGCCCTCCCGTCCCGTGATTCATGACGTAAACAACTCCCTCCCACCCGCGGTTGTGCGGGCACGAGGGGATGAGTCACGCCGGGAGCGGGGGAGGGGCGGAGGAGGATAAGGAAGAGATCCTCTGCTTGGGAGAGAACTTTTTGGTTTAGGCTTTTGTTCCGTAGGCCTTCGGGTTCTGCTTGGCTTGGGTTGGGGAAAAGGCTTTTTGAAGGCTTTTATTCAGCAGGCCTTCGGGTTCTGCTTGGTTCGGGCTTGGCTTGTAGTAGGCCTTCGGATTCTGCTTGGTTTGGGCTTGGCTTGTAGTAGGCCTTCGGGTTCTGCTTGGTTCGGACTTGGCTTGTAGTAGGCCTTCGGGTTCTGCTTGGTTCGGGCTTGGCTTGTAGTAGGCCTTCGGGTTCTGCTTGGCTCGGGCTTGGCTTGTAGTAGGCCTTCGGGTTCTGCTTGGCTCGGGTTAGGGTTGAAGGCTTTTTGGTTCTGCTTGGCTCAGTTCGCTTTTTAGGCTCTGGCTTTGTTCGGAAGAGAGGTGGTTCGCTTTTTGTGCTTAGTTCATCGAAAGAGAGTTGAGCTGGTTGCTCGGCTCGAGATTGTTGGTTGTTCATCGAGAGAGGAGCACCAGTTGTGAGAGTCGCGCGTGTTTTGCGCTCTACTTCGTCGTCCGGTTTGGCTGGCTCTTCTTGGTTCGTGGAGTTCTTTGTTCTCCGCTTGGTTCCCGGCTTGGAGCGACTCATTGGTCTCATCTTGGAGGTGGTTCTTCGGAGGAAGCGACGCATCGACGGGAAGGATCGGCACCTCGTCTCACCAGCACGTGTTGAGAAGCACGGGAGGATTCGCGGGAGCTCGGGAAGGATCGCGGCTCACGGCGATTGTATCCAGCTCGCTCTCGCTGGAACCTGGGTCCGAACAGCTTGAAGACCACACGAGGTGGAGAGGTTCGAGATAGGTTCTGGGTTTCAGCTCATCTGTCCCTCCGAGTTGAAGTCCTTATTAAAGGCATCAGCCACCATTTCTTGGGTGTGTGTGTGTGTGCGTACGAGTGTTTGTGGGCCCGTCTAACAAGTCGGAAACTGTTAAGTGCCTGTGTTGCATTTGCTTTACATTTCATAATATAACTCGGCTGTAGGTTTTTGCTCGTGTCTTTTTCCCCATCCCCCCATTCATTGTATTGCCTGTGTATGGAAATAAATGTCCCCATTGTTAAATGTCACCTGCTCGTTGTGTCCCTTCCTACATTGACTGCCATGGAGCGTTCGGAATAATTCGCTGGCTGTTTATAAGCCGATAAAACGTACATCTGGTCCGACGGGGCTTGGCGATATATAACCGCTCCGCAATCGCATACGGAACGAGCTGCTAAAGCGGCTCGTTTTCGTGCAGGTCCCGTTGAGGTATAAACTGCCATCATTTCTGTCCGTACGAATCGTTAGGTATATCGACAATTCGGCGATTGACCCTGAAGCGCGTGGACAGAAGAGTTGGCTGGTTTATGGTGTGTTAAAAACACCCGTAGCTGGGTTTCGGCGTTGATCCGGAAGCTACGACTGGATTGCTCATTCGGTGGGTGCACGTGGCAGCAATTGGGCTAAGGCAGTCATCCGCACGCCGGAGTGGCGGGAATCAACAATTATATATCTTCTTCTTCTTCTTTCGGCTGCTCCCGTTCGGGGTCGCCACAGCGGATCATCCGTATGATCCGCATAGTGATTTGGCACATGTTTTACGCCGGATGCCCTTCCTGACGCAACCCTGGTCGCCTCTTACAACACAGGGATATGGTACACCTATTTTAACCGGGGTATACACCGGCCCAGTACACTGGTGCTCATTTCGCCGACCTCGGAAGGATGACAGGCTGAGTCAACCCCCTGGTGTATTAATTCAGTGGCCCAACGGGGCTTGAACTCAGGACCTTTTGGATCCCAAGCCGCTGCCCTAACCACTGCGCCAACACCAGGCTCAACAATTATATATATATATATATATATATATATATATATATATATATATATATATATATATATATATATATATATATATATATCTATCTATCTATCTTCTTCTTCTTTCGGCTGCTCCCGATAGGGGTCGCCACAGCGGATCATCCGTATTATCCGCATAGTGATTTGGCACATGTTTTACGCCGGATGCCCTTCCGGACGCAACCCTGGTCGCCTCTTACGAGTATACACCGGCCCAGTATACTGGTACTCATTTCGCCAACCTTGCCAACCAACCGCCAACCAACCGCCAACTTTTATCACATGAATGCCGGAAGGATGAGAGGCTGAGTCAACCCCCTGGTGTATTAATTCAGTGGACCAACGGGGCTTGAACTCAGGACCTTTTGGATCCCAAGCCACTGCCCTAACCACTGCCCCAACACCAGGCTCAAAAAAAAAAAAAAAATATATATATATATATATATATATATATATATATATATATATATATATATATATATATATATATATATATATATATATATATATATATATATATATTGGCATTTCACCGTCGATGCCCACGTGGCATTTTGGCGCTCCGGGTCCCTTTCCCGTGGGTACACGTGCCCATTACACTAACTCAGTCGCTTGGACCCATGACCTACTCTGGCCAACTACTTCGGTCCCAGGGGTGCCCTCTAGTCAGTACTCATATTTCACCAGCCACGCCCCCAACCGGTCAATAGTCTCCTGCACCCGACAAAAGGTTTCGTGCCTTCGTTCAACACCAAAAACCAAACGACATCCTATTGGTTAATTTAACTAACCCACTAACTTTTATCACATGAATCCCGGGTTCCTTTGGGTGGGATTCACTCCTCCCCCCAATCATTCATTCGCACCATCTCTTCCACATTCACTCCATTCACACTCGGGCCTGCTGACCCACGTTCACTCATCATTTTTTTTCAATTCACTCCAACACTGACGCTCTACCAACTACGTTCCCCTAACTAGCTCGTGCTCCCCGTCATCCCTTATTCTAATGCACGTTCCATTTAACTCTATCGCTAAGCTACGACCCCACTACACGTTCCATGTCTGTCCTTGTTTTCAATCCATTTCTAAATTCTATCCTATATTCCCCCTAACTGATGTTACCGGGTCCCATCGAGGACGGCTCATGCTCCATGAGGCCGGTCTATCTAACGCTAAACCCTTCCCCTAACTAATGCTCCTTTTCCCCCGTCGAGGATGTTCGCTACATCCTGGCCGGGCTCGTGTACTCGTGGCAAGGTTCGACGAGCCTTGCGTCTCCAGTGTGGCGGTTTACAGCACGCTCGTCTCTTTCGTTTGGCCGATACATGAGGCCCTAACGTCGCCCCGTTAATTACCTTACACACTCGCTTTTGGGCTATCTACCATGCAACCGCTCTACCTCGTACAGCCTTACCGGACTCACCTCATCAAGGTCTGCCTCGAGGGAGCATATCGTCTCCCCTTGTTCCTGCGGGAGGTTAATCCGACCCTCGCACTGGGTCTCAAAACATTCCACATGCGCACCCCAATGTCCCTTACCATTTCTATTTGTGTGTGCTCCTCTTTTATTTTGTGCAATTCGTTCACCTCTTTTAATTCCTGCGTCTCTTTTATGATGCCAAATTCCTGGCTCTTCGTCCTCTACCTATCCGAGTTTCCAGGTTTCTTCCTTGATTATCGTGGCTTCACTCGTCGCCTCGACCTTGCCCATCATCTCCGCGGTCCGAACAGCCTCCACACTCCCCCTTAACTCTGTCATTTCCCCACGTCCAGTCCTCATCTCATCCACCATTTTCCGATCCATGTTTTGCATTTCGCCCTTTACTTTTTCCAGCTCCGCCTTCATTTCCTCCTGACCCGCCTTCATTTGTGTTTGTAAGTTTATTCCCATGTTTTGCATATCCCCCTTCAGTGCTTGCATATTCCCATTCATTCGGTTTTCCATCTGTGTTAGTATCTCCACCATCTGGTTCATGTCAAATGGCTTTGGCGAAGCCGATTTGCTATGATCGGGTGTGGATCTGATAGGCATTACTCGGTCGTCTGTGGGGGAAATTTGATACAGGGGGTGCCCAAGCATTGTCACTGTCGCAGTTGCCCCCAAATGTTACCTCTGGGTATGGCTGCAGGGAATGATCTCCCTGAAAGGTGTTGTCCCAAGCCATGGATTCCTCTATCATTGTTTCAGAACCCACCTGAACCAATTCGTCTTGGTCCGCCATGGTCCGTACCGAGAATTAAATAAAATTTGATCCTGCTCTTAATTTCGGGGGGAAGGGGGGGGCGTTGCTAAGCACACCCCTGACTCGAATCCCGTTCCAGATGCCAAATTGTTGCAGGTTCGAATCCCGTAAATGTTTATGGGTCAATCCCACTCCTGACACCAAACTGTCGCGGGCCGACGCGGTTGGGTGAGAAGACCACTAGGTGGGGAAAGCTACGTCGATTCCCACCAGACTCCCAGGAATTGTTGGCTGTCGCTCACGGATAATTCCGTGACGCGGCGGGTCGCTTAACCGACCGTGGACGCCAATAACTCAACTGTGTGACCTCGGGTCCTCCCGCCTACGGAATCAGGTTAACTAATTAACCACACGGTTTAACCACCGGGGAACCACACCCTCGGTACGCCTTGTCCGAACCGGATCACTCCACCGGATCGGATCACCTTTCCGGATCGGATGCAGCCGAGCGACACTGCCAAGGACGTATCGGTGAGAAGGAACGGACCGTTGGGAATAAAGACCCGGCTAAACTTAGATCCGAACCATGCTGGACCAATGAGAGAAAAGACAAAGGCGAGCTGGGAACATTTCTACAACAATTATTTATTTACAATAAGCGAGGAAAAGCATGTGGCACAACAAAGGTTTATTGGGGGTGTAATGCAGGGAAAGATGAGAGAGGTGTGGGGTGCGGAAATTTTACAAGCAACTTACAAAGCAGACACACTGACACAGTGCAGACTTGACGCGAGATTATTCACAGTAACAACAATAAAATATCTTATACAGGCTTACTTAGGCCTAGGTCACATTTGCCACGGCGGCCGTGGGGTCTCCAAAATCTACGGCCACTAGCAATTATCGGGCTGCGCAGTATTTCCACGGTCACACAATGTCGCAGTCACATGTTTTTTTTCGGGGAGCCGTACGGCGTATTTAGAAATTGTGGAGACCGAAAACGTGCGGGTGCCGTACGGTCTTTGATTTGATGTTGCACGGTGACCTTAGGGCGTTCCTGCGGCGGCCAGAGAATTTTCAAGGCAGACGCAAGGTGCCCGCAAGGTGACCGCAGGGGGGCCCTAAGGTGAACGTGCGGCCAGACGGACGGTAACGAATGGGTAAATTATTTTTTTTTACCAGTTTTTTTTTTTGGCTTGTTGAATTGCTACGGCGAACGTAGAAATAAAATGAAAAAAGTTATAACTCCGCGTTATAATTCCACGGCGACCTTACGGCCTGTAAAATATTGTTGCGGATTCGCGCCCGCCGGCGTGCGAACGGCCACGTAACTCGAATCGCGGCACGTCGCCCACCGGACGGACAATCCAGTCGTGACCCTCTCGGACTAACGCCGGGAACCAGTCACGGGTGGACCTTTCGGTCTCACCACGATCGTGCCAATCGGCCCCCGCGTGGGATAGGGTTGCTCGCCAAATTCGACCTACCTAAGTACCCACACGGAGGGTAGACCGGGCGATCGCACCTCGCCGCAGGTCGACTTCCGACACGGGCCACTTTAAGCGACCCGTTCCGTACCATCGGGATAACCGAGCGGTGTTATTCGTCGGCCTCGACGGTTCGATTAATTATCGGGCATTTTAGCCCACGAACAACCCTTTACGTGAAGCAAGATGGAGATTCAATGAAAGAAAAGACGAAGCGAAGCGGGAAAACAGTTCAACATAACTCACATTTATTTTGCGATGAACGGAAAGCACACATATACAATCACACCAAAAGCACATGTAAAAGGAGAAGAAACACAATATTACACAAAAAGCAAATATAAAAGAGAAACACAATGCAGAGCTATCCGACTACCGAGCACACGGCAACACTTATACAATTTTACTTCACAGACGGCGCCGACAACACATATTCCCAAAGCAAAAGAAAAGGACCACCCTCAAGGATGAGGGGGGTAGGCGGGCCTGGGGCCGAGACCGTGTCGGGCCTACCTTCTGATGATGAGACGCGGAGCGGCGGTGGCGCCTCAACTCCGCGGGCCTCGCGGACAGTGTCTGGTAGTGCGACAAAGGGGCCCCTTTCCCACCCCCTATCTCAGCGCGGGGGGAAACAGGAGGGGGTTGTTGATGCTCGGGGGATGGCGGATATCACCCTGTCTCGGGTCCCGCGACGAGCGTCTCCTCCTCGACCTCGGTCGCGTTGCTGGCCTCTCCCTCTGCAGCTCCCGGCACCGACGCGAGCACCCCCTCGTCCGCCTTCGCCGCCGCCACCTCTCCACAGCTCCGTCTAATCGCCCTCTCCGTCTCCTCTCTTGGCTCGTCCCAACTCTTCACTCTTGACTTCTCCCCTCCGAACTGCACTGTTTGGCGAACGCAGCCGTTTATATCCCCCGTGGCCTCGCTCCCCCACCTTTGACCCTTTCCCTCCGACCCTTCACCTCCAACTGGCTCCCCATTGGACCGAGGAAAAGTGGGCGTGAATGCTTTTTGATCCATGAATTTGCATATCGCGACCTCACTCCAACGCCCTGGAGGCGGGGCCAAATCGCCCCACGCTCTCCGATAGGACGGATCAGAAGTGGGCGTGAGTCGTTTTTGATCCGTTTTTCTCGGAAAGTCTGTGATGTTTCTGAACACGCTGCTCGGTGCGCGCCCTACACAAGTCCAGTATCGGTGCCCACAAGTGGCGCGAGAATGGTGGGGATGCGATGGTGGCGAGTTGTGACGGTAAAGGTCGTGGCTGTTGTTGTGAAGCGGCGTTGTGGTTGGTGGTTGTTGTTGTGAAGCGGCGTTGTGGTTGGGGGTTGTTGTTGTGAAGCGGCGTTGTGGTTGGTGGTTGTTGTTGTGATGGCTGTTGAGACGTGGTTGGTGGTGGTAGTAATGGCGGCTGGTCCAAAATAAAGATAGTAAAAGAAAAACGGCTATCCTGAAGAGTCGCAGCCCGACTGAATGACATTTATTCCCACGAAACAACGGGTTTGGGCCTAACTACACATATACTTAGAGATATCTCACCTCAGGGACCTGAATGGTGGTTTGTGAATTTCGTCAACCACAACACTACCCCCTCCCCTTTTTACAGACTCGTCCCGAGTCGTCAAATTTTCGTGTGCCATCATGTGTAGTTTTCCCCTTGTACATTTTACCTACGGATCCCTGAGTGCGACATTCATGGTATTCGTGTCCCCAAAATAAATAACCTGAGGGCTGAGTAACTACCTAAACAAACTCACTCACACGGACGACTTAAATAAAATTGCCGGCGCTAAGACAGACATGCCGGGGGCGCACTCATATTTACAGTACATCTTAACCTTAACTTACAAATTTTACACTAAACCATGGCCCAGGATCAATGAACTCTGCAAAAAGAAAACAGTTAGCAGGGAGCCAGGCTGCTCGCATGCAGTCTCTGACTCAAACAATGCAGGTGACAGGGAACGTGGCCGGCTGCTCACACGCAGTCCAAGGCCTTCCCTTTTGAACTGAACGCAGTGAACCACAACGGTGCATGGGCTGCACAAATGCAGTCTCCGTGCCAGCTCAAGTGGCACACGCAATGAACACAACGAATGGATGGATGAACACAAACATGGTGCACGGGCCGCCACTGCAGGCCCGTGTTGTAGCTGCCAGCAGGGCAGTTCTTGCCGCTTGCAAACTGTTGCCTTGATCCTGGTGCACATGGCAATGAACAGGGGGGTGGGGCAAAGCAAAACTGAACGGGGCTGGTGAACGTGGGCAGTGGGTATGGCATGGCAAAGGCAGCAGGCAAACACAGCCCGCAGAAGAAGGCCGCTGCAGGCAAACACAGCCGGCAGATGAACTGGCCGGCACAGGCCTTGAAGAAAAACAGCCAGCCGGCAGATGAAGTGGGCCAGCACAGGCCTTACAGCAACACAGCCAGCAGATGAAGCTGGCCAGTCTTTGCCGTTCAGTGGAGGTTGGTGGAGGGAGTGCGGTGGTGCTGGCCACTCGGAAGGCGGGCTCGGACCTACCCTACGGTCTCCCTCCCAACCTATCGCCTTTGCCTGTCACTGTCTATACCCACTCCCTGAATTTGTCAAACCCCAATTTAGCCCCAACTTATTTTTATTTTTATTTTTTATACTTCCCCACTATAAATCGTCCCCTAACCCCCTTTACTGTCTTTGTTCGGCTAACCTATCCTGTCACCTAGCCTACTCCCAACCCCTACGTTCCCTTCCCGGAGGAGAACAAGGGAGAGTTAGCGTCCTGTGTCGAGGCCCAACGAAGCCTCAGAATGGCCTCCCCAGAGTTCAGCGATCTATAACCAAAGTGGGTCCAGCGGCCCACAACGAGAGCGAGGGGATGGATGGTGCGGAGGGGTACACTTCCTATCTACCCTATCCATTTAACTGTTAAACTACCCCGGGGCTTTCAACAAGCGCCTCTCGCTTAAACTATTGGTTCTACCAACCCAGATTCCCGTCGCCTGTGTTGGTGTCCTCACAATTTCGGGCCTTGCCCCCCAATTTTCTCTCCGTGCCCTCACACGGTCTCATGGCTGGGACACGTGGCTCCCTTCGGCAGGCACGACCCTCTGCCGATTCTCCGACGATGGCACCCCCGGGCACTACACTGCCTCCGAGCCTACCAGCTCCCTAACACCGGGGAGTGCCCCGCATAGCACCTCCCCTGAAACGCACACGTGGCAGGCTGGCTTCCCGGGCCCCTTTCCGAGGGTCACCCATGCCCACAACACTGCCCACGCGGCTAATGGCGCCCCGGGCCCCCGCACCAAGCAGGCGCACCCGTGCCCACTACGCTATCCCGGCCCCCCATGGGCCCTTGGCCTACCACGGCCGACTAGCCTGGTGCCCGGGGTTCCCACTCAGCGATACTCACCTTTCGCAGCCACGCTCCCAGCCCGTCAACAGGGCTCCTGCACCCCTCCAAACGGGTTTCGAGCCTACACTCCCACCAACAACAAAACAACCTCTATTTTTCAATTTAACTAACCCCTAACTCACTCTACACTGACCCCGGGGTCCCTTGGGCGGGAGTCACTCCTCCCCCCAATCACTCATCGCACCATTCATTCCCCATTCGCTCCACTCACACAGACCCGCTGGCCTCACTCACTCACCAAGCACATGCTTCCAATTCACTCACCAACAACTCTTCAACACACACACCACTGAACTCTGCCATCCTTCTAACTACATCCCCTAACTAACTCGTGCTCCCACGTCGTCCCTTAAACTAGTAGCACGTTCCTTTTAACACTACGTAGCTAAGCTACGTCCCCTCTACACATTCACAAGTCTGTCACTGTCTCCAAATAAATCATTTTATTTCCCAACCTAAAGCTCACTAAATCCCTCTACCTAATCCATTCCACGGGCTCCATGAGGACTTACCCCTGCCCCATGAAGTCGGTCTAACTAAGCTAACCCTTCCCCCTAACTAGTTTCCATCCTGTGCCCAGGTCAAGGGGGTCTTCCACCCCTTGCCCAGGAATCCTGTGCACCCGAAAGTGAGGCTTGCTTTTTTTTTTTTTTTTTTTTTTTTTTTACATGCGCAGCACCAGCGCGGCAACTCACAGCTCGCGCACTTTGCACCTGCCCGTGACGTCATGCAGCTGCACGTGTACCTCGTCCCTCCTTGGACGGTACCATCCGGCAGGGATACCCCTCCTGCCGGATTCCAACCCCGCGTGCAGCCATGACGTCACCGTGCGCATAAAAAAAACACAAGCCCCACGTCTCGAGGGGTTCCCCACGCGAACACGTGCTTTGCCCGTTGGAGCTTAACACACACGATCGCGTGGAGAACCCGTCCGGTCCAAATCCGTAATCCTGCCTAAACTTTGTCCGTCCGCGGGATCGGCAAATCCACCGCGTGCGTTTCCGGACCGGGACTTCACTCTCGCAAGCGAGCACGTGGGGGCCTCGTGCGTTGCACAGCACGGACCGCGTGCTCACTGCTGGGTGAACCCGGCACGGTCCCCGAAACAACTACAGCCGCTACTCGGCTTTCTTTCTTCACATGTCTCCGTCGTCGCCTCCATTCCACCCACGCACACCTGCGTGTTACGACGCTCACACTCCACACCATTAAACTCACACCGGGAGACGCGGCTGCATGTTCACACATGCCGACCGACATCTCCCTTACACACAGCGACCTTGCACACGCTGTCTCTCTCACACTCGGCCGCTCACTCACGCATGCTACCTCCCTCGCACACGTGGCTCCACGCACTCGCGGCCTTCCACTCACTCGTGCCATTTCCCTCACACAAACCATACCACTCACACACGCGGGGGCACTCAACCGCGGTGTTTCATCCATACTGGACGTTTCACTCACACACACGGCCTCACTCACACACGGTGCCTCACCCACACACGCAGGGGAACTCACCCGCGGTGCCTCACTCACACACGTGGGGGCACTCAACCGCGGTGTTTCATCCATACTCCGTGCCTCACTCACACACGCGGGGGCACTCACCCGCGGTGCCTCACTCATACTGGCCGTTTCATCCACACACACGGCCTCTTCCACTTGCGGTGCCCCTTTTACACACGGCGTGCTGGGAAGCACGTACTCTGGCACAATCGCCACCACACCACTCACACACGGGGTCGCTTCCACACACGGGGACGCACTCACACCTTGCACCACACACACAGGGACAACCACACTGGGGATTCGTGTCCCCACAAGGGTCTCCGGGGCCTCTATACCCCCCAAGCTCTCCGTGCACCTGTCCACAGCACCCGTCCCCTCAACCTCGCAAAGCACGACCGAACCCACCTGGTCGTGACTCGCTTCAAGGGGGCATACTCCCTCCCCTCGTTCCTGGAGGAGGCTATCCCGTTGCTCGCACCGGGCCTCCACCCAGTCCGCGAGCTCACCCCCATTATCCTCCACTCCCTCCGTGTGTGTGTGTGTGCGTCTCTAAACCCGTCATTATCATGCAGTCTTTCCTCTATTTTTTCTGTCTCCCGTGTCTCTATACATTTTCTCTCCTGGTTCCTTTTTCTGTCTCTTCCTGGTTCCTTTTTCTTTCCCATCTGAGTCGTTCTTTCTCTCTGAGCCCCATTAGCTGTTCGTTCTCCCTCCGTAGCTCCTCAATCTCCGTTGACTCCAATCTCGTTCTCCGTTTTAGTTGTTCAATTTCACACTCATATAGTTGTTGTTTTCTCTCCCACTGTTCCTCCTGCTCTTTGTTTTCCAATCTCATCGTTTCTTTCAATTGGCTCATTTCCTTCCTGTGTTTCATTCGCTGTTCTCTCACTACTTCTTCCTCGTTTCCTCTCCTGTCCTTCCTTCTCCAGTTTCATGGTTTGCTTCATTTGGTTAATCTCCTTTTTGTGTTTCATTCGCTGCTGTCTCATTACCCTCCCTTGTTTCCTCTCCTGTCCTTCCTTCTCCAGTTTCGTTGTTTGCTTCATTTGGTTAATCTCCCTTTTGTGTTTCATTTGCTGCTGTCTCATTACTCTTCCTCGTTCCCTCTCCTGTCCTTCCTTCTCCAGTTTCATGGTTTTCTTGATTTGGTTCATCTCCATTTTGTGTTTCATTCGCTGCTGTCTCATTACTCTTCCTAGTTTCCTCTCCTGTCTTTCCTTATCCAGTTTCATGGTTTTCTTCATTTGGTTAATCTCCTTTTTGTGTTTCATTTGCTGTTGTCTCATTACTCTTCCTTGTTTCCTCTCCTGTCCTTCCTTATCCAGTTTCATGGTTTTCTTGATTTGGTTCATCTCCCTTTTGTGTTTCATTTGCTGCTGTCTCATTACTCTTTCTAGTTTCCTCTCCTGTCTTTCCTTATCCAGTTTCATGGTTTTCTTCATTTGGTTAATCTCCTTTTTGTGTTTCATTCGCTGCTGTCTCATTACTCTTCCTTGTTTCCTCTCCTGTCCTTCCTTCTCCAGTTTCGTTGTATGCTTCATTTGGTTAATCTCCCTTTTGTGTTTCATTTGCTGCTGTCTCATTACTCTTCCTTATTTCCTCTCCTGTCCTTCCTTCTCCAGTTTCGTTATTTGCTTAATTTGGTTAATCTCCTTTTTGTGTTTCATTTGCTGCTGTCTCATTACTCTTCCTCGTTCCCTCTCCTGTCCTTCCTTCTCCAGTTTCATGGTTTTCTTGATTTGGTTCATCTCCATTTTGTGTTTCATTCGCTGCTGTCTCATTACTCTTCCTTGTTTCCTCTCCTGTCTTTCCTTATCCAGTTTCATGGTTTTCTTCATTTGGTTAATCTCCTTTTTGTGTTTCATTTGCTGTTGTCTCATTACTCTTCCTTGTTTCCTCTCCTGTCCTTCCTTCTCCAGTTTCGTTGTTTGCTTCATTTGGTTAATCTCCCTTTTGTGTTTCATTTGCTGCTGTCTCATTACTCTTCCTTGTTTCCTCTCCTGTCCTTCCTTCTCCAGTTTCGTTGTTTGCTTAATTTGGTTAATCTCCTTTTTGTGTTTCATTTGCTGCTGTCTCATTACTCTTCCTCGTTCCCTCTCCTGTCCTTCCTTCTCCAATTTCATGGTTTTCTTGATTTGGTTCATCTCCATTTTGTGTTTCATTCGCTGCTGTCTCATTACTCTTCCTAGTTTCCTCTCCTGTCCTTCCTTATCCAGTTTCATGGTTTTCTTCATTTGGTTCATCTCCATTTTGTGTTTCATTCGCTGTTCTTTGTCTATCTCCTCATACTCCAGCCTCAGCTTTTCTTTCAATTGGTCAACCTCAGATTCATGTTCTTTTTGTTTTCTATTCCATTGTTCCTCTCGTTCTTTCCTCTCCAATCTCGTTGTGTCCTTCAATCTCCTGATTTCTCCTTCCTGCTTCATTCCTTGCTCCTTTACTTTCTCCTCGTATTCAAACCTATTTTTTTCCTTTTGTCGTTCAGTTTCAAATTCATACTCTTTCAGTTTTCTATTCCACTGTCTTTCTTGTTCCTCCTTCTGCAATCTCGTCATTTCTTTCAACTGACTGATTTCTTTCTCCTGTCTCATTCGTTCTTCCTTCATTACTCTTTCTTGTTCCTCATTCTTTAGTCTGGCCTTCGCTTCCAGCTGTTCGATCTGTACAGTGTGGTTTCTTAAAGTTTCATTTTCCGTTCTCTTCCTTTCCTCTTTTAACACTCTCAGTTCGTTTTGTAGTTCCCTCTCTTTGTTTTGGTGTTTCTGTAACTCAGAAACTTTCTTTTCCAATTCCTTTCTCATCTCCGCACACTCAGACTTTGCTTTGGCTTCTAACTGTTCTTCCGGCTTGCGCTTGTGGTTTTCTACCCGTTTTCCCAGTTCCTCTGTCTCCGTTTTTCCCTCCAGTCCCAGCTTATCAACTCTCTTCGTCATGTCTTGGTCTTTTCTCACACTCCACCGTTTCGACCTTCAATCCCTCCTCTGTCTCCTCCTGGCTTTCTTTTAATTTTTCTAATACCTTCTTTACCTCGTGTCTCGTCTTGCACGTCTCCCGAATTATTTTCTCGCCCGCCCCGACCGCGGGCCTGACAGCCGTTGCACTCCCCCCCAG
The DNA here is from genome assembly GCF_056783735.1 of Eptatretus burgeri. Taxonomy (NCBI): domain Eukaryota; kingdom Metazoa; phylum Chordata; class Myxini; order Myxiniformes; family Myxinidae; genus Eptatretus; species Eptatretus burgeri. Next base: position 12,005,878 of record NC_140962.1, on the reverse strand, counting down.
CTCGTTCGTCCCAGCACGTGGCAGCGCCATTTTCTCACCCGTGGTCCGCGTTTCGCTCCTCGCCATTGCCATAATGCCTGCCTGCAGGCCTATGCCCATGCTCTGCATCTCACCCCGCATTTCTTTCATTTGGTTTTTCGCTTCGAGTGCGTTTCCATCCGTTTTTTTATTTTCCATTTGTTGCGTATTTCTCTTCATTTCGTTGTTCCTTTCTTTCATTTCGGCATTCCTGTAATCCAGTTTGTCATTTATGCTCTGCGCGAGTTCCATAATCTGCCGCATTGTCACCTGCCCTGGCCACTCCCACTGACTACATTTAGTGGTGGAGTTATAATAAAAAACCGACCAGATGAACGGCATCGATGCCTTTCCCAACCTTCTGGTACGGGTTTCTCTTGCACGGTGATCCCGTCCTGAGCCATGGATTCTACATTACTATTACACATACCTAATCCACCCGGCACCCGCTCGCCTTGAGACGCCATCTTGCTTCTCGTAAAGGGTTAATTTAGCTCGCTCGTAATTTGGAGGGAATCGGGGGTCGCTCCTCTCACCCCTGGACCAATTCCCGTGAATTTAGCTGGAGACAGGAGAGCCCGTTTTCCCATTCTCCGATACCAGTGCCGCGAGGAGGGCGATGAGTTTATATCGCACGACCTGACACCAGTGTTGCGGATTCGCGCCCGCCGGCGTGCGAACGGCCACGTAACTCGAATCGCGGCACGTCGCCCACCGGACGGACAATCCAGTCGTGACCCTCTCGGACTAACGCCGGGAACCAGTCACGGATGGACCTTTCGGTCTCACCACGATCGTGCCAATCGGCCCCCGCGTGGGATAGGGTTGCTCGCCAAATTCGACCTACCTAAGTACCCACACGGAGGGTAGACCGGGCGATCGCACCTCGCCGCAGGTCGACTTCGGACACGGGCCACTTTAAGCGACCCGTTCCGTACTATCGGGATAACCGAGCGGTGTTATTCGTCGGCCTCGACGGTTCGATTAATAATTATCGGGCGTTTTAGCCCACGACCAACCCTTTACGTGAAGCAAGATGGAGATTCAATGAAAGAAAAGACGAAGCGAAGCGGGAAAACAGTTCAACATAACTCACATTTATTTCGCGATGAACGGAAAGCACACATATACAATTACACCAAAAGCACATGTAAAAGGAGAAGAAACACAATATTACACAAAAAGCAAATATAAAAGAGAAACACAATGCAGAGCTATCCGACTACCGAGCACACGGCAACACTTATACAATTTTACTTCACAGACGGCGCCGACAACACATATTCCCAAAGCAAAAGAAAAGAACCACCCTCAAGGATGAGGGGGGTAGGCGGGCCTGGGGCCGAGACCGTGTCGGGCCTACCCGTCTGATGATGAGACTCGGAGCGGCGGTGGCGCCTCAACTCCACGGGCCTCGCGGACAGTGTCTGGTAGGGAGTGGGAAAGTGGCCCCCTTGTCGCACTATCTCAGCGCGGGGGGGGGGGAAACAGGAGGGGGGTTGTTGATGCTCGGGGGATGGCGGATATCACCCTGTCTCGGGTCCCGCGACGAGCGTCTCCTCCTCGACCTCGGTCGCGTTGCTGGCCTCTCCCTCTGCAGCTCCCGGCACCGACGCGAGCACCCCCTCGTCCGCCTTCGCCGCCGCCACCTCTCCACAGCTCCGTCTAATCGCCCTCTCCGTCTCCTCTCTTGGCTCGTCCCAACTCTTCACTCTTGACTTCTCCCCTCCGAACTGCACTGTTTGGCGAACGCAGCCGTTTATATCCCCCGTGGCCTCGCTCCCCCACCTTTGACCCTTTACCTCCGACCCTTCACCTCCAACTGGCTCCCCATTGGACCGAGGAAAAGTGGGCGTGAATGCTTTTTGATCCATGAATTTGCATATCGCGACCTCACTCCAACGCCCTGGAGGCGGGGCCAAATCGCCCCACGCTCTCCGATAGGACGGATCAGAAGTGGGCGTGAGTCGTTTTTGATCCGTTTTTCTCGGAAAGTCTGTGATGTTTCTGAACACGCTGCTCGGTGCGCGCCCTACACGAGTCCAGTATCGGTGCCCACAGGTGGCGCGAGAATGGTGGGGATGCGATGGTGGCGAGTTGTGACGGTAAAGGTCGTGGCTGTTGTTGTGAAGCGGCGTTGTGGTTGGTGGTTGTTGTTGTGAAGCGGCGTTGTGGTTGGGGGTTGTTGTTGTGAAGCGGCATTGTGGTTGGTGGTTGTTGTTGTGAAGCGGCGTTGTGGTTGGTGGTTGTTGTTGTGATGGCTGTTGAGACGTGGTTGGTGGTGGTAGTAATGGCGGCTGGTCCAAAATAAAGATAGTAAAAGAAAAACGGCTATCCTGAAGAGTCGCAGCCCGACTGAATGACATTTATTCCCTCGAAACAACGGGTTTGGGCCTAACTACACATATACTTACAGAGATATCTCACCTAAGGGACCTGAATGGTGGTTTGTGAATTTCGTCAACCACAACAATATAGCCAAACGGCATAGGGCCACCCTGAGGCCACCTCAGAAACTCTGCGGCCGCCACACGTTTCAGTCAATTCAGAGGGCGTACGGCCGCCGTATCCTCGCCGTAGAGCAAATGTGGCTTAGGCCTTAACGGACACGCCCAGCACACTCAGACACACACTCAGACAAAGTATACCCAATTGTGAAAGGGACTTTTGCAGACAGGGAGTGAGGGAGTTGAGGTTACAGTTTCTCGGTACCTGAGCGTTTCGGGGGAGGGATGCTCCGTGGTGCGGCACCCAATGGTTGAGTTCGGCCACAACCGTACGTGTGGAGATCGTGTCTGTAGGAGGGGCTCGAGTGGAGAAGAGTGGAGTCCAAAGGGGGGGGGCGAGAGATGAACAGCAGGCAGGACCAGGCAAGAGGCCGTTCGTCGAGGTCGTGAGGTCGGAGATAAGGAACAGAAAGCGGGGCCAGACAGGAGACCTGATTGAGAAGCAAGGGGCGGTTCGACGTCGTGTCGGCGGAGACAAGTGGCAGGAACACTCACTCTCAATGACTCCTTCTCTCCTTCAATACTCAAAAACCTCTCTCAATTCTCCTTCCAACCAACTTGCAATTCTCTTCCCAACCAACCAACTACATGGAGGTCCGCGCTTTTTAGAACCCGGAGGTCGGGGAGGAGCCTTGCCAAAACCTGACGTCATTGTCCGAGCCGAGCTTGCTGATTGGACCGGCCCTTCACGTGGTCCGCCTTTCTGGGCTAGGTTTCAGCCAGACTCCGGTATGGTCCACCCACGCCGCGCATGTCTGGCCTTTGGCAGGTACATGGTGGTGCAGCTTTTAGCGTTTGTCCAGCCGAACGTCAGGATTTTGCCTCTGAAAACGAGTCGTTGGGTAGACGGTGGTACGCTGTGGCCAGCGAAACGAGGGTCGCAAGCGAGATGAAGGCACCGTGGATCGTAAAAAGAGGGAATAAAATAAAAGGGGAAAAATGATTTATTAATCCTAACTAAGAGCCCATCGCAACGCACTCCCTGCTGTCCCGCTCGACAAAAGGTAGGGATCTAACTACACGTATATTAATGGAATAACTGACTCAGGACAACTGTATGTTGTATGCATACGGTTCCGAGAACCGTAACAATATCGTAGCTATAGCATGAACGTTCAATGCAGCACCTTGTGATGTTTTCATTATTTAATTTGTTGACCTCTTTATTATTGAACATGAAGTCAACAGACTTTTGTTCTGTGATCAGCTGAAAATGATGTCCCAAAAGGTAGTGCCTCCATTTTCACAAAGCTTCGATAATAGCGTATGCTTCTTTTTGCACAGCAGAGTATCATTGCTCGGATTTTGAAAGAGTTCTAGAAAAAAAAAGGTGACAGGTCGACATGATTGATTGAGTGTGGTCGCAATAGCATGATCATATGCATCGGTCTCCACTATGAAAGGAGCATCATCATCTATAGCCATTGCTACAGCCATCTCTATATCTCTTTTGAGAGTTTTTAAGGCTTCAGTTGTAGCAGCTGATGGTGGAAAGCTTTTACTTTGTATAAGTGTATGGATCTTCTCAGAGAATTTGACAATCCATTGTGAATAGAAAGGGAACATGCCAACTACCCAACGTAAAGATGGCAGATCGTGTGTTAGTGGCAGCTCCTGAAGGGGCCGAAGGCATTCAGGGTCAGGTCTAATGGAGCCATTACTGATAGAGTAACCAAGAAGATCAATGGAGTTAGCAGAAAAGTTGCTCTTATCAGTATTGCAGTTCAAGTTGTACTTCTTGGCGGCTTTAAGGAAACTCAAGATTAGGGTCATGCTCTTGTTAGCTCCTGCCACAAATAGTGACATTGTCCACATAGGCAACTGTATTGTGGAGATTATCCTCAGCTATGATGTATATTATGCGTTGGAAGCTAGCAACTCCATTCATTACGCCGAAGGGGATTCGGAGGAATTGATACAGTCTATGGTTAACTTCAAAAGCAGTGTACCGTCTTTCTTCTTCCTTTATTGCGATCTGGTGGTAGGTGCTATGTCGAACTAGTGTGCTGAAGACCGAGCATTTGGCAACTTTTCCTATCATCTCATCAAGTCATGGGATGGGGTCGGCATCCAAGAGGGTGAATCAGTTAATTGTCTGAGAGTAATCCACAACCATACTCTGACGCTCGTTGGTGGATACGAGTACTTGTGCTCACCATGGAGATTCACTGGCCTCGATGACTCCTTCGTCAAACAGCCTCTTGATCTCAGCCTGTATAAACTTGGTATCCACAGCCGTATACCGCCTGGACTTGATGACAATAGGTGTAGGTCGGCAGTCAAGCGTGAGGTTTGAGAACAGTGACGGTGGAGGTGCCAAGGCAGTAGCCAGGCTGCATACCTTAAAGGGAGGTTTATTACCATCACAGGGAATCTCGACACTAACTTGCTGTCTCAAGAAGTCGTGCCCAATGTCATGTCGGCACACAAGTCCCGGAGGGCAGTGAGTTTCATGTTGCAGTAAACACAACCTCCATGCATGAGCTCCACAAGGAAGTATCCTCAGGCCTTTGTAGGTGAAGGATGTAAAGGCCATGGAGACCTTGCTCGTAGATGGAGACAGTTTGAGATTGTGAGATTTCACAAAGCGTTGACTCACAAAACTTTCTGAGCTACCTGTGTCCACACGTGCACCGATAGTCAGTCCATTGACTTGAACTTTCAGAAGGGCCTTTGAGAGGCATGCAGGTGATGCTGCTGAGACTGTTGCAAGTAGCAGAATTGCAGCAAAGGTGGATTTGGAGGCAAATGATTTGCAGACCTTTGCAAAATGGCCTTTCCTTGAGAAAAGATTGCAGATTGCGTCCTTGGCGGGGCATTTATGCCGAGGATGTTTATTGTAACCGCAGAAGAAACATTTTGCGGTCACTGTGGCGGATGTTGGTGGTTTGGCCGGTGCATTGGCTGCAGTAGTAGCATCTGAAGTCTCCTGCGTAGCAGTGGATGGCCCACCGTGGGTACTCGCTGCAACAGCCATCAGGATTGAGAGTGCATAGTAAGAGTCTGCCTGCTTTTGGGCCATTTACAGAGTGCAGGCCTGGTCAAAGGCAGACTGAAGATCTGAAGTCTTATTCTCCAAGAGCCGCTGGTGGATATGAGTGTACTTCAGTCCGTTGATGAATGAATGAATCTCTGATTGAGTCATCATAGCATTATGTGGCTGTTACATCATGGAAGTTGCAATCTTTGCTGAGTTGCTTTAGCGCTTGGAAATATTGGTCGAGTGTTTCCCCAGATTCCTGCAAACGAGCGGCGAGGAGGTGTCTTGCAAAAATCTTGTTCTTTGGTTTTACTTACAGTGTCTTGAGTACATCTACAGTAGCTTCATAAGTTTCACTTTCCGCTATGTACTCATATACTGGCGGGGCCAGGGCCAACTCATAATTGATGAGTACTGCTATTTTGTCAGGAGTATGCGAATAGCCACAAGAAAGTTTTAGAATGTGTGATTCCAGTGACTCCATTGCTAAGCTGCTGTGCTGGAGTTTGGGTCAGCATCAAACCGTTCGGTTCTGAGGAACTTATCCATCATTGAAGGTACCCAGTGTAATACATTGAAGTAAGTAAAGCCATAGATCCAATGCATGGCTTTATTCAACTGAATGAAGCAGTTCTGCAACAAAGGAAACAAAAGAACATCATTTCAAAATGGAAGATAAGAGCAAGATGAGTTGTTACCTTGAAACGTGAGATATGGTACAACAAGCAGTCATTGAATGTCTAGTTAGAGTTCGGATAGCAAATGTACCAAATTCACGACAGGGTGTGAACTCTTTCTCATCTGACCGATCCGTCTCCCTGATTGGTGGTATTATCAAGGGGGTGGAATCGTATTTGGAGTGTTTGTGCTTGCTACCTGATTGGTTCTAGCTGTGGTTGGCGTGTATCATTTCTGATCCGGTTTTGGAACAGAAAGACGGAGAATTATGGTCGGTTCCCACGGGGGTTAGAGGGTGAGACAGATGAGGGAAGGAAACACTCAACACGATGGACTGTAAGTGTTAGAAACACAATATGGAAAGAGAGGGCAAAACATCTATTTAATACATATGCAATGCATATATAACCACATAAACATCAGACATTTAACTAAACTATGCAAAATAACTAGCTCTAACTATGTGAGGGTCTCTCTAAGACTCTACAAAACCGCAACTACAGCGCCGGATGATGGAGAAATAAAATTGAAAGACATGTCTTGGACTTTGTGAGTATCTCGATGAAAGAACATTTTCGAAACCCTCTGATACATTAAAACATGTGTATAACTTTCTAGGGGCTGGCAGGATGGCTTCGTGGTATGAAAACATGCACGGGTTTGAATCTCGACCCGAGTATAAACTGTCATTCTGTGTTTTGCATGCAAGACGAGGGAGGCATCAATGGATGTGCCGTCCATTGGCAGGAGATCCGTCTATCAGCGGCGCTCATTCAGTGGACGTTAGAGATCTCTCGTTGTCTTTCGTGAAGAGTAGGTGAGTTATCACCATCTCGGGAGGCAAAGGCAAACTCGAAACCACCAAGCATAATCCTTAACAAGAGACCGCTTTCACAGCACCAACGCTCTGTATAGAGTATGGTTCACTGATGATAATGTTGATAACTTTATGAATTCACTTTTCATCAGCATTTAGGTTGCTGCAAAGTTCACATTCATCAGGACGTTGTGAAATTAATTGAACTGACTGATTGTATATTGTAACACTCCAAATGCTGCAGTTTTCCCTGTGGCATGAAGTCGATGAGTCTACTTTGAACACAAACTTATCTGTGTTAGGCTGAATGAATGTGAGAAAATGTTGGTAAACAAATCAGGTGATGTAGAACATGAATTGACCTTTCTAGTTTTTACATGATCTAAAAATAAACGGATTGTCAAAAAAGAATACAAGGTGTTACCTGGCCTTACAAGGCCAATCAAAGAAAACGATGGACTTACGATAGATTCATCAAACTGGTAGTTTTGCAACCAAATAACTGATAAAAACGCCATGTTATTACACGAATGGGGTCAGCATCGGTCAACGACTGACCTTCTCAGGTTTAGGATACACTAGCGGGGTATGCTTACACATTGTAAGCGATAACGAACCGTGCTTCCCCGTTGTCTTGGGTTGTTCACCTGCATGTTTTTTCATGTTTTTCATTAATTTTTTCATTACCTCCACCACCGAAGGTGAAGGAGGTTGTTTTCACCCCTTTCTGTTTGTTAGGTAGTCGATCTAGTCGAAAAAAAAAAAATTTTTTGAAATTTGTTCTACCCTTATTATCACTTTTTCTGTCGATATGCTTGTCTGTCTGTCTGTCTGTCTGTTCGGTCCAGTGCTCCGTTAATACAATAGCGATTTCGATGAAACTTGGTTGGTAGGTTTATACCATGACCTTGCTGTGTGCAAATGAGAACCATTGCTATGGACACCACCATTGCCTAACAACGAGACTTTGAAATTTTTGAAAAATCATAAAAAATTATTTTTTTCGAAAATCAAAAATCGGGCCACTAGCAACTGTGGGCAGTACATTCAGCCATATTGTCAAACATTTCCAGCCGGATCCTATGAAAACTGTCGGAGAAGATAGACTTTGAATGAACCCTGGTCGAAAACAATAAAACAAGCCGGTAGGCAACATGGCTGCTCGCTCTAGAGTCTAGAGTCTAGATGGAAAGCTGGCCGACGCGACTAGCCGATATTCATGTACATGCTATCAATCAATTTAGCACAATAAATATGATCATCACAACCCTCTTAGTTTGCGCCCAGAAACCGCCTTGTGAAATTTCAGGCATGTTTCCAAAGAGACTCTAACAAATGGCAGCCCTGGTAATTCCATTTATCTATTCGCTAAAGATTTTATTTTTTTATATGATGCTGTAAGACATTCTCCTTGGGCACAAAAAAAAAACAGGTCCCTCGGAGGTTCAGTTTCGGAGGTATTGATTTTTTTGTACAGTCCACAATAAGTGTACGATGTACGATAAAGTATTTTAGCTGTTGCTAAGCAACAGAGGTGTGCATAGCAACCATTCATTTTTGTGTACATGCTAGACACATTATACACATTTCACCCAAGTTTCATCAAAATCAGACTCTTTCCCTTCGAGATATTCGCAATTAACCGTTTCTGAAATGTTCGACATGTACTCGCCCAAAACCTATCTCCTCCTTCAAATATTTTTTGTTAGGGCTGCAAATTGGCATGAAGGGAGCTAGAGATAGATTTCGCACAGAACTCCAAGCTTCGATTGTTCGATATTTTTGACCACTTTAAAGGGCTGCTGCTATGCCGTTGCTGGGGCCCGGGGTCCCATATTCGAAAGCACACGATTCCCAGAAATATTGGTCCTACCTACCAAATTTCATTGGAATCGGTTGAGTGGTTTAGCCCCTAGGCTTGACCAAAGTTTCGCGGACAGACAGACAGATGGAAATGTTCAGAACAAAGGTGCTCTAAGAGCAGCCAAAAATGAAGTTCGTTATATCTCAGAGACTATGAGTCAGATATACATGAAAATGATACGGTAGGTTCATGGTATGTCCTAGTTATGTGTGAGAAAGAACCGTTGCTATGGACCCCTCCGTTGCTTAGCAACGGCCGAAAAACCTCTAAATGTGGGGGTATTTTAACGAAAAATAAATCTGCAGCATTAACCCTTGAAGCTAGAATCATGAATTTTCTTGTGCTTAATCCTTAGGTCATTCCCCATCGAACGGGCCCATCGCGTCAGGTTATCTTGGGTAGTCGACTACCCATGTCCGCCTACCGGCTTGTTCTGTCTGTCTGTCTGTCTGTTGGGTCGCCGAAATAGGTGACCCTTATTGTCAGTAATTCTATCTGTTTGTTTGGATGTTTGCTCATTTGTCATCAGCATAATTGGTAGTAAACATGGGCGGATTTTGACCAAATTCGGGTGTAAGTACATCTTATGATCTTGTGCTTTGGAAATTGTGATGGTTGCTAGGGACGCTTTGGTTCCCTAGCAACAGCCGAAAAACCTTCAAAATCGGTACCGTTCACGCGAAATCAATTCCGAAATCCATTATCCCACGTAGGGTTATGAAATTTGGCATGCATCATCTGCAGGTGATGCTATACCAAATATATTCCAGTTTTTGTGACATATGGAATAGTTTACCTGCAGCGCTCCCTACAATTAGGGTATGCCTGAAAATTGAAGGCCCCCTAACGACCAGGTGAGTGCATCGATCTGAATGAAACTTTGCAGGTTCATAGCACGCAATGAGTACTACAACTTTGCTTCAGGACATATTGACCGATATTGCTTAGGTCAGGGGTCAATGGGCAAAAATCGATAATATGCGAGAGCTGGAGGTGCCTTCACGCCAAATGCTACTCCTCCAAGGGTTATGGTCAAATGGTCATGAAAATTCACACTAATCATCTGGAATACATTGTGCACAAACAATCGAGCCAGATTTTCGATTTAGATCTTTGTTCACCCACAGAACCCCCTCGAACTTTGGGGATTTCCGATATCAAACAGCATTTTTTGTACTTTTCATTCAAATTGATACCGAGTAGTTATCAGTAGATGGAACTCGATGAGATTTGGTATGCATAATTTTAAGGTGATTCTCTATCCGCTGTATGACATCCATTTTTTTCTATATTGGGAAGTCAGTCGATCCCGTCGAATCGGGAAGTCAGTCGATCTCGTCAGTCGATCCCGAAAAAAAAAAAATTTTTGGAAATTTCTTCTACCCTTATTATCAGTATTTCCGTCGATATGTTTGTCTGTCTGTCTGTTGTGTAGTCGATCTCGTCGAAAAAAAAAAATTGAAAACATTTTTTTTCAAAAATAAATTTAAAAAAAATTCTTCTCCCCTTATTATCAGTATTTCCGTCGATAGGTTTCTTGGGTAGTCGATCTCGTCGAAAAAAAAATTCAAAATATTTTTTTTTTGAGATTTGTTCGACCCTTATTATCAGTATTTAAAATGGCGATTTCAGTTAATACAATGGCGATTTCGATAAAACTTGGTTGGGAGGTTCATACCATGACCTAGTTGTGTGCAAATGAGAACCGTTGCTATGGACACCACCGTTGTCGAGCAACGGGACTTTGAAATATTTGAAAAATCATAAAAAATTGATTTTTTCGAAAATCAATAATCGGGCCACGAGCGACTGTGGGCAGTACATTCGGCCATATTGTCAAAAATTTCCAGCCGGATCCTATGAAAACTGTTGGAGAAGATAGACTTTGAATGAATCCTGGTTGAAAACAATAAAAAAACGAAGTTCGTTATATCTCAGAGACTATGAGTCAGATATACATGAAACTGGTATGGTAGGTTCATGGTATGTCCTAGTTATGTGTGAGAAAGAACCGTTGCTATGGACCCCTCCGTTGCTTAGCAACGGCCGGAAAACCTCTAAATGTGGGGGGTATTTTAACGAAAAAACAATCTGCAGCATTAACCCTTGAAGCTGGAATCATGAATTTTCTTGTGCTTAATCCTCAGGTCATTCCCCATCAAACGGGCCCATCACGTCAGGTTCTATTGGGTAGGCGACTACCCATGTCCGCCTACCAGCTTGTCATAGTTTCCAAATGGTAACCCTCTCAACTTGGGTGTCCGAGGGCCATTGAGCATTCCCGCTGAAAATTCAAAGTACACTAGCTCCAAGACAGTTGAACCTAATCGAATGAATCTTTACATGATTATAGACCGTAATGAGTACTACAACTTCACTCATTTGCATAATGACCTATATCGAGTAGGTCAGGGGTCAAACGTCAATAAGTGCATTTTTCAGGCGAAATTACCATTCAAGGCACCCTTGCTCCTACAAGGATTAACCGATACGAATGAAAGTTCATAGGTACATAGTACTTAATGAGTACTACAACTTTGCTTCAGGACATATTGACCTATCTCGGCTAAGTCAGGGGTCAAAGGTCAATGAGTGCATTGTTCAGGCAAAATGACCATTCAAAGCCCCCTTGCTTATACATGGGTTAACCGATTCGATTGCAATTTCGTAAGTACTTAGTACTAGATTAACTTAGATCAGGGGTCAAAGGTCATCGGATGCTCGGCGACCCATGGCCGCCTACCGGCTTCTCTGTCTGTCTGTTTGTCACCTACTGGTCATAATTCTACACTGATCATCATGAAGCTTTACCAAGTTGAAGAGGTAGTCTCAAAGGAGAAGCCTATTTATTTTGAGGTCAAAGGTAAAAGGTCATGTTGAAGTCAAATTTCTGAAATCGTCATTTTTCATCCGATTGACTTGAAATTTGAACAAGATTTGCCGATTGCATCACTGAATTAGGAAACCAACTAATTTTGAGGTCAAAATGTCAAAGATAAACTCAAGGTCAAACTTCTAAAACCATCAATTTTCAACTGAAAAATCGTCAA
>NC_140962.1:11928964-11986464 GCF_056783735.1 Eptatretus burgeri | reverse complement strand
GGATGGAGTAGGATTTGGTGGAGTAGGGAGTAGCTAGTACGTGTTTGGGTGGGGGGAGGTGGGATGTGTACGACATGGTTGGTGGTTTCTGGGGGGTGATTGTGTCGGCTGGGGTGATGGTGGTGGGGTCGTTTGTGCGAGTGCTTGGATTGTTCATCAGTCCGTCTTATCTCGTACAGTACTGTATGTATCGGCCTACAGTTTCCCAGTTTAATTACGTTTCATGTAAATCGTAAGTTCGACTTCTTGTGTTATCAGCCGCAGTACTTGGTTAAATCAAAATTGGCAGAAATCTGGAAATGCACTTTCACACTTGTCTTGAATATCGTGACGTTAGATTGTGGATGTGGCTTTGTCAGGACAGTTATTGATTAATTTTATGGTTTCGCTGTAATTCTTGCACCAACCCTTGCCTATTGCAGAACACTCGGTTATTCTTAAAGAGCTAAACGCTGGAAACTCAGGTCATTTGCCAAGACACCTTCAGCTCCTCTCATGTAAGACCACCTTTAGGATCATTATAAGGATTCATCAATAAATCACTGGCCTGAAATGAAAGTAGGAAAAATGTATGCTGTGAGTATTCTATAAAAATAGACTGCAAAACTTCACTGTCATTCATTTTAAAGTATATTGATGTCTCTTGATGTCTTTGTCCTGCGTGTGGTTCATGTCCGTCTTTATCTACGAGCCTGAGATCAATGTACACATATAAAGAAGTGAAGGAGGAAGGGTTTTGCACTTGCGTTTTTATTGTAATACCAAGTTGTAGAAATTGCTGATCATCCCTGAAATATTTTTCTCCTGCCCTCTTTGGGACGGTGAGGTAGGCGCGTTCGACGTACAAACTGGAAATCAATGCATAAAGACTCTGCAGCCATTCAGGTATCTGAGCTCCCAAGTCCACATCTGGTACGTTCATCTGGATCAGAAACTCTTTGTCCTCGCGTGGATTGTTTCTCGTCTGTTGCTGCAACTCCCCCTCCCCCCCTCCTTGTGATGCTGCTCCGTGCTTGAGGGTCCATGGAGTTTGGTACTCCATTTGATCGGCTGAATGTTTTTGTTTTTTTTTCAGCGATCCCTGTACTTGTACGTTTCGTTTTATTTCGGTATTTTCGCTTTCTTTCTGAAATAAAATTCTGTTCGGTTCATGGCAAACATCAATTTCAAAGCGCAGAAGCTGCAGTTGTGGAGTTTGCACGTCGTTCAGGGTGCCGATGATAACTCGCCTCCTTGTTTCAAGATATTGCGCGATCTTCAACGTTCTGCAGACTGGTTCTCCTTGACGTCCTTCCGATGGACGGTGCGTACATTTACGCCTTGCCCGCGAAACGCCAGGGTGACATTTTATGGATGGGTCGATATTCAAACTCAAGCTGGACAGCTTAAAGTCGAGCGCGCATACCTCGAGCCGATCCTGCCAGTTCTAGTCTTTACTAGATGTCGAATAAACAATTTCATCAACAATTTCATCCCACCTCCTCAAAACAGCAAGCACTGTACATTTATTAGAGCTTAAAAACTTTTCATTTCAAACTTGGAACAGTCATGATTTATAATTTGCACTCATTTTTATTTTTTATCTACACTGTACAGGGAAGGATGATGCATAATTTTTTTGACATCAAACTGCATTATCGAATGTATTTAATTTGAAAAAAAAATTTCTTTATTGGTTTAAAAAATTTTTTTGATTTGGTCTCGAGCCAAGACTCATGTTTTGACGGTACTGTCATGTCTTGAGCCGCAACGCAGGTCTTGGGGGTCACGCCGAGTCTCGAACCGGGATGTAAATCTCGGGGGTCATGTCGAGTCCGAACCGGGACGCGGGTCTAGGTGGTCCCGTCGAGTCTCGAACCTCGATGCTGGTCTTGGTGTTTGCGTTGCGTTGCGTCGCGTATCGAGCCGATGCATCGATTTCGAGCTGGCGCGCTGGTCTTGAGCATCACGTTGGGTTGTGTCTCGAGCTGAGCCGTGGATCACAAGGCGCGAATCTTGAGCCGAACTGCAGGTCTGTAGGGTCGCGTCACGTCTCGAGCCGTGACATGGATTTTGGGGGTGGGCGGTCTTGGGTGTTGAAAGGACTGGGCCGTGCATTGTGTCATTGCAACCCATATACGTATATGCGAATGAGTGGCGACTTACTCGTGAATTATTTGAACAGATTCCACTTCAACTTCTAAACATCGTCATGGGAGCGTCCTTTTTTGTATTCTCAGATTAATGAAGTCACGACTTCGTGCTTTGTACCTTTCGTTTGAATAAAGAGAAAGAGATAATTAAACACTATAAAAGTACAACCCTTTTGGTGGAATCTAAATTGGACAGGCGTAATAATTCACCGGCATTAAATATCCAGGATTATTTTGTGCAGCCACTTCTGTAGACCAGGATGTAATATGGTTACAATCAGCAAAGAAAAACTAACGATCTGCATTTGATCCCCGTGTAACAATGTCTTTTTAAAAAGGAGACATGCACTTAAAAAAAAACACAGACTGCTGCTGTGGTGTGGGCCAGCTCTGTTGTCAAAACGCTCTCGCTGCTCTACATCCCAGCCTGTCCGTCTGTGTCACCGGGCTTTTCAAGCAATATCCCCGAATTAGCCTCGGCGGCCTTGCCGAGACATTTGATGGGTGTGAAAGGCGAGCCGTTGCGAAGGCCCGGCGTGCTGTGCTCCGTCTTGTGTTTCTGCTGTCAGCATTACAGCTGCCATTAAAAACCCAAGGTTATTTGCCAACTGATGGTTGAAGCTCTCTCTGTGTCGATTGCCATCTAGACCTTTTGTTTCTCAGGTCGCACTGACTGCTGGTAATGAGCCAGGTCTCCCGTGTGAATCGATCATCAGCCACTCAAACCAGATGTGATCTTTTTTTTCTCGGTCAAAATCAACTTTATTGACCACATAAAAGTTTCTTATCAAGCGGCTTGGTCTTCATTTTTACTTGTCAAAAACAACGACATACCATTGACTTGTACTGTATTTGTGTAGTTTTATTTGTTTTAGAACTCTTGTCGTTCCCTGAACACTCAGTTATTTCTTGACTCTTGATCTCTGGGTAATGGCTTTTATGAACAATCTTGTTAGCACAATTTTTGATACAAATGAACACTTGGTAAATTATATAAACGAAATGAATTGTACTTGTGAAAATTAGACTGAGGGATGTGCTCTGCGCGCGAGACCAGTGTGGGGCCGGGACCCCGGTTCCCCTGCTCCGGGACCCTGGTTCCCTCGTGCCGAGACCCTGGTTCCCTCGTGCCGGGACCCACGTCTTGAGGGCCAGGACCCTGGTTTCCTCGCACCAGGACCCCAGTCCCAAGCGCTGCACACTGGGTCAAGACCTGGGTCTTGAGCATCACTCCTCGAGCCCAGAGGATCTACTCCTGAGCACATTAAAACATTTTTTTTGTAATCTTGTGAGGCCGCCTGATCTTGTAATCTTGAGATCATCCTGCCTCATGTTTTCTTAAATTTATATCTGACTGATTAGATCAATTTGCAGGTTTAAGGATTAGAGGCTCAGGGGTAAATCACGAGATGAACAAAAATAAATAAATAAATGGCTGAGTCTCTGACCTGAGTATACCATAGTTCTGACGAAATCAGATGATGAGTTCATGCAATTTGTGCAATCGAGTTATCCCCATAAGTTGTATCTTGACGTGTTATTGTGATTTCTCAAGCTGTAGTCAATTTTCCCGCTATTTGGTATTCCTGTTGGCGTCTACCAAGTACCGTTTTGGTGCAAAGCATGAAGCCTTCCCTCTTCCTACCCTCCCTTTCCTCACACGTTTTCTCCACCACAACCTCCTCCTCCCCCCCCCCTTTTCCCTCCTTCCATTTTTTTTCTCCCTTAAATCCAGTGCTTGGCTTTACATGCACATTCTCTTTCTCCAAACTTGGCTATGGTGTTTGCTAAATGGAAAAAATGCATTGTATGAAGTTGTTCTGAACCCAACAGCCTGGCCTGGAAAAATGTATGCGGATGGGTGGTGGAGAAGATGGGAATGGTTGGGGTGGGGGGGGGGATGGGGGTCGGTGAAAGAAGTGTGGAGTCAATGGGGAAGGGGAGGGAGGATACTGGGGAATAGGTTTTGTCAAACGGATTCTTTTCCGAGCTGTAACTTGATGCAACTTTGCCAGCTGACTATGGATTTCTTTTCCCCTCTGCCGGCTGTCCAAATAGCTTTGGAGTTGGTGACAAGTCCTGAATTGGGAACACAGAAAACTATAGGCGTTGCACGTGCAGTGCGGCTTGAATTGCCTCATTACCTCGTTGACGAAGATGGCTATTTTGTAGTAAGTAATATAAACAGATAAATAAATGAAACACGCTTATGATGCTAGACCCAACATTTAGCTTTTTTTTTATGGCGCTCTTTTTTGAAGATCTCAGTGACCTGAGAAGCTGCAATTGAATGTCTCTTTCTTGAGCCTTGACTAAATATTTTGGTGGAGTCGTACTGAGTACAAGTTGAAAACGAACGCAGTTAAAAACTAGAAGGGCACTCGGTAGAGCGCGTACCTCCGCCACGCAATGCCTGATCCAGTGGAACATATCGAGCCCAATACATTTTTTTCAATATCATGCTATATAATCGTTTTTAGCTCTATCTCATGGTGAAGAATCACTTTTAAAAATTAAATAATTCTCATATCCGGATCCGGATCTGGATCTTCACCAAAATAGAATAGTTTCTTCCTTGTTGCACACCCAACGTCCCCACCAAATTTCATCCGAATCCATCCACAACATTTTGATATATACTGCACACAAACAGACAAACAAACAGACAGAAAGCGGTGAAAACGTAACCTCCTTCCACCTTTGGTGGTGGAGGTAATAAAAAGTACTTCAAGTAGTTTTTAAAAGCACAATATTTCATATCTGCAAGATGATGAAGTGTCATTTTCGATCAATTTCATGACGTGGTTTAAATTGGTACGGTCGACGGTACACTGCCATCTCATGTCATAACCCCATCCTTACCCACAATCTCCATTACCCTCATTAACCCTTCCTAACCCAACCCCCTTACGTATGGCTTGCAGTGCTTCCTCTCCTCCTTTCTCTGTCCTTGTTTTTTTTTTTTTCTCCATTCATTCACTTGCTTATTGTGTGTCTTACAGTTGCCATGGTCATACCCTCTGTCACCTTGCTCTTCCATGACCCTCAATCTTGTAGAAAAGAAAAATTAACTAGTAACCAATTTTGGTTGTCAGTTTAAAATATACACATTGTGAATCCAAATACAACAGCAATCTTAATACTGCCAATGCCCATAAAACAATAAATTAAAACTAATAACCAAACGATTTTTGTGATGTGGTGTCTTGGATCAACATCAATAGGTTATACAAATTCATGAATGAGAAACGCTCATCTCTGTCCTTCCATGAAATGTGCATGCATTCTTTTGAGCATCTGGGACAAAATGCACCATTTATTGGCAACAGTGGAAATGCTGATCTGATTATGGTGACATTTTTCACATAATAATCATGACTACAGTCGACAATCAACAAAATTGATTTAAGTAGTGAAGAATGAAGATTAAAAATTAGAAAAAGGACGAAGCTTCATCACTTTTCTTTGTTCATCACTTTTCTTTGTTCATCACTTTTCTTTGTTCATCACTTTGCCAAATAATTATGAAACCTTCAATGCTAATTGTAATGATGGATGTTGTTGACATATTATGTCGAGCATCATAAAAGAGCAAGGTCTAAACTAAATGCACTTTTTGGGGGCGGGGAGGAATTCTAGTGGCTCATGTGACATTTCTAATCATCTAATATGATGTTTCCAAATTATTCATTTCCTCATTTGTAATGACAACAATCGGTTTACATGAGGTAAGGTACGTCAGTAACACAAAGGACATAGGTTTTGGTGATTGGCAGGATAGCCCAGAGGTGTGTGCGCTCATCTTTAAGCTGTCTAGCCTTGGTTTGAATCTCGACCCAGCTATCAACTGTCACCACGATGATTCACATGCAGGGCAAGGCTTCATTGTATCGGCCATCCATCGGAAGGATGTTAAGCAAATAAGCAAAATGGAGGATCAGCCAGCCAGCACCGGTTGTTTGGAAAATGTTAATGAACCCATCGTGTCTTTTGCGAATAGTAGGTGAGTTTTTACTGGCACACTGAACAAATTACAAATTCTTGCCATCTGCAATGAAATGTCAGGGCTGGCTGGCTTGCCAGTTCCGGGAAGATGGGACAGTAAGGAAGTATATCACCCATTGAGTGTATTTTCTAAGTGCTATTAAACTACGCAATGAAAACTATCCATTCTTCCATTGGGACCATCCTCTGTGCAGAGCGTTGGTGCAGCCCACACAATCCTGGACGGGTCACCATTCCGACACAGGATACCAGCAAGCTGACACTCATTTTTCCAACCTCAGAAGGTTGACGGGCAGAGTCAATCCCACCTGGTATTAATTCAACAGCTAAGTGGGATTTGAACTCAGGATCATGGGATCCCAAGCCCAACACCAGGCATAATGAAAACTATATTGGGGAATAAATTATTGGAAGGCATGATTGTTTTCAGGTAAGGATCCAGTATATAGCAATTATTGGTCATAAAGATCTGACTAAAGCAACTTGAAGACTAATTAGAAATGATTCTGCATTTTTCTTGCCACATTTCATCATCAAAGCAAGGCTTGGTAATCTACCAAAACGCATTTGATGGATCACTTTTTGCAATTCCCAAATAAACGACAAAACAGACGCTGAAAGTTTTCTTCTTGACACCAAAACAGAAAATTGCAATAAATAAAAACAAAGTTGAACTTGATACTTTAAAAACAGTTCTTCACACCAATATGAAGGAATTCCCTCCACGGCTTTAAGCAAGTGATACACCACTGTCTCGTGCCTTCCCCATCCCTATTGGCAATTCGCTACCACCATTAACCCTACCTAACTCAACCATCTTACTTACAGGTCACTGTTTACTCTTCTTGTCTCTCTCTTCTCCTCTTTGTTGTTGGCTCATTCCCTTGCTTGTTGTATCCAACCATTGCCCCACTGTCATTATTTTGGTTGTTTTTTTTTCTTAACCAACTGTCACCTTGCTCTTCATCGAGCTGGGATTTTGTAAACAAATATTATATATATATATATATATATATATATATATTTATATATCATATCTATAGGCTTACAATAGCGCGAGAATCAACACCTTGATGAAGTCCCAGACATGACGCCATAATGAGATCCCAGTGAAAAGAGCATGACAGACAGAGGTACGGATGGAAAATTCCTGCAACTTTCGACATAGATTAGCATCAGTTTCTGCTGATTCAGTATTTTACAGCCAGGCCCAGGTTGTGATCTATAATAAAATGTAACATTTTGCTTAACATCAGTCCATTTTCTCACTGGGTAGCAACTGTTCTCTCCATGCCTCTCAAAAACCACAAATCGTGCCAAATTCAACAGCTTGTTGACAGAAAATGGCAGGTTCGGTGAAGCCGAGTGCTGCACACCTAGTGCCCTACACCTAGTGCCCTACACCTAGTGCCCTGCACACCTAGTGCACGCTGATCGACATGCATTTGGAACGTGGCCTGGCCATGCAGCCTGGTGGGCTTTATTGACTCCATCCCACCAAGGACAAGTTGGACTGAGCGTCAGTGGGATCAAAGATCAGACTGAATATAACAGCCTCGTTGAGGCGGAGGACCGTGTTGTGGCATCCGGTATCATGCCGATCGACATGTGTTTGAGACGTGGCCTAGCCATGCAGCTTGGTGTGCTATTTCGACTCCTTTCCACCGAGAATGGATGGGACCGAGCTTCGGTGGGACCACGTGTGGAGATGATGGACTGTGGCAGTAGCCCGCCATGTCCAGGCAAGTGGGGTGTCCCCGGGTGGGATCGGGCGAACCCCAGAGGTCACACGGGGTCATGCGGATCGACATCATCACCTCTGTGGGGTGGAATGGTGATCAAGCTTGGTCCATGAGTCATGGTTCCTTGCTGGGATGGAGATGGTTGCTTCGGGAATGGGGAAGGGAGGGCTCCGTTCAGTCTTGGTACCCGCATGTGGAGAAGACAATTGGTGGCGACACACGCGCACGAACACATGCATTCATACGCACACACGCATTCATATGCAAGCCACACACACGCACACATTCATACGCAAACACACACACACACACACACACACACTCATTCATACGCACACACGCACTCATTCATACGCACGCACACACCCATTCATCATACGCACATATTCATAGGCATGCATGCACACACTCATACACACCATACGCATGCACACATTCATCATACGCACGCATTCAAACGCAAGCACACATTTCATACACATGCACACATTCATCATACGCACGCATTCATACCCATCATTCGCACGCATTCATAGGCATACATGCGCACATTCATACACACGCACGCACGCACACATTCATCATATTCATACATTCAAATGCAAGCACGCATTCATACACATGCACGCACACACTCATTCATACGCACGCACACACTCATTCATACGCACGCACACACTCATTCATATGCACACATTCATCATACGCACGCACACATTCATCATACGTATGCATTCATAGGCATGCATGCACACATTCATACACACGCACGCATTCATACACACCATACGCACGCACACATTCATCATACGCACACATTCATCATACGCACACATTCATCATACGCACACATTCATCATACGCACACATTCATCATACGCACGCATTCATCATGCGCACGCATTCATCATGCGCACGCATTCATACACATGCACGCATTCATACGCATGCACACACATTCACACACACGCACACGCACACACGCATTCATACACACCATACGCATGCACACACATTCATACACACGCACACACGCATTCATACACACCATACGCATGCACACATTCATCATACGCACGCATTCGTACACACGCACGCGTTCGTACACACGCACGCGTTCGTACACACGCACGCGTTCGTACACACGCACACGTTCGTACACACGCACACGTTCACACACACGTTTGCACGCACGCACACACACACACACACACACACACACACACACACACACACACACACACACACACACACGCATATTGTGCTGCGTGTGATTCTCGACGTGATCATGTGAGATTGGGTTGTGTGTGATTATACCTATTGTTGCGGGTACTTAAACCAAGTCATGAGCTGCCTCTCTTGGACCCTCTTCCCGACCTTTGATCCTGAAGTGAACAAGCCGCAGATAACTCTGCAGCATGATGGAATGCCGAGCAACCATGGACGCCAACTGACGTGACTAAATCCGGTCGGGTCCCCGCACCCAAATCTCGCGTTACCTTCCCGGTGATTTAGTTATCCCAGATGAGGAACCATGCTCTGGACGCCCCCACCCTTATCTATTAATTAGGTACGGCCGAGCAAAAGCTTAAGTGGGAAGTGAGCTAAGTAGTGAATCAGTGGGGTGCAACCTCCCATCTACGAATGACCTACTATGTTTAACCAATGGAGAAAATGGACACTGAGCAGATTTGGAAATAAGTGTCTGTTGAAAGGCACGTATTTACTTACAGGAGATTGCAGTGTCACACAAGAAACAGTCTTAGCCCCTCACACTCAAAAGAACCCCTTATGCATTCAACCTTATCACTACACACAACATAGGCACCTCTTCCGTCCAGGAAATTATATCAACAGTGCGAGTCAATGAGGTGTAGACACTGGAAGATGCAAGGGTATATTATATGGTGTGTTTTGTGAAGACACATGAGAGAGAGTCAGTTCTACTCTGTTCAGCACCTGTTCCGCTTGGTGCTTTGGGGAGAGCTTCGCTTGGCGCCTTTGCGTTCTTCTTCAAGCACCTCTCTTTCCCTTTGGCACTTTGTGCCCAACTGTCTGCGGACGTCTTCATGCAGTTGGGTTACTTTTTCTAGGTTGGTGGCAGGATTTGTACTCTGGCCACCGTAAAACCCTTCATTCCGCAAAACCCATAAACGTGATGTGCGGTGGTTCCATCTCTGATTTATTTCCAATTGTGACTGGAGTTCGTCAGGGGTGTGTATTGGCCCTCATACTTTTCAGCGCTTATATGGACTGGATTCTGGGGAGGATGTCAGAGAGATCAAGGTGCGGTGCATCATTTGGGAGTGTTAAGATCTCTGTCGTTGATTTAGCAGATGATGCCTTCATCTTTGCGGAGACTCGGGATATCCTTTTGGGGGTTCTCGAGGTGCTGAATGAGGAGTCAGAGTCGTTGGGATTATGGGTTACCTGGGTCAAAACGAATATCAAAGCTTTCAATGACATCTTGGATGCTGTTTTCTTGTCTGTGCCTGTTTGTGGTGACGATTTTGAAGTCACGGAGAGATTCGCTTACTTTGGTAGTGATATTCATGTCTCCGCTGGCTGTGAGCCAGAGGTCAATAGACGTCTGGGTCAGGTCTGGGGAGTCATGGATTCACTGGACCATGGGGTGTGCCACTGTCGGTACGTATCCAAGACGACGAAAGTCCAAGTGTTCAGGTCCTTGTTGCTTCCAGTCTTGCTCTACGGATGTGAGACTTGGACTTTGACCAGGGATCTAAGACAGAGATTTAACTCCTTCGATGCCAGGTCTTTTCGGAAAATCCTTGGCTATCGCTCGTCGGACTTTGTGTGCAACGAGTGGTTGCTGAGAGACACTCAGGTGAGATTTGTTACCTGTATCGTCCGTGAGCGTCAGCTGCGGCTGTATGGACATGTGGCTCGTTTTCCTTATGCTTATCCTACTCACCAGATTCTCTCAGCAAGGGAGCCTCGTGAGTGGAGGAGGCGAATGGGCTGACCACGCAACTCATGGTTGCAGCAGCTTGATCGGCATCTTAAGGAAATAGGGATGGGCCAGGCATCTGGCTGAGGGATGGCCAGACGGAGGCCCCTGGAGTGGATGCAGCGACGCACTGCTCTGGCGCAGGCTCTCATCCCTGATCTGACCTTATTTTGGGGTGTGCTTAGCTAGGCGCCTTATCGTTCTGCTTGGAGTGCATCACTTTCCGCTTGGTGCCTTCTCGTTCCGCCTGGCACTCTGGAAGCCCGGTCAACCCAGCCAGGTCTCCTTCCCTCAGGATCTGGTCTTGGAACTCAGCCCTCAGGGACATCCTGCTCTGCACTGTACTTGAACTGCTCTCTTCTCTTGAACTGTACTGCACTCGATCTGCACATGAACTCTCCACAAACTACTCGGTCTGGAGTTTTTATTGCCCCTGGACCGTCTTTAATCATGTCTGCTTTCAGCATCCAACACCGATTGGCTGTTGCGCACTGAGATCCAGCCGCTGGGATTCTTCCCCAGAGTGCGGGGGTGGGGTGCTGGTCTCTGTCATGCCACGATGATTAGAAAGCTGGAATGGTGAGGGTTATGACATTTGCAAAGCTGAAATTCGCTTGTTCTAAGTACTAGTGAGGTGATGTCGTTTGGCAAATAAGCATGAGAGTGGAATTTTGAGTACAGGTGTCGGAAAATGAAGGATTATGGATGGTTGTTTGGGAATGAAGTTTGAATATGGAGTTGGAGAATGTAGGTTTGGGAAGGAGAAAGAGAACAATGGGGAAGGTTCTCACTGCAATCACAATGCATTTACCAATCCCTGATACGAGAGGATGGGAAACCGAACTAAACAGAATCACTTTGGAAATATCTAAACCCCAGAGTTATTTTATTGGTTGAATATAACTCACCAGGGTCTTTCCAAAACCGCAACAATATCACACACGCACACGCACACATTTAAACATCCCAAACATTTAAACATTACATTTAAACATTGGTGTGTTAATGGAGGAGTCTGTGCACATGTACAAGGACATGAGCAAAGTATAGACAAGTGAAACCAGTTTGTAGGATTTCAATCTGGGATCCCAGCATCCAATGAGCTATGTGTTCAAATGGGAATGCCAAAACACGCAAACGAGCAGTGATGCAAACTAATGTCAATTTGAGCTGGGGATACATCCCTTCTTTTGGTGAAACCGTAAATAATCTTTTTGTCAAGGTACCCTAAAAAAAAACCTCTTTAGATTAAATAGTAAGCCGGCCAGGATTAATTTTATTTTCCATCTGCCGACCGTATTTATTTCTGCCGTCGTCCTCCCCTAGGCAATTGTGGACAGAATTATGTGATTGCTGATGAAAATGAAAATAAAATTGCTTGATTGAAATAATTTTGATTTTTTTCCACTTTATAATTACAATTGTTAAAAAAAACTAACCTTGTGGAGTGTCTCAATAATTACCTGGGATTTGCGGGATAGTTTAGAGCAGTGACAACCTTCTCAAGCCAAGGACCAACAACATTTGGCAAGTTAAACACACTACTGTGTGTGTGTGTGTGTGTGTGTGTGTGTGTGTGTGTGTGTGTGTGTGTGTGTGTGTGTGTGTGTGTGTGTGTGTGTGTGTGTTTGTGCGTGTACGCACGTGTGTGTGTGTGTGTGTGTGTGTGTGTGTGTGTGTGTGTGTGTTTTTAAATATCATTATGTTCTCACACTCAGTGCAATGAGCCTGGTGTTGGCTTAACAGTTCAGGTGGTTGGCTTAAGATCTTAGGGTCTTGAGTTTGAGCCCCTGTTGTGCTGTCGAAATAATACCAGGTGGGTTGACTAAGCCTGTCATCCCTCTGATGCTGGCAAAATGGGTACCAGCTTACTGGTAACGGGCACAGCTGTGATTCCAGAAAATGATGCAACCAGCAACCACAGGCTGCATATGAAACAGCAACTCGGTGCAATTTTTGGCACTGCAGAGACTTCAATTAGCTTCACAAAATCTTTGGGTGTATGAACTAAAGGACAGTAGTTGTTAACATGTTAACTTTTTTAGGATGTAAACTTTTTGTTAAAATTTCCTGTGGCTGTTGGTAATGTCAGAGGGTGTCACGGGCATCATTTTGGTCCCCAACCTGTGGCTCGTGGGCAGCATGTTGCTCTTGAGCCACAGTTTTGGGGACCACCGGTTTAGAGGTATGTGCACTTGCCTCAGCTGTCTAGCCTGTCTAAATGTAGAGCGGGGAAAAAAAGTGGGGAAATGGGAGGAAATGGGTACTGTGTCTATTATGGACATGCCTTGCTCTGGAAAGAATTTTTTTGAAAGGTAAATACAATTGCTTTCTATTGCAGCCGAGTCTGTTTAGTTAAATCCCAAGGGACCTGCTTTTTGTTTGGAGTCTGCAATAGCAGTGGATTGGTGCCACTGCAAATGATGCAACTAACAGGATAGATTTCCGTCAACCCAATGGTATGCTGAATTTACCATTATCTTGAGCCGTTAGCACCATTTAGCACATTCTTTAAAAGCGTCACGTTCGTACGTGTGGGGCCAATATCGCTCGGGTTTCAATGATCACACTCACTAAATTCTCAGAATTTTGGACTGTTGTTGAAATTCCTGCATGCTGTGATGCAGTTAACTGAAGCTGAAGTACACAATAGTCTTGCTATCATGTTTTTTTTTTTTTTCCCCAAACAATAAAGGTTGCCTGAAATCAACCGGGTGCCATGAACTGTGCGGTTTTTAAATTTCGGCAAAATACATTCAAGGTGTCCAATGCGCCTTTCGCTTCCTGCACAAACTTAACTTTGGAACCAATTATCAAATATTTGATGTCTGTTGATAGAATCGCTGACTTTGAGGGCTAATCTTTCTATCACACAAGTGGGAACAAAACATGTTTGCCCGATCGTTTAAAAGTAAAGTTTCCACAACCGTTCCTCTGGGGCATTCAAGCAAGACAAAGCGGGAATGTTTTTTGACTCCCATTGAGCATGAAAAGTAATCTGACACTTGGCTGTTCGTAGGACAATTTTTGGGCATTCTGTGCTGTGGGTGATGTTGGCTTGCAATGCTCTTAATGGCCATCAAACTGTCAGCCCTTGCGCTGCCAACATAAATAGCTATTGCAGCGAGACATAGCCGACACAGATGAAAAGTCTCTGCCTAGCCACAGAAGCCTGTTTCTTTGAGCACGGAAAGTAGTTGCAGAGCACAAAGTGCTTACTTTCTAGACTTCTCTGCACCTTGCAAGGAGATCTGCTAATAGCGGAGGACAATTGTCGAGCGAGTTCATGTGAAAGGCTTCGGTAAATTACTTTAAAAAATAAATAAATAAAGAAGCTTTTCATCTGTGCACAGTTTTACAAAAACGATTTTGAATTTGTTAAGAGGTAGACGATAAATTGAACTATACATTGGCAGACATCTGAATGTTACTATTATGGAATTTTGCTTCTTGTTTGGTCTTAAAATTAGAATCTAAAAAGGGGAAGTGACTCCTCATTTGGAACGCTGTCCTTTGTGGTCACGGACATGTAGGACTGCTTTGCTGGAATTGAGTTTGTTGCAATTTTTGCCCTCGAGCTCTGGCCACGAAAGGGTTTCACGGTACAGAGCCAGCGATCCGCAATGGCCAAGCCACGGCTGCTGGCACGCCGCCGATTCTGAACCGTGGCCCACTGTCGGGTAAGGTGGAGTAGCTTGTGGAAGTTTAGGCTGAAGATGCACTCGCGGGGATAGAATAGGCGGCCGGGATTGGAAAGTGTTTCCGTGTCCAGACTTTTTCTTGGACTCAAAAGAGGAATATGACGCAAAGCTAACTATTTCGGTCCTCGACTAATAAAATCGGGTTGCTTTTTCTTCCGGGCAAACTTTGCGGTTTATCGAAGAATTTAAACTGTTGGTGTTTTAAATTTTTTTTAATCAAAAACATTTCGGTGATGAAAATGGCCTTTGTTTACTTGCCCCCGATTTGTGGTGTAGCAGGCCAGCAATGTTAAAAAAACAAACAAACAAACAAACAACAGAAAAACAGCCTTGCGCTTTGCTTTTGGCACGGGCAAACCAAGCACCCAATGTTCTTTGAAGCTCTCGATGTCTGTGTTACAGTTGCAGCATGTTGTCTGCACACCACCGCTGTTGTCATGCCAGAAAGCCCTTGGCATGTTTGTCCCTTTGCCCTGTGCCGTCGACCTGGCATGGTATTATCTGTTGTTTTCTTGTGCAGTGATGTCCATTTGGCACATGTAGTATTCCAGTTTCCCATAAAGCAGCAGATGAGTCACGGCTAATTCTTTCCAAGGGCCTGAAGAGGGCTTTTGGCCTTCGAGCAGCTGCAAGTAATTTCAAATTTTGTGCCAATAAGGGTGTCAAACCCACGTATGTACATTAGCTGTCCTTTTGATCATGCAAATATTGTGGGGGATTAATGTGCTGATTTGTAACCTATTGTGTATTGTATTTTGATTATGGTGTTCTCAAGGGCGAACAGAAACAAAAGCATTCATCAGCCATTGTGCTCTTCTTTTTTTTTTTTTTTTTTTTCTTTTTTCTTTTTGAATCCAAAGGAAACTTTTACCAATTCAACAGCAGTGCAGGTGTGATAGATCACATTCGGCATTGAAAGCTAACTTGTAACTTCAGACCGTGCACAATTCATTGTCGTTCACAATTAAAGAGGGAAATATAATTCAGAAGGTTGACTTCAGTTTGAAGGTTTGCACTAATACATATTACCAAAAGCATTGCGACAGCTCGAAAATATGCAGGGTACCAATTCGCAACCGCTTATTTACAACTATGTATTTGATTTCTCATCGGGTGTTGATCCATCTTTGGCCGCAAGCACAATTCGGTCCCTATGATGAACAATTTGTGCTATATTTTGATGGATGGCAAGCTTAATACTTCACCTTCAGAGCAAGACAATGCACAAGTTCCTTAGTGATGTTTGTTCTGTCGACTCTGGCCCTCAGGTGGCGTTTCAAGATGTCCCAGAGTGGTTCGGTTGAGTTTGAGTTGAGCCACCACTGTAGATTGTCATCATTATTGCCCTCAAACCAATTCCTAACGCTACACTATGACAGGGTGTGTTCTCATGATGGCAATCGTTATTGCCCTCAAACCAATTCCTAACACTACAGTATGACAGGGTGTGTGCTCATGATGGCAGAGGTAAAGACTCTAGTTGCAGTATTTTTTTCAAAACTGGAAGTGCAGCGTTGTCAAAATGTCATGGGGATGTATCTAATATATAAAGCTCATTCTAACCATTGACTGACTCATTCACTTACTCGCTCACAAACTCGCTGACTGATATTAATGTTTAAGAACTTCCGGGTGACATAGAAAGCTGAAATTTCTCTTGCCAACAGATATCAAAACCAATACACCGGGGAAAAAAAAAAAAATCACGAACCCTCAGAGTGTGTTCGTAAATGAAGATATCAAGAAATGAAAAAATAAATGCAGGTGAGCGACTCGAGACAATTGAGAAACGCGGTAATTTGGCGTGCCGATGCACTGGGAAAAATAACAGAACCGTCAGAAAGCGTCCGTAAATGAAAATATAAATAAATGAAAAAAAACAAATGCAGGTAAGCGACCCAAGAGGATGGGGAAGCACGCACGGTTCGTTATTGCTTACAACGTTGTAGCATACCCCGCTAATATATTGTTACGGATTACGCGGGTTCCCACGGCCACGCACGACCGCTTCAGCCCAAACGCAGTCGCGCGCCCGCCGAAAGCCAGAATTCAGTCGTAGCCTTCCGAATAACCCCGAAAAACCTGCTACGGATGCCTAAACGCACCATAAACTTGTCAATATCCTGTCCGCGTGGTACAGGGTCAATCGCCGAATCTCGATATACTTAATTATCCACGCAGACAGAAATACCGATAATTTATACCTCGACGGAGGTATAGGAACGCCATCATCTTCCGGTGTGGAGCCGCAAAGCGCGCTCGTCCCGTGTGCGTTTTGCCGAGCGGTTTTAAATCTCCAAGTTCCGTCGGACCAAATCGTCACGTTTATCGGCCTTAATAGCCAGCTAATTTCCCGAACGCGTCGTGGCAGTCAATGGTAGGAAAGTGACGCGACGAGCAGATGTACATTCAAACAATGGGGCATTTATTTTATACAGCAGGCAAGCAATCGATGGGGAAATAGGGACAAGACACGAGCAAAAGCCTACAGCCGATGTATTCAATAATGTACAGTCATGCGCTTAATCAGTTCTACTTATTCAGACAAGGCGCCACAGACTTTCATACAAAAACTCAGGAAAAGAAAAGGGCTCACGAGCCTTTATTTGAAACTCGGGAGCCTGGTTGACCAAGGGCTCCGAGAGGCCGTGCAGGTTACCTGGCCGCCCCTAGTAACGGCTCGAGGGTCTTCAGGTCGGTGACCCCTGTGTCTCTGTTCCACCTGGGCCATCGCAAAATGCACCAGTCGCTTGAGCAGCTTGGCGGGCGGCTCTCCTTGGTCGCTTGGCCTTCCCCGCGGCCTGGTCGATCGGGCCTGGCCAACGACGCTTCAGAGGAGCGAACGGGCCTTGCTCTCTTAGAGTTGATGCTCTTTCAGGACCTGCTCACTCCTCAGCGTCGCTCGACCGACTCAGGGCCGTCTGCTCGGACCGTGACATATCTTGCTCGACTCCGGCTGTTCGACGCGCTCCGTCTCTGGCTGTTCGACGCGCTCCGTCTCCGGCTGATGACTGACGACTCTCCACTGACGACTGCCCCTGGCGACTTCTCCCGTCTCCCAAAGACCACTGCTTTTGGCGACTGACAACGCCAAAGCTCCGACTCCAACTCCGACTGGCTCTGGCGATTCACTCCGCCCTTTTTATAGCCCGAGGGGGGGGGGTGAAAAGCCGCTCCCTGAACCTTCACCCGAGACTGGCTCCACCCCCTTTCGAACCTTCAACCTTCATCCCTGCGGGAAACCCCGCCTCTTACGTCACAGGGTGATTTTGGGGGAAGACGTCTTTTTGATCCAAATATGCAAATCAGTCGCTTCGCGGCTGTTTGCACACGGACGGTGTAATGTGGCTTTACTGTTGTGCCGCTGGTTCGCAACCAACGGCATTTTGCGGCTGTCGAGGAGGAGGTGATGGTATTATGATGTTTGTTTGACGATGATGGCGTTCCTGTTGTTCGGGGATGATCGGGTTTTTGTAGATGTTGTTAAAATAAAAGATAGAAAAAGAATAACACCACCTCAAAGATTCACAGCCCTTTACACATCGGTGGGGATTCTAACCTAAAACATGTACTTATCGAAATAACTGATCTCTGGGGAACCTGAATGGTGTTTTGTGAATTTCCACAACCGTAAACAATATGTATATGTCTAATATATAAAGCTCATTGGAACCCTTGATTGACTCGGTGACTGACTGATATTAATGTTCGGTACCTTTCCGAGTGACGTTGAAAGCTGAAATTTTGCGTGCCGATGGACATCGAAGCCGATGCACCGGGAAAAATCACAGAACCATCAGAAAGTGTCCGTAAATGAAAATATGCAAAAATAAGTGCAGCCTTGTTGTGCGCACTGCAGGTCAGCGACCAAAGACAATGGGGACAATGGGAGGTCATGCTGCAACTGTTGCTATTTATGATGTACCTATGTACAAAGCATGGTTCAGCATTGCTTACAATATGTAAGCATACAGCACCAGTGTATTTATATATTTAATATAAATGTCTTTATAACCACTCACTGACTCACTCACTGATATTAAAGATCGGTACCTTCTGGGTGAAGTAGAAAGCTGAAATTTTGCGTGCCGGTGGACATTGAAGCTGGTACACCAGGAAAAAAATCATGGAATCGTCGGACAATATCAATAAATGAAAAGAAAAAAATGCAGGTGAGTGACACGAGACAATGGGGAGGCACGACGGTTCATATGCTTATACAATTTTTAAGCACACCCTGCTAGTGTTTGTATATGTATGTATGTGTATGTATATATATATATATATATATATATATATATATATATATATATATATATATATATATATATCATATTCTGCCTTTGTACCTAAAATATGCAAATTAACATTGGGTGTTGTTTTTTTTTTGTTCTGGGAAAATGATTTTACAGGGTCTAAGTCATAGTGGAACACACACACACACACACACACACACACACACACACACACACACACACACACACACACACACACACACACACACACACACACACGGACATGCAGATGAATACATGAGGTACAACACAGGACCATTGGATGAGACCACCTCATCCACTGAGCTTGGGGTTTGCAGAACCATCATTTCCATGGGCACTCTGGGTACTATGCCTGGTGTTGGCTTAATGGTTAGGGTGGCGGGCTTTGGATCCGAGGGTCCTGAGTTCAAATCCCGCTCAACTGTTGAAATAATACTAGGTGGGGCTAACTCGACCTGTCATCCTTCCGAGGTCAGCAAAATGAGTACCAGCATGCTGGTATCCTGTGTCGGAGTGGTGACCCGTCCAGGATTGTGCCCAATATCCAAGGAGACTGCTTAAGCAGCACCAACGCTCTGCACAGAGTATGGTCCCAATCTCCTCCTCTCCTCTCTGGATACTAGTGACACCACAGTAATGGTGCTGTCTCTTTCTCAATGCACTCAGCAGGGCATTTCCTCAGGAGGAATTTCTTCCTCCCCATGAATAAAAATCTATGGACATTGTCTGTGCTCTTATCCTTTTCAATGCTGAATGCCAAGCAAGGAAGCAGCACCAACCATTTTTAAGATCGGGTTTGCTGTTCTCTCATTTTTATCATTCATTTTTTATTTTTTATTATATATATATATATATGCATTTCCTTTTACAATCTTCTCTTGAAGGGTAGTAGGGCAGTTAAATAGGCCCCACGTGTACCCCATGAATACTTATGCAAACATACTTTTTTTAAGAATCCTTAAGGTGTCTAGTTACCATTTTTAGATGTTAACAAGGAAATTAGGTTGGTCTTGGGGTCTACTTGGCTGCCGTCTTGGATTTTTGACATGCCCAATTATCGAAAAACAGAAATTCTCATAACTTTTGAACCAAACATGCTAGAAATACAATTGAAACATCTATTCCATACAATGTTGACATGCCAAATTTATTTGTAATATTTTTAATATTTGATAATGCTTTATGGGTCATACTTCTCAAAATGGTGACAAAAACATGCCGAAGGAATCGTACACCGTCTATGCCCTGTGTTGGGTCCATGGTGGTTAATTGGCACATATAAACTGACCAACAACATTGTAACTCTTATTTCATATTGTATGGGCCTTACTTACTGGCATCTGATAACTGTGTCAGCAATGGTCATTCCTTGTAAAAAAAATTTGGAACCTTTTGTCTTGTTTGTCAGTTTTGCTAGAACTCCAAGTCCATGTTGGGCCTGGGTAAGAATAGTCTCACTCACCTTATGTATACAGTATAAATACCCTAAAATGAGGTAGCTTCATGAAGTGATAAGATCCTGGAACTTGAATTTTAAATTAAATACATCTAGCATAACCCGCACTCTGCGCGACATGTTGGGGTGGGTGTGTTTGAGAAAGGAACTGATGCAGAGTATCAGTAGTAATTTTACTTTAATGCAGTAAGTGGAATACGATTTCACTGTTTCAGAACCATTTTATTTACTTTTTTTGTACCAGGCACCTCATATGGTCTTTGAGATAATGTAAGCCGAATATCACGTTACTCGAGCGCAGAACAAAGTCGAAGATAGCGCGACACGAAACCACAAACTCGGAAATAATATATAAGATCATAAGAATTTATGCTGTTTCCCATTGTTGCCGTGTTATACTTACGTCTTACCTTCCGAGAACACTAAATAATACTTTGTTTGTTTCAGGTGTTAAGATTTCTTTTTGCATTGTATCAATGTATGGGCCTTACTCACTTGACCCCGTTGAAGAATCTGTGGTCATTTACTGCATGGAAACTGAACAAAACCTTTGTTACTCTAATTTTAACATTGTACAGTCCTTACTGACTTGTGTCTGTTGAGGCAGCGGTGGTCATTCGCTATATGTAAACTGACCAACATCATTGTTACCTCTGTAAACGATTTTTCCTCAATTGCTTAATCATATTTTCTTCTGGTTTCAGGTGCATGCAACGGCGACGGTGCAAAACTCGTCTGTAGAATGTAGATAGACGTATTGCTGAGTTGGTGGAGGGTTCACATCATAGTCAAGTAGAAACTAACCCAACTCTGCCTAAAGGAGAAAAACGCCCAAGCACTGAAAGTCCAGTTAACTCTCAAGCTTAAAAAAGTCTCTTCCCCCAACTGTATCTTGCATGTGACTGGTATTAATAGTTATGGGAATTTTACATCATTTAGCAGTATCAAAGCAGATCCCATCGAGAAACTGGCCTTCCTGCATATGACATCCGTGATAAACGTTTAGCTGAACCTTCAGGGTCTTCCTATCATATGGAGAATACATATATGCAGTCAGATACCTGATACCTGAGTCAGAAGGTGTTGAACTGGACGCCATTGGTTATCACAGAGGATGTTACCAGTACTTTACAATGTCCCTTAATCGGCTAACTGAATACAAAAACCAGCCCTCAACATCTCACGCGGCACTTCGGCGATCGCCTCGCTGAAAACAGTCAGAAAATGTTCTTTTCGGCCCTGAATGCATCTTCTGTGATAAAAATTGATCCGAAGCTACCTGGGCGATCAGGCAAAAAAAGGAGAAACCTATCAAGTTCACCCTACCCACAGGTTGGAAGCGTATTGAACCTCGAGCATTAGCGTTTGGGGAACAGCAGTTTATAACCGCAAGGTGAAGGATGTTGACCTTTTTGCAAGAGAAACTAAATTTCACCCAAGTTGCCGACGAGATTTTACGAAGGCATACCGCACTCATCATCCGTGCTGCAGAGAATGCAAAACGTGATGACACTGAGCAGGTTCAAAAGTTATGAAAAGTTCTGTTTTTTGATAATCGTGCATGTCAAAATCCAAGATGGCAGCCAAATAGACCCCAAGACCAACCAAATTTTCTTGTTAACATCTAAAAATGTTAACTAGACACCTTAAGGATTCTAAAAAAAAAAAAAAGTATGTTTGCATAAGTACTTTGGGGGGGGGGGAGGTGCGCGTGGAGACTATTTAACTGCCCTACTAAGGGGTTTGAAGTCGAAGAGCTTGGGATTACTGTAAGGTTTATGTCCAAACAATAAAACTTTAATTTTGCTCATCATTCCTCCCTAAGCAAACTGGCCATCCAGTAAATGTTGCCATATAAAGGCTTTCTACATATTACGTATACAAAAAGAACGAAATTTGCCCCCACCCCAAACCGCCCACTTTTTATCTAATAAATACATCCTCCCTTCTTTTCGAAGTGGCTACATAATTTTGAGTTTTAAAAAAACCCATAAAACCCATGGTACTTTACTGCTGAGGTTTATAAACATTTATATTATTGAGGTTTGTTTGAAAGACCATATGAGAGACTAGAACGGTTTGTTGGTGGTACAAGAGTAACAATGGTGAATGTTTGAATTTATTTATTTTTTCATTGAATTTTTTTTTTTCCAGAGCAGCTCGGCAGTCGGCTGTACAGCCATGCCATTGCACCAGAAGTCTGAGGGCTCAGCCACACTACTGACTGGAGAGGCCTTGCCAAGCCAGCTGGAAGGCTTTTTACCTGGAGAGCGTACGTGGAGCGACCAGTTGGGCTGTGGACAGCAGGGTGCATTTGCAGCCGGCCTCACACTCCCTCCAGACCCATCATTTTTGGCGTACCCCATTGAGGCAGCCGTTAACAGGGGTCAAACAGAAGGACTGGGGTTTCTTTACCCGCGTCCCATGCTTTTTAACAGTGTGGCGATTCCGCCCATAGGCTATGGGCCTTTGGCACAGCTTGCTAATTCTCCTCTCCTAGGTAAATCCAGAACGGCCTACTCAGCTTCCCCATTTTCTGCTGCTCTCACTTTTATTCCCAGCAATATTGGATATGCGGGACATCAACCATTCCTTTTTCCTCCATCTGCTGGGAGTCTGGAAATGCAGCTTTCGAAAGGCCATGGACCAGCAATGCGTGATGACCACATTGAAGATCATGGTTTCACAGACATTTGCAGCCGGCATGTGCCGGAGACTCCAGTAGGTGACACTGATAGCATTTCCAACTACTCCAGGGCCTACTGTTTTGCTGAGGCTATAAAAACGGGGATTGAGGATGGACGAGGTGCAATAAGAGAAATTGGTGACCTTGGCTGTAGTCTGCCTGAGAGTGTCATGTCTCTGGCATTACACGAAGCTCGCAAGCGACCATATGACGAAGAGCAAACAACAAGATTGCCATTTGACTTGGCATTACCACGTGGACATGATTCTGATACGTTACCCCAGATCATGTCTCCAAAGTCCTGTTTGTACAAGTGCCAGTCAGAGGGACGACTCGTGACCTCGGCGTTGACTCAGATGACAGGGTCTAATGATGGAAAATTGCAAGAAAGAAAGTTGCATTTGAACAAAATACCTTCTCCAATGCAGAACTCTCACTCCCTGTGTCACAGTTTTCCAGGCTGTAACTTGTCAACCGCTTTGCGGCAAGAACAGGAGGTCTCCATGACTTTGGCTGGGCATTGTGCAATGACAAATGTGGCTTCTGAGCATCCGAAAATTATTGAAGCACTTAAGAGTCCAATTGTACAAAATAGCTCACATCATCGTCCTACTGGCTCCATATTGCATATGGAAGACAAATCTGCACCAAATCATGGTGTTGGACAAACACCTGGGCCTGTAGAAGTATGTTCATGTGAAAGTATTCCACCAAGAGGACGTCGGGCTCGAGGAGGCCGTGGTCGTAGAAGCGGCGGCCGCCTGAGCAGGAGCTGTCCAAGCAGTTTTTTGTCACGTGCACTACGTAAGGCTCGAGCAACTGAGGATGCAACCAATAGCATCTGGTTACCTTCCAGCCCCTCTTCATTAAGCCATAGCTTTCCAGGCCGCAGTCTTTCCAAAGCATTTCGCGCTGAACTCGGTGGAAGCACTGGAAACCTTCACGTTTCGACTTGTGGTAGTAGGGACGTGGGAGCAGTCGCCCTCGCCTCCGATAGTGACGAGGAGCTGACAAACCTGGATTGGCTTCACGAGAGCAAGAACCTCCTTCGATCTCTCAGTTTGGGCGCAGGACCTGGTGGTCTCCTCCAAAGCTTGAGCCCTACACATGATGCCGCAGAAGGGGGTTCGGATGGCACTGGGAAATCAGAAAGCACGGACTTCTGCGAGGGAGGTGCGGTTGCAAAACCCCCGTATTCGTTCAGTTGCCTTATTTTCTTGGCCATCGAATGCTCATCCGAGAAACGCCTCCTCGTGCGTGACATTTACAAGTGGATTCTGGATAACTTCCCGTACTTTGCACACACAACCACCGGCTGGAAGAACTCGGTTCGGCATAACCTGTCTCTCAACAAATGCTTCCGACGTGTGGAGAGAGACAAAAAACAGGTAAGCTTGTGCAGCCATGTTTTGTTACAATGCTAATTGTACTTTATTTTGGATCCAGAGCTTCTGTCATAGTCCATTGTTTCCACTTAATGCTTCAGTTTGTGTCTCACTAAACCAATTTGTAATTGCTACTCTGCAGAATGTACTATCTACAGAGCGTCGATGCTGCCAAAGCAGTTTCTTGGCAAGGATTATAGTGTGTGTGTGTGTGTGTGTGTGTGTGTGTGTGTGTGTGTGTGTGTGTGTGTGTGTGTGTGTGTGTGTGTGTGTGATTTTGGTGTAGTGCATCTTCCGTAAACATAAAAAAACCCATAAACAGGTTTGTTTTTTTGCCTATTTTTGAGCTTAATTGGAAGGGGCTGCTCTGGCACTGGTATAAAATCATGGAAACAGGTTCATCACGGGTATTTGAGAGATGGGATGAAAGGTGTGTAGTGGTGTGTAGAAGGGAGATCAATAACACTTCCAGACTATAAAATGCAATGAATAGATAGCTATTCGAGGAGGGATGAGTGTGGGAGGAGTGAGGAAGTAAAGGAAATGAGATTGGGAGAAGATATGAGTGTTAGGGTAGGAGAGGGGATGTCTGTAACGTACTCGTACAATGGGAGAGGGGGGGGGGATGGGTAAGGGATCCTAATGCTCTCATTTTTACACACATAACCAATAAGCTGTCCCATTATCATTTTTGTTGTGGACAACCTGAAAAGTAAAGGGAAATGGTAAATTAAGGGTTTCAGTTGCTCACTGTTGTTATTTGATGTCTGAACGGTCCATGTTTTAACTGCAATTGTAATATTGATGCCAGCCTTCCCACTTGCTGGAGTTCTCCACTCAGAATCGGCCACACTGTATCCTTCAGACGACGTCGTTGCATTTTGAGGCCAGTGGAATGGGCTTGGCTCGGTACCTGCTGCCAAAGATGTCATTTCTGTTTTTATTTCTCCTTCTCTTAAATGAAATTGCATCGAGGAAAGTTGAAGTACATGGTTTTGCAAGACAACTACATTCAGAAGTGCGAGAACGTTCCTGTCCGCAAGCAAATTGTTGAAAGGTCACAGTCGTTGAGTTCCTGGAAATATGTAAATTGGAATGCTCGATGCTAAAACTTCACTTGTTTTTGGCCTGAGATATTTTCTCGAAGGTGGTTTTGCTCTAGGAACCCGGAGGCACGGCTGTGCACGCAGAACAAGGGTGCGGGGGAGCATCATTGGCCGAGGATGCGCCTGTTCCGCTGAAGCAGTGCCCTCTGTAGGTTGGAGGAGGCATTTTGAAATTTGTTCACGTTGCCGGCGATTAGCTCATCTACTCCTCGCAAAGAACACCGTGGGATGTTTAACGTCCACCAACCAATCCCGGCAGATGGGACGCCCAGTTTAATTGGTGGCAGGGTGATTTACCGATGCATACACATTGACGAATCACCCTGCCTGTTAAACGCCGGGATGACAGTTTATTAGCTGGGTCGGCGAGACAGCGTAGAAGCGAGTGCGCGTACATCAAAGCCATCCCGTCAGCCCTAGACAAGGAGTAATAGTCAAGGATGAAATGAACAGGACGTTGATTGAGGTATGCTAACCGCCGTAGGAAGAACTAGGAGAAGTTGATGTTTCGGCCATTAGCCCCTCTTTTGCTCCGACAAAAGGTTGATGCTCAAAACGTCAGTTTCTCCTTTCTCAGCCATGGTGAATGGCATCCTTCAATTAATATGCTGTCAATATCGTCCATTGTTCTACCTGCCTGCTGACTAAGATCGACGCAGCCTTCACCAGCAAGACTAATTCTTCATTCTGTAATAATCGTGGGTTCAAGAAGAAAACTCTTGGAAGCTTCTCCTTTTACTCTGTGGCTTTCCCCCAATAAAGCGATCAACCGCCCCCAGCATAATGGCCGATATCGGAACATGTACGTCCATCAGTTCTGAAGTTGAACGCAAAATTACTCTCAGTTAAATGAATGGACACAAATTGATTAATGGTCTTTGTAATTACAATATTTCTCCTGTGTGTATATGTCATCATGCAGATGTAATGTTATAATTTTTTTTTTTTTTAAATAACATTCCATCATTACATCAATTACAAAATAACTACAGTTCTTATTGCACCACCAGGCTGAAGGCAGAATATTTGCTCATGGCTTTGTGGACAGGAGATTATTTTTGGGGGGCAGCCATTGCTCAGGGGAGGTCCTGAACTAGTTAGTCTCCTTTGCACATGGAGAGTTAATCGCAGTGGTGGATATGAGAAAAGGTCAGCATC
Source organism: Eptatretus burgeri (assembly GCF_056783735.1). Taxonomy (NCBI): domain Eukaryota; kingdom Metazoa; phylum Chordata; class Myxini; order Myxiniformes; family Myxinidae; genus Eptatretus; species Eptatretus burgeri. The sequence continues at coordinate 11,959,848 of NC_140962.1, read as the reverse complement.
TGTTGCCGTCTTTTGCTGCTAATTGTTGCGGAGACCCCCGTTTATGGAAGGCCTTCCTGTAAGTTCATGTGGGGGTCCATTGAAAGATGGACTATGCTTAATGTTGCTATCGTCTTACAGTCCCCCACGCGCTGATGTTCGTTTTGCTCAGAATCTCAAATTAGGTTTCTGATAAACAGCGTCACCCTACAGATATAAAAGGCACTCGCTCAACCGCCACAAAGCAATGGTCACTTTGTAATGTGCTTGTTGCTGAGTTTGCTTTGGTTCTCTTCTTGATTTATAAGTCAGTGTGACGGGTTTTCTTTGTTTTTTATGTTTTTTTTTTGTTATCGCTATGAATGTGGGGGTACAGCATACCGAAACAATTTGTACTCGACGGGAGGATGCAAAGTTGCCTGTATAGTACACTTCGAGAAGATTCAATTTAATCTTTTGGAAACGAACATTAGTAAGCCAAGTATGCATGTTATTTATTTATTTATTTATTTATTTAAATACTTGCACTTATTGTTGTGGCATGATTTCATGCTTTCGACTGGCAACGATCAACGGTGCATCGCCACTACGACCGAGTATGGGGGCACCACTGATGCAGTGCCCCTATTACCAGTTCACTGGTACTCATTTTGGCCAACCTCGGAAGGAGGTTGGCGGAAGGAGCTCAACACATAACCTCCTTCACCTTCGGTGGCTGTTAGATAAGGTACTGAAAAAGATGACTCATCAACTGCATTTTTGTCCTACAACCTATAAAATCTTCATTTCACTTCAATTTAATTGTATATTTGAACAATGGAGAAAACAAATCCCCTTCTTAGCACTTTCAAACCCCTTTAGTTAAGCAGTACTTGTAAAATGGCGTAACATTTTGTCCATCAACTCGACCAATAAAATTTGCTGCTTGCAGAGCCCAACAATGTCCTTATTACCTCCGCCACCGATGGTGAAGGAGGTTATGTTTTCACCCCCTCTCTGTCTGGCTGTCTCTGTGTATTGGATGTCTCAAAAAGTTGTGGATGAATCTGGATTAAATTTTGTGGGCAGGTTGGGTGTGTGACAAGGACGAACTGATTAGATTTTGGTGAAGGTCCAAATCCGGATCCGGATCCGATAATTTTTTTAAGTGATCCTTTACCTTTGAGCGATGGAGCTAAACTAATATATAGCACGATATCTCAAAACGTTGTGGACAGGTTGGGTGTGACGAGGAAGAATTGATTCAATTTTGGTGAAGGTCCAAATCCAGATCTGGATCCGATAATTTTTTTCAGTGATCCTTTACCTTTGAGAAATAGAGCTAAACTAATATATAGCACGATATCTCAAAACGTTGTGGACGGATTCGGATGAAGCTTGGTGGATAGGTTGGGTGTGACAAGGACGAACTGATTCGATTTTGGTGAAGGTCCAAATCCAGAACCGGATCCGATAATTTTTTTAAGTGATTCTCTACCTTTGAGCGATGGAGCTAAACTAATATATAGCACGATATCTCAAAACGTTGTGGACAGGTTGGGTGTGACAAGGAAGAATTGATTCGATTTTGGTGAAGCTCCAAATCCAGATCCGGATCTGGTAATTTTTTTCAGTGATTCTCTACCTTTGAGAGATGGAGCTAAACTAATATATAGCACGATATCTCAAAACGTTGTGGACGGATTCGGATGAAGCTTGGTGGACAGGTTGGGTGTGACAAGGAAGAATTGATTCGATTTTGGTGAAGACTCAAATCTGGATACGAGAATTATTTAATTTCTAAAGTGATTCTTCACCATTGAGAGATAGGGCCAAAAACAATATCTAGCATGATATTTCAAAAATGTATTGGGCCTGATATGTTCTTGTGGATCAGGCACTACGTGGCAGAGGTATGCGCTCCACCGAGTGCCTTTCTTGTTACCCTTGCCAAAGGATTTGGAGAGGGTATTGCATTTGGGTCTGTTTGTTTGTCTGTCTATCTGTCTGTCTGTTTGTTTGCCCACACAGAACTTTTGTGTTTTTCTCCGCAACTGCTATTGTTGGATTGAGACAAAATTTTCAACATTGGTGCAACTACTCATGTAGAATGTTTTCATGATAATTATGATGTCTTAGATCACGTGGTGTGGCAGCCATATTGGAAAAACGGGAAAAATTTGTACCTGAATCTCTCTCTGAAACCGCGCAAAGGAAAAAAAATTAAAACTTGGCACATGGCAAGTACTCCTCATGGGGAATGTGTGATTTTTTTAATGACGTCAAAGGTTCCCTAGTTATCCAATCGGTATGAAAATTTTGAGGGTCATCGAGAGATAAAATGGTCCACAGAAAAAAAAATCATGACATCATCGTATGATGTCATTGGTCACATGGTTTGGCAGCCATATTGGATTGACCCTAAAACCTATAAAAAAAATAAACCACTCAAAAGAAGTCCTGACCGTGAGGGTTTGCAATCTCTGATTGCTCTTTTTCTTGCAACTGATGTTTTTGAAATGAAGTAGAATAAGAAATGCACCAAAAGTATGTAAACCATTTTCAGAGGCCTAATATTTTTTGTAAACATTTGTAATTCTTACAACATTACTTCACTAAAGCAGAAGGGAAAACCATCAATGCAAAATAAGACTACGATTCATTTGTATCTATTTCGTACAACCAGCCATTTACAGGCTGCAATGGTGAATGAGTGAATAATTCCTTCATTCTCACCTTAATTTAATTCACAGCCAGGGTGTTTCATGAAAGAGTTAGTGGATGTTGAGCTGGTTGTCCCATCAGTGAACACAGTATTCGCATGTTGATTGAAAACTCCATTGTAAATAAATAAATAAACAAATTAAATAAATAAATAAATACCTTGCTTGTACCTCCTGGCAATGTTTGTAATTCTTGTCCTTATCTACAGTAGGATTATACTCACTTCTTTCTCAAATCCGATTCCCTAATGTCCTCTGTCCTTTGTGATTGTTCAACCTCAAGAGAATTTGTTTGTTTATCGGCAGCATAGCCACACATCAGTAATGATGCAATAAAAGCTGATCAATTTCATACCTGAATACTGTGGTCAAATAGAGCTGGTAGGATGGCCTACAGGTATGCATACTCATGCCTGGTGTTGGCTTAATGATTAGGGTGGTCGGCTTGGGATCCGAGAGTTCTGAGTTCAAATACCCCTTATCTGTTGAATTAATACCAGGTGGGGTTGACTCTGCCTGTCATACTTCCAAGGTCGGCAAAAATGAGTGCCAGCATGCTGGTATCCTGTGTCAGAGTGTGGACCCGTCCAGGATTGTACACAATAGCCAAGGAGACTCCTCAGGCAGCACCAACGCTCTGCACAGAGTATGGTCCTAATGGATGGATGCATGCACACTCGCCTCTAAATTCTCTAGTACACCGCTCCCATGCCAAATAAGTAAACAACAAATCCTCCAGCGTGCGGTGTCGCCTTGGAGCACATGGAGTCGGAATTTGGAGGGAGCAATGTAATTAATTGATTGATTCATTGCAGAATTAAAATAAATAAATAACAATCAAAAAATAATGAATTTCTCAATCAATTGTTGAATAGCATACCTAAACCACCGCTGTTTCATCTGAATATGTAACTTTTTGAAAATTAAGTAATTAATAGAAAAATGAATGCTTAATCGATGAATTGATTAATCAAATCAAAAATACCCTTCATAGCCAAATCACTTGTTCACTGTCATGTCCAAATATCAGCTTCCGAGCTCAAAAGGTGCCTGAGATATTGCCAGGATGAAAAAATAAAATAAAAATAATTAATAAATTGATAATAATCAAGTAATTTGCCAAGTGATTGATTAATACAAAAAATGAAAAATATTGTTTTTGCCAAATCACATCTTCACTTTTGTCCCCAACTTTCAGTTTCCGAGCTCAAAGGATGGCTGAGATATCGTCCGGACAAGCAAGAAAATAATTAATTGATTAATCAAAAATACCCTTTATAGCCAAATCACTTGTTCACTGTCATGTCCAAATATCAGCTTCCTAGCTCAAAATATGCCTGAGATATTGCCAGGATGAAAAATCAAATAAATAAGTAATTAATAAATCGATAATAATTAAGTAATTTGTCAATTGATTGATTAATCAAAAAATGAAAAATATAGTTTTTGCCAAATCACATCTTCACTTTTGTCCCCAGATTTCAGCTTCCTAGCTCAAAGGATGGCTGAGATATCGTCCGGACAAGCAAGAAAATAATTAACCGATTAATTGATTAATCAAAAATACTCTTTCTAGCCAAATATCACTTGGTCACTGTCATGTCCAAATATCAGCTTCCGAGCTCAAAAGGTGCCTGAGATATCGCCCGGAAAAACAAACACACGAACAAACAGAAAACAAGAAGACAAACGGAGTAAAAACTGAGTACTCCCTTCCTTTGGCGCTCGGCGATGAAGTCATGCATCACCTAGATATGGAATTGGGAAGGAGTGATGTACAAAAAAACTGCAAACGCATAACCATAGTCCCCTTTGATATGGTTTCAAAACCATATTAGGTTCAGATCAGCCAAAATCAACTTTCGCCATCCACCCTCTCTGAGCAGAAACCTCAAAGTATGGTTACTTTAATGGAAATGTATTTCTTTTCAGGACTTTGAAGATTGTGGTTGATAATTATCAGATGAGGTTCAAACCATCCTTTGGTGCTTTCTTGTGTAGTGCTAGAAAGCCTTGACAGCCTTGGAATGACTTTGTGAATTACACGATGTTAGACAACTGTAGGAACCAAAATCCTTAATTGCCTCTGGTTCTACAGAGGGTAAACTGTTTGCTTTTTCTTATTGTTGAATACAGAGGTGCTTTAGTTGATGATGTTTTTGCTGTTGGACATCTCTGTACATGCAGGGCACGGGAAAAGGGTCGCTGTGGTGCGTGGACTCCGAGTACAGGCCCGGACTCTTGCAGACCCTGGGCAAGGCCTCTTGCCCATTCTACGCGCAGATCTTTCGTGCACCGCTCTCATCCACGGCATACCGGTAAACCGATTCCCCACCCAAACAAACAGCTAATTCTGAAATTGGAGGAGTTTTGATTATTTAACATTCACGCGGAAGTTTTGCATGGAATATTTTTCACAGGTCGGGTGACGGCCTCGTGGTGAGGCCACAGGATTGGCATCTCAGATATCTTGGGTTCAAAATCATTTCAAGGCATCAATAAAAAGATTTGAGTTTTAAATTTCTGGAAACTGGCCTAGTTTTTGATCGGGCATTAGACTAGAAATAAAGCAAAGATGGTGTTAATTATAGCCCTGATTTGTGGTCTAAAATCCTAAAACCAAGTACTGTATCGAGCAAATTATTGAACTTGCAAAATGGTGAACTGAACTGAACATTCATTGATGTTATTATTTGTATTAGAGGGCACACAAGATGACTGCTCACTGGCTTCACCACACACGTATGGCTCCACCCTTGAGTGACTGAATGGTACGAGCCAATGATACCGTTGGGCAGGGAAGATCCCATTATCCAGTTCGTACCGAAACAAACGGTCATGCGACCTGGCTGCCTTGATGGCAGAATTAGAAAAAGACACTCCCACACTGATATCTAACAGTTTGATTCTAGAGCGATGGTCTAAGCTCCAAGGGCACCGTGGACCCATGTCAAATAATAAATTCGGAGATTGTCATCATTAGAAGGTGGGGTGAAGGGAATACCAGATCCATGGGACAACATGGCACTCCACACTGAATCATCCCTGTTAATGTTTGATTGTGCGCATAGAGACACAAAGGTAAGTATGCAGCGTTAACATTTCCTACAATAAATGCATATCTCACAAAGCGGGGTGGGGGAGGGGGGTCCCTTCTTCCTTCTTCCTCCTTCCTTTCTTCTTCCTTCTTTCCATCCACATGACACTATCGTTGTGTTTTCAGCCCAGGCTACGACTGTTAAATATGAGTCTGGTGAGGAGCTGTAAGGATGGCCGGCTTAAAGCCAATTTGGAAGCAATCGTTCACCTCAGTCGAGGTGAGTGATTCTATTCCAGGCGTGAGCTGACCCATGCCAGTTATCAAGATTTTCACCCCCAAGGATTTTCCATTGTCCCTGAAGCAAGCGATACATGGGATTAGGTTTTGTGGATTAGAAATGCACAGCTTACAAAATAGGGACCCTTCTGTATCCATCTTGTCAATCCCATGCATCCTCTCCTGCCCCCCATTTCTCCCAACACACCAATTTTTCCTCTGCCTCCCCCTGTCTTGGCCTTCAGTTCTGCTGTTGGTATGCCCCACTCCCTCTCTCTCTCTCATTGCTGATGCATCCTGATCCCTTCAGTGCACTAATAATTGCTCTTCCACGAGCCTTGACTATGTGTGTGTGTGTATATATATATATATATATATATATGTATATATATATATATATATATATATATATATATATATATATGTATATATATATATATATATATGTATATATATATATATATATATATATATGTATATATATATATATATATATGTATATATATATATATATATATATGTATATATATATATATATATATATGTATATATATATATGTATATATATGTATATATATATATATATATATATGTATATATATATATTTCAAAATGCAAAAACAAACGGCAAATCGCAACGTTTGATGTTTGTTTTTGCATTTGCAAAATAAAACAGCACTCCTCCATTTGACCTCGAGCACCAGCACGTGACCAGAAATGAGCGGTCGTATCGAAATAAAAACCGGACACGTGCCGAGGCCCGGCGTCTATTGTGCCTAATGAAGCCGGCTGTGGCAGCCATTTTCCAAAATGGCCTCTAGCGGTTACTATAATTTCACTCGAACATTGGTTTGAACATTTAAGAAAACATCACCTGTAGCCACCTCAAGTATAAAGATAGCCACCATTTTGCAAGATGGCTGCTAATTATGTGTTGTACCGGACGACTATCTCACTCAGAGAAATTGGTTGTTGAGCATGGTGGCAAACGAATCGCGGGCTGCATCTGATTGATATGAATACCGACATCTCATTAATAGAAATTGATCGAGAGATGTCTGATTTAAATGTTCTGAATCAGTGACACAGTCTGCTCTGTTAATATTCTCTCAATTTTGTGAGCACTCTCCTTCACACACACAAAGCTGTGCATTCAAGTGCAGCCTTTTTGCACTTGCAACGCTTCAGACAGCTCCTCTTACACTTGCACGATAATAGCTCATAGCAGGTGTGGGCTGCTTTGGTTAGCTTCGTCCAGTGTGGCTCGTACACCCCCTCGTCATTCTTGACCCAGCCCCAGCTGGATGGAGGAGGCAGCTCTGGCATTGGTAGCAGTGTTTGACCCCACATATGGCCTCCTTGGTAGGCCGCCCTCTTCACATGCTCCTCCAGAGCTGCCTTGGTTGGTTGGATCAGCTGCACGTTGTTCTTCTTCGCGAAGAGTTTCTTCCGGGCCTTGTCAATGTCGTTGCACGTGCTGTTCTGTCATAGAGCAATATGCGAACCTTTCGATGGTGTGCATGACATCGTCTGGTATGCCACTTGGTGCAGAGGATAGCTTCAGCAGTGCGTCTGTAAGTTCTGGCAGAACGGTCCAGATTGTCCAAGCAGTCTTCTTACCATGTCCAGCAAAGCTCGATACAGTGTCACACCCAGTCAGAGCATGAAACATTGGGAGTGCCTGTGCCTTCTCTGGTCCGAGGCCAGCTGCTATTCCGTAGGCTGCCAGGTACTGAAAACTCTTCCCAGTGCCAAATGCTAGCCACAGTTCATCTTCTGGTTGCAGTCCCTGAGCCACTCACACAGCCAACACCACATCGGTGTCAACTGTCTTGATCAGTATCTTGTGGTGACCATGGTTGGCTGCATGGGATGCATGCAACAACATTCGACTGTCAGCTTCTTCGTGGCTGCATTAGTGGGGCAACTTAGCATAACAATTGTGCATTTTGTGAGGAAAGCACCAAATTTGGCACACTAGTAGCCTATCATATTATGAACAGATTTGGATATTGGGCCATCTCAAAATTTTGATGGCAGTGGAAAATGGCTGCCACAGCCATCAGCGGCTGAATTTGAGATGGCCCAATATCCAAATCTGTTCATAATATGATAGGCTACTAGTGTGCCAAATTTGGTGCTTTCCTCACAAAATGCACAATTGTTATGCTAAGTTGCCCCACTACGATCATTCACTCGCCTATGTACACAGACGACAAAACCAGGTAAGGATAGTAAAGCACTCAAATGTCCTCAAGGCAGGGCAGAGCAGTGCAGCAAATTGTGTGTGATAAACGAGCAGAGCTCCATAGCAGAAGAGGAGAGAGAGAGAGAGAGAGAGAGAGAGAGAGAGAGAGAGAGAGAGAGAGAGAGAGAGAGAGAGAGAGAGAGAGAGAGAGAGAGAGATATATATAGAGAGGGGGGGAGAGAGGGACAGACAGACAGACTGACAAAGAAGAAGGTGCTCCTCAGGTGCTCAAATAGTTCCACCGTGCCCTCCCCTTTCCTTCATGTGAGGCAGCACAGCCTCTAAGATGAGTGCTCCATGCTGCCTGCCCAGGCCACAACTCCGACAAACTGCATCATTCCTCCTTGCCACAGGTCTAACCATCAACAAACCTTTTTGTTGATGTCCGCCAACACCGGCAGTGATGTCAGGACCCTGGTGTTGTGCCGATGCCAGAAGGAGGGCCAAGAAAAAGGAGTGAACTTTACCGTGTTGCTACATGTAACCCCATATCATTTGTCCTCTCAGAGATCCCTTGTCGGTTCAGACAGGGAGGACAGATCACGTGACACCTTAACTGAGCAGACCTTTCTAATGCTCACAACACCATCTCCTTATGGCATACAAAACCAGGATGACTTGACCTAACCGTGAGATCCATATTACAGGTAAAAACAAAAAGTGCACTCGGTAGAGCGCATACCTCTACTAGGCTGAACAGATTACATTTTCTATCCCATTGATAAGTCGGTTCTGTATTCAGACTTGAACCAAAATCAAATTGGCTTGTTCTTGTCACCTACCAATTCTTGTCACAGCCCCACCGTCCATGACGTTTTGAGATATCATGCTATATATTGTTTTTTTTGGCCTTGTCTCTCAATGGTAAAGAATCACTTGGAAAATCAAAAAATTCTCGCATCTGGATTCGGATCTTTACCAAAATCTAATCAATTTGGCCTTTTCACACACCCAAACTGTCCACCAATTTTCGTCTGAATCCGTACACAACTTTTTGAGATATAATGCTGACAGACAGACAGACAGACAGACAGACAGACAGACAGACAGACAGACAGACAGACAAGCAGTCATAGACTGGTACTTACGAAATCGTCAACTTGACCTCTGACCTTGTCTAATAAAAGCTGTCTCTCGAGAAGGTAGCGACGCAAAGCAGAAGTTTCTACGATGATTCTGTATCAAACCATCAAAAATCGTAACGTCGACCGAAGCAAAAATCTCCATTTCTCCACGCAATTATATTAAACCTTAACGTAACTCAACGACGCGTCTGCTCGAGTGCACTGCATCATGGGACGACCCGTGACTCGTCGAGTGAAATATTTTTTATACAATCTTAAAACGTCTCCAAAACATCCGATTTTACCAGAATTTCGACAACCGAGTTTTAAGCATCCGAAGCGATCGCAAAAACCGAAGACAAAATTAAAATCGAAGTTAAAACGAACTCGTAACGTCGAGCAAAGCAAAAATACTCCATTTCTCCACATGAATTTACGGAATTGTTTGACCTCACTGTGACCTTGACCTTTGACCGATTTTGACCAAAATCTAATCAGCATGAGCCATCACCCTCCTGAATCACGTGGTGTAATTTGACATTGGTAGCTTCTTCCATTCTCGAGTTATCGTGCCTACAAACAAACAAACGGAAGTTGTTGTTCGTCTTTCGGCTGCTCCCGTTAGGGGTCGCCACAGCGGATCATCCGTTATGATCCGCATACTGATTTGGCAGAGGTTTTATGCCGGATGCCCTTCCTGACGCAACCCTGGTCGCCTCTTACGACACAGGGATATGGATTGGGTTTCGCCATGATTCCGGGCTGCCCTACACCCTCTCATAGCGCAGCCCAGTGCAGAGCACCCGTCCTCAAGCGATCCTCCGAGTAGCCGGATTACAGGCGCACGCCACTACGCCCGGTAACGGAAGTCATCAATATACTTACGAAATCTTTAGATTTCGTAAGTAACAAACAGGGTTCAAAACATAACCTCCATCCACCTTCGGTGGTGGAGGTAATCAACTATCCTATGCAAACACGGGTCTCTGCTAAGGCCTTACACTTTGATAACTCCCCTGTTCCCCAGACCCATAACAATATATTTGGATAATGAGTGTTGAAGAATCCTGTGTTTGCAATTTTATGGTTTTGTGTGATGAAACTAGATTTGACTGAAACGTTTTCCACTTTGCGTGCATGCTGTCCTCTCGTCGCCTTGTGCTGTGAGCCTGAGATCGATGTTATTAAGAAACCTTCCTGAAACACCACAAGGAAGTAATAAAAAAAAGCCGATGCTTATGAGAGTGAAGTCACCATAATCACTGACATCTTTTCATGAATGGATTCTGACTTCAGGTTTCATGTTTCCTCGACCCAAGGTTGCTGCAATGCTTTGTAGCTTTGGTTACAGTTCTTAAGAAGGGTGTATTGAATGAAATTTGACCTTTTAACCTCTTATTCTTGTTCCAATTCCACCTCCCCGCCGCCTCTTTCATCAAACTTCCATTCGTTGGACCCCCAGCATTGCAGTTTTTTGTTTTTCTGATTTTAAATTGTAGCCAAATTATGTTCTGTAGAATTTGTTTTACAATTTTCAGCTTGTAAATGATATAATTGGTGATGATTTTATACTTCTTTTATTTTTTTTTAATCCTAAAAATTCATAAAGCTTTTACGCAACACAGTTAAGGTTTCTCAGCAAGCCTGGTGTTGGCTTAACAGTTAAGGTGGTTATCTTAAGTTATTAGGGTCTTGAGTTTGAGCCCCTGTTGCGCTGTTGAAATAACACCAGGTGGGTTAACAAAGCCTGTCATCCTTCCGAAGTCAGCAAAATGAGTACCAGCTTACTAAAAACAGGGGGCTCTGCATTAGCGGCACCGTCATGCTCCCAGCAATGACTCAACCAACAGCCATAGGATGCATCCGAAATAATGTTTCTCGGCCTCAACATAATCGCCACTTTTCGCAATACATCGTTGAATCGGATTTTCCAACTCATTGAAAATATTCTCCAGTTGCTCCTGAGTGATTTCATGAATTGCATTTGTGATCCAAGCCATGAGTTCAACCAAAGAATGTGGTTTTGTTGAGTCAAACAACAGTTTTAACATAGCACCATGAAAAGCTGTTCAATGGAGACAGGTCAGGCAAACGATGTGGCCAATTAGCATTTGGTCCACATCTACCGATCCACTTGTCTGGGAAGGCGTCGTACAAGAACTGTCGTACATTCGAAGCCAATTGGTGGAGACCACCGTCTGTTGGGAGAACGTGCTATCTGAAAGATTTCATCGTCGTAGTTCCGAGACAAATTATGCAACTTTCGCTATTGACTGTTGCTTCTTCAAAAAACAAAAAGGAACAATGATGCGTGACTTCCCGAGAGTGCAACAGACGTTGATGTTTGATGAGTCTTTTTCATGTTGCCTGATTTCCTGAGGTTTTTCTGTCCCCCAAGTCTGGCAATTGTGGAGGTCGACTTCACCATTGATGTGGAATGTTGCCTCGCAGAAACTCGTCAAAAACCCAGGGGAATTGTGGATTGAACAACAACAATAACACAAAATCAACAACAACATTAACAAAGCTTTATGAATTATGCTTTCATGTATCATTTACAGTTTGCTTTGAGCATCTTTACATCCAAAGTTGTTAAAGTTTAAAGTTGTAAAGGATTTTATAAACGCAATGTATGCTTTCTTATGATGTCACTTCCACTCCATCCCAAATCTCCTGATTGTTTTGCTAAATGGAATCTTTGCAAAATTTTTAATATTATATTCATTCTTTTCTGACATAATAGTTGAAAGTTGTGAAAAATAGCCACACCAAAACAAAAGAAAAATAAAATGAACAACAATATAGTCACATGAACCATCTCAAAAAAAAATGAGTTAGGGAGGCAGAAGTGGACAGGGTGTAGTTTTAATTTGGGGAATAAAATGTTATTTACACATGTAAACTGAAATCACAATTGTGAAACAAATAACCATCATCCTTATTTGATGTACAGTGTATTACCTAAGGTGCAAGGAGATGATGTACAGGTCAGGTCAGGTATGGGAGCATGCGCCAGAGCAGCACGTAGCTGCATCCTCTTTCCGTCGGTATTCTAGGGGCCTCCGTCTGGCCATCCCCCAGGCAGATGCCGGCACGTGTTCAGCCTAATTGGCCTCCTCCACTCACGAGACTCCCTCGCTGAGAGAATCTGGTGAGCAGGATCAGCGTCAGGAAAACGAGCCACATGTTCATACAGCCTCAGAGACGCTCACGGACTATGCAGGTAACAAATCTCATTTCAGGCTCTCTCACTAACCACTCATTGGACACAAAGTCTGACCAGCGATAGCCAAGGAGTCACCGAAGAGACCTGGTACCAAAGGAATTAAGTCTCCGTCTCAGATCCCTGGTCCGAGTCCAAGTCTCACATCCATGGAGCAAGACTGGAAGCACCAAGGATGTACAGGCTGGCCTGAAAGTGACTTTATCCCTCCTTCGTAAAGCATTTGTTTGAAAACTCTTTTAATATTACACAGGTTTTGTTGTGCAGTCCTTATAATGACGAGAGAGTTCATGGAACCCGATACCCTGCGCAGTGTTCAAATACAGTACATGCAGTACTTCAGTTTTAATAAAATAATGATTTTTAAAATCCATAAGTTTAGCGCTACTGAACCAGTCTGACACATCACCATTATATATATTGTTGCGAATTTGTGCCCGCCGGCGTGCGAACGGCCACGTAACTCGAATCGCGGCACGTCGCCCACCGGACGGACAATTCTGTCGTGACCCTCTCGGAACAACGCCGGGAGCTCATCACGGGTGGGGGTTTAACCTCACCACGATCGTGCCAATTGCCCACCCGCGCAGGATAGGGTTGCTCGCCAAATTCGATCTACCGAAGTACCTGCGCGAATGGTCGACCGGGCGATCGTACCACGCCACAGGCCGACTCCGGACACGAACCGCTTAAGCGGTCCGTTCCGTGCTACAGTGATAACCGAGTGGTGTTATCGTCGGCCTTGACGGTTCCGATTAATTACCGGGATGTTGCACCCACTACGAACCCCTTACGTGATGCAAGATGGAGGGTCAATAAAAAGGGAAAAGAGACGAAGCAGAGCGGGAACAGTTCAACAAGCAAGCATTTTATTCACACACACACACACAGACAAGCAAGCACAGACACACACACACAACAGCCATACAGTCAGAAATGCACATATAACAGTTAAAACAGTCATGCAACAAAAGCAAATGCAGAGCTACAACCGCCTACGACCGACACACGGCAACACTTACGCAGTTCTACTTCACAGACAGTGCTAACACACACATTTATACAAAAAGCAAAGGAAGGAAAAGAAATAAAGAAGTCGCGACTTCCCTTTTATAGCTGGTGAGTCCCTCTCCCGCGACAGTCAGCGTGGTCGTGCCTGGCCCCGACCTCTCTCGCGGCCGGCGAACCCTCTCCGGCACTCCCCGTCCGGACGCGCAGGTCCACCTCACAACGGGCGCTGCCGCGTCTCCCGTCCGTGCCTTCGTGACAGGGCCGCTCGCCAAGCCGCGGGCGCAGGACCTCTTCCCTCGAGAACCAGACTCTCGTACCAACTCGACCAACCCTCAACCAACTGAAGACCAACTGAAGACCAACTGAAGACCAACTGAAGACCAGACCAGACCACTAGCCAAGACGAAAAGAACGAAGAGGAAGAGGCGGAAGAGGAAGAGGAGCAAGAGGAAGAGGCGCCCGAGGAAGAGGTGTAAGAGCGCCCCGCCCGTGTCCGTCTTTTATAGCGCGGGGCTCCGCCCTTCACCCCGCCCCGTTCTCGGCTCCACCTTCCTTCGAGAGGGTTCCCGAAAAGGGCGTTCCCTCACGCTCTCCCTCCACCCCGCCCCGTGCGGGGGCCGGGGGAGTCAGTTTTTGGCTCTGGGCCAGAGAATTATTCCCCCAAAAAGAGGCCCCCACCTTTTCTCACCTTTGACCCCCGGCTCGGATCGCACCTCCCACACCGAGCGCGGAGAACTCAAACGGGAGAAACAGGTGGGGAAACCCGCGCAGGCTCCGTTGTTCCTTCCTTGGCACCCTTGTTTGCCGTTCGGAGCGGACGTAGTGGCGCAGATGTGGTAGCGTAGATGGTGGCGGTGGCGTGGTTGTAGTGTGGTTGGTGCTGTGATGGGGATGGCGTGGTTGTTGAGATGCTGTTTGTTTGAAATAAAAGATAGAACAGAAAAATGGCTAACTCAAAGCGTCGCAGCCCGGATGGATCACATAAATTCCCTCTATACAACGGATTTGGGCTAACTACACATGTACCTATGGAGATATCTCACCTGAGGGCCCTTTATGGTGTAATGCGAATTTCCACAGCCGTAACAATATATATTTACCGGCATGACAATGCAATTTGCCATTCGGCTGTATGTTTGGAAATAGTTCAAAAACAACAGCATTGAAAATCTGCAGTGGCCAGCTTAGAGCCCCAACTTAATCCCAGTCAAACCAATCTGAGACATCTAAACACTATCTGAGGATCAGCAGACTATGGACGACCACTAAATGTACACTTGCTTTGAAGAAGTAATGGTGACAGTCACACCTTATAAGGAATCGAATAAAGAGTTGAGTTCATAATCTGCATGTTCCCTTATTGTCCCAATACTTTTGTGAAAATAGAATACAAGATGAGAGAATTCGTGCTGAAGAGCTCTGTTCATGAGAAAAATTGTCAAAAATCTTTACCCAAACCACATTTCATGCAATGTATTTTTTTAATTTTTTATCAATGCATGCTGTGGATAGCACTGTCCTCCCATCCAACGCAGTTATTCCAAAATGATGGCTACACGTTCACGCATTATGACCTATTTTTTAAGGCCAAAGATCACTTGGGATTGTACCACAGGAAAAGAATAGTCATGACTCGGGGGGGGGGGGGGGGGGTCAAGTTAAGAATGAATTTGAATTGGTAGAAGGATATATGTCAGATTTTTGTTCATTGAGAGATATGGACAAAAGTAGTTTATTCAAGAGATTGCAAAAGCACAAAGCATACTTGCGTCCAGTAATCCTGACGATTGATGTCAAACCGATTGGGTTTAGGTTTAAATGACCTGTCTTAAGGTTACTAATTACAATTGTTGAATATGGGAAAGAGCGTGTTGCTGAGTTAATTTAACTTTAAATCGTCAGACCATTTTGAATCGACTTCAATTTTTCACACTTGTAGCAATGATCGGAAACTCCCAACCAAATTTTCTGCTGTCATTCTGTTTCCGGAACTTGACCACCAATGTAGCGTTGAACGTCTCCCCCCCTCCCCCAGCCTCTAGCCAATGTAGACTTGTGGTTACTGAGTCAGAAAGCAAGAATTCTGTCCATGACGTCAAAGAGCAAGCTATGTGCTCTTTGTTTTTTTAACCGTGCAGCAGTGAAGAACCCGAGGCTTAGCCTACTTGCCATTCCCACCTGAGCACATAGCTTGTGGTGCTGGGGTCTCAGGTCCAAATTGTGTGTTGTGCGTTGTGTCAGGGCTTCCTCTGAGAATTTTTAGTGTCTCCGAACCATTTTCCAAACTGGAAAAAGGTCAATTTATTTTTCTTTTTTACAGCCAATGTGCTATTTCTCCTTCATTTATCAATTCCCAGGTGAATTGTTAATCGAAGCAAGTTGAATTAGATTAAACTGTATTTATTATGACGAGCTGGATACCTCTTTTTAGCGGGTTGTTCTTTTAATAATCTATCATTGTTTGAAGTGCTAGCAATCGACTGGACACACTATATAAGTGCCCCCCTCCCACATAGAGGGTCCCCCCTCCCCCGAATAATCTTTTGCCCAGGTCTAAGACATTTCCATGGAGGGGTCAAATGAAATGTCCCTCAGCAGGTATGCGGTGACCCCTCTACCCTCTAACTCTTCTTTGCCTGAATGTCTGTCCTGTCAATCTCTTTTACATGAGGATATCTCATGGTTTCATGTGATGTTTGAAACCCCTGAAAATGGCTTTAAAACTTCTCTGCAAAAAATACCCTCCTCCAAAGGAAAAATAGTCACCACGACATTCCCAGGTCTGAGACGCTTCTGTTGAGGTATTACACTTTACATCGAACAGTTTCTGAGTTTACTTTATATACAGACAAACCTTTATAAGGAGGTATCGAGGAGATATATATATATATATATAAATATATATATATGTATATATATATATATATATATTTATATATAAATATATATATATATATATATATATATATATATATATATATATATATATATATATATATATATATATATATATATATATATATATATATATATATATATTTGGGGGTCGGTGGCGAGAACGACCGCTGGGTGGGGGAGGTTACGCCGTCTCCCACCAGACTCCCCGGAATTTATAGGCCGTCGCTCCGGATAATTCTAAAGCTGACGGGTCGATTAATCGACCGTGAAACACAAATATCTCGACCGCGTGGTGTAGGGTTAATTGTTCAGATCCTATATACCTAAGTAACCACGCAGTCTTGGCTACTGGGGATTCACGCCCTCGGAACGTCTGGCCGAACCAGCTACGGTAGAGTATCAACTTCCACCTACCAACTCCGGCTCGGATTCAGTCGAGCGGGCCTGCTCAGGACGTTCCGGCGACGATGTACCGATTACCGGGGATGAAACTCCGTCTAAACTCAGACCCGGACCATGCTGGACCAAATAAAGAAAGGACGGAAACGGACTGGGAACATTTCTAATAAATTTATTAACAGTAAATAAAAGACAAGAGAAGCGAGACGAAAAGCGAATATTCAAGGAATATTTACAATGGTTGAATAACACTTATTCAGTTCTACTTTTAAGATAGGCCCACACGCAGACACACACACAAATGAAAAGAAAACCCAGAGTTCTTTATTGGACCCTCCAGCCGATGTGTGAGAGAGAGAGAGAGAGAGAGAGAGAGAGAGAGAGAGAGAGAGAGAGAGAGAGAGAGAGAGAGAGAGAGAGAGAGAGAGAGAGAGAGAGAGAGAGAGAGAGAGAGAGAGAGAGAGAGAGAGAGAGAGAGAGAGAGAGAGAGAGAGAGAGAGAGAGAGAGAGAGAGAGAGAGAGAGAGAGAGAGAGAGAGAGAGAGAGAGAGAGAGAGAGAGAGAGAGAGAGAGAGAGAGAGAGAGAGAGAGAGAGAGAGAGAGAGAGAGAGAGAGAGAGAGACGAGCTGGGGGTCAGAGTTCGGTGGGTACCTCACCATCGGAGGGAGGGCATGCTCCTTCATGCGGCACCTGAGAAAGGTCGTTGGTCCGGTCCCCAGTCACACGTGGGGGACTCTAGGCTCGCAGCGGAGTTCGGGTAGCGAATAATCGGGGTCCACGGAGGGGGGTCAGGGTCACTCTTTCCTTCCTTGTAGAGGGCCAGCAGAGACACGTTCGCCACCTCGATGGTCCTCTGCTCAACCCTCGTGACGGCAAAAACCCCTTTGTAACAGCAACGTAGACCTCCTGTGACCACTCCTCGTAATCACCCCTCGTAACCACGCCTCCGTAACAGCAAAAACCCTTCGTCCACAGAACTCCTCTTGCACTGAACTCTCTCAGAACCCCCAAAGAACTCCCGCTGAGGACGGTATCGGTAATTTTATGGACCTCCCTCAGCGGGGAGGGGCCTTGGTGAAACTGACGTCACTGTTTGCCCTGATGGGACGGGGCTCCCATGGGTCTGCCCTTTCTGGGCAGGGTTTCAGCCATGCCAGGAAAACCCCGCCCCCCACTCCAAGCGTGCCCATACTCGTCAAAATGAAGTTACAAAGTTTGTGGAAGCCGAGAAGGAACTGCCAGAGATTCTGCCTCAGACAGCGAGTCGCCGGTTAGACGAGTGAAGCGCTTGTTCAGTGGTGTTGTCGGCTTGTTTGATGGTTTGTTGGATGGTTGGATTGAATAACTTAACTAAAAGAAATCGTAACGCACGTTTTTGATCCTCCCATTAGACAAAAGGAAGGGGAATCTGACTACACACATACGTAACAGGATAACTGACTTTTGGGACCTGAATGTTGAGTGCGCATGGTTCCCCGATTCATAACACACACACACACACACACACACACACACACACACACACACACACACACACACACACACACACACACACACACACACACACACACACACACACACACACGCACGCACACATTCTTCTTCTTTCGGCTGCTCCCGAAAGGGGTCACCACAGCGGATCAACCGTCTCCATTTCGCTCTATCCTCCACATCTTCCATTGACATTCCAACCACCCGCATGTCCGCCTTCACCGTATCCATGAACCTCTTCTTTGGCCTTCCTCTTCTCCTCCTGCCTGGCGGCTCCATCTTCAGCATCCTTCTCCCGATATACTCCGCTTCCCTCCTGTGCACATGTCCAAACCATCTCAATCTGGCCTCTCTCACTTTGTCTCCAAACCGTCCTACCTGCGCTGTCCCTCTAATATACTCATTCCTTATCCTATCCATCCTCGTCACTCCCAATGAGAATCGCAGCATCTTTAACTCTGCGACCTCCAGCTCCGCTTCCTGTCTTTTTGTTAACGCCACCGCCTCCAAACCATACAACATAGCTGGTCTCACTACCGTCTTATATACTTTCCCCTTAACTCTTGCAGCTACCCTTCTGTCACAAATCACTCCTGCAACTCTTCTCCACCCACTCCATCCTGCTTGCACTCTCTTTTTCACTTCTCTCCCACACTCTCCGTTACTTTGGACAGTTGATCTCAAGTATTTAAACCCATCCACCTTCCCCACCTCAACTCCTTGCAACCGCACCATACCACCACCCTCCATCTCATTTACGTACATGTACTCCGTCTTACTCCTACTGACTATCATTCCCCTTCTCTCCAGTGCGTACCTCCACCTCTCAAGGCTCGCCTCAGCCTGCTCCCTACTCTCCCTACAGATCATGATGTCATCCGCGAACATCATAGTCCATGGAGACTCCAGTCTGATCTTGTCCGTCAACCTGTCCATCACCATTGCAAACAGGAAAGGGCTCAGAGTTGATCCTTGGTGCAATCCCACTTTTACCTTAAACCGGTCCATCATTCCGCACACCTCACCACTGTCACACTGTCCTCATACATATCCTGCACAATTCTCACATATTTCTCCACCGCTCCCGACATCCTCATACAATGCCACAACTCCTCTCTTGGCACCCTATCATAAGCTTTCTCTAAATCAACAAACATAATGTAACTCCTTCTGGCCTTCCCTATACTTCTCCATCAACATTCTCAAAGCAAACATCGCATCAGTGGTGCTCTTTCCTGGCATAAACCCATATTGCTGCTCACAAATCATCACCTCTCTTCTCAACCAAGCTTCCACTACTCTTTCCCACAACTTCATGGTGTGGCTTAACAACTTTATCCCTCTGTATTTTCCACAGCTCTGCACATCACCCTTGTCCTTGAAAATTGGAACCAGTACACTTAATCTCCACTCCTCCGGCATCCTCTCACTTTCCAAGACTTTATTAAACAATCTGGTTAACAACCCCACTGCCATCTCTCCTAAGCACTTCCATGCCTCCACTGGTATACCATCTGGGCCAACCACCTTTCCACTTTTCATCCTCTTCATAGCAGTCCTCACTTCATCCTTACTGATCCACCCCACTTCCTGATTCACTATCTCCACCTCTTCCAACCTTCTCTCTCTCATTTTCTTCATTCATCAGCTCCTCAAAGTACTCCATCCACCTTCTCAACACACTCTCCTCGCTCGTCAGCAGATTCCCATCTACATCCTTTATCACGCTAACCTGCAGCACATCCTTCCCAGCTCGGTCCCTCTGTCTTGCCAATCGGTATAAATCCTTTTCCCCTTCTTTTGTATCCAACTTCTCATACAGCTCGTCATATACCTTTTTCTTAGCCTTTGCCACCTCTCTCTTTGCCTTTCGCCGCCACTCCTTGTACTCCTGCCTACTTTCTTCATCTCTCTGACTATCCCACTTCGTTTTTGCCAACCCCTTCTTCCTTATACTTTCCTGTACTCCCTCATTCCACCACCAAGTCTCCTTATCTTCCTTCCTCTGTCCAGATGTCACACCAAGTACCTTCCTAGCTATCCCCCTCACCACTTCTGCTGTAGTTGCCCAATCATCCCACCCATCTTTACCACCATCCAACACCTGTCTTGCCTCCTCCCTAAATTCCACGCAACAGTCTTCCTCCTTCAGCTTCCACCATCTGGTCCTTGGTTCAGCCCTCACTCTCTTCCTCAAACTCACCTCCACAATCATCCTACAGACCACCAATCGATGCTGTCGAGCTACACTCTCCCCTGCCACCAACTTACAGTCTCTAATCTCTTTCAGGTTGCATCTCCTGCTTAAGATGTAATCCACCTGTGTGCACTTTCCTCCACTCTTGTACGTCACCCTGTGTTCCTCCTCCATATATATATATATATATATATATATATATATATATATATATATATATATATATATTTATATAATGTATATTGTTGCGAATTCGTGCCCCCCGGCGTGCGAACGGCCACGTAACTCGAATCGCGGCACGTCGCCCACCGGACGGACAATTCTGTCGTGACCCTCTCAGACCAACGCCGGGAGCTAGTCAGGGGTGGGCCTTTCGACCTCACCACAATCGTGCCAATCGGCCACCCGCATAGGATAGGGTTGTTCGCCAAACTCGACCTACCTAAGTACCCACGCGGATGGTAAACCGAGCGATCGGACCTCGCCGCAGGTCGACTCCGGACACGAGCCGCTTGGGCGGCCCGTTCCGTACTATCGGGATAACCAAGCGGTGTTATCGTTGACCTGGACGGTTCAGATTAATTACCAGGATGTTGCACCCACTACGAACCCCTTATGTGAAGCAGGATGGAGAGTCAATAGAGAAAAGACAAAGCGAAACGGGCACAGTTCAAGAAGCAAGCATTTTATTTTCTGGCACACGGAAAGCACGTATATACAGCCATACAGAATCAAAATGCACATAAAGCAAATGTAAGAGTTAAAACCGACTACGCGCACACACGGCAACACTTATAATTTTACTTCACAGACGGCGCCAACACACATTTACACAAAAGCAAAGGAAAGAAGCCACCCTCACAGACAAGTAGGCAGACAGGCCCGTGGGCCAAATGTGTGCGTGACCTGGAGGAGCGGCCAGGTCCGCGAGACCGGGGAGGTCTTACCCACGTCCTCGTGACACGTTGGCGGGCAAGCCGCAAATGTGGCCGCGCCGCTGTGCCCCTTGGCCGCGCCGCTGTGGGTTTCGTTGGCACCACGTTTGGGGTGGGGTGGGAACGGGATCCCCCTTTTGCACTATCTCAGCACGGGGGAAAGGGGGAATTGTTGATGCCCTGGGGGAGGGGAGTGGCTGGCTGGCTTGGGTCCCGTGACGAGACGAGCGATCCCCCACACCGCAACCTCGTCGCCGACCGCCGTCCTTCTTGCCTCGGACCCGAGCTCCCTTGCTTGCAGTTCCACCGCACACTCAACTCCGCCAACGCAACACTCCTTGTCCCCCAAGAGCAACCTCTCGAGGACACTCTCCAAGCAACTCCAAAACCCAACTCTCTTCATTCGCCTTGCGCTCGCCTTTTTATAGGCAGCAGGAGCAGCCAATATGCAAATTTTAGGATCAGAACGCGATTGGAGGCGGGGCCACGCCGCCCCCCCCCCCGGTCAGCCATTGGTCGGGCAAAAATGGGCGTGAACCTCTCCTGATCCTCAAATTTGCATTTACGGACTTCACATACACACGCTTGGAGGCGGGGCCAAGCCGCCCCGCGCTCGCCAATTGGACGGAGGAGAAGTGGGCGTGAAGCGTTTCTGATCCGAATTTTCCCCTCGGAAAGGCCGCCATTCGTGCTCGCGGCTCAGTGCGTTCGACACCAATCGCCGAACGGGCCCGAGACAGCCCGACGTTCAGTGTTCACAGGTGGTGCGGGAATGGCCGTAGAAGCGATGATGTGGGATGAATTCGTGAAGGTAAAGGCGAAGGTGGTGGAGGGTCTTCTGTGGTGAGGCTTGGCGTTGTGGTTGTTGTCTGCCGGTTGGAGCGTGGTTGTAGTTGGTGACTATGGCTGGCGTGGTGGTTAAGGTGGTTGTTGTGTGATGGCAGTTGAGACGTGGTTGGTTCAAAATAACGACAGAAAAGAAAAAATGGCTAACTCAAAGCGTCGCAACCCGGATGACTCACATAAATTCCCTCTATACAACGATTGTAATGTAATGCGAATTTCCACAGCCGTAACAATATATATATATATATATATATATATATATATATATATATATATATATATATATATATATATATATATATATATATATATATATATATGTACTCCCTTCTTTCCAGTTCGTAAATCAGCATTATTGAAGAGCTAATATGTCACTTTGACAATGGCATAGCCTGGTGTTGGCTCAGTGGTTAGGGTGGTGGCTTGGGATCCTAGGGTCCTGAGTTCATGCCCCGTCGGCCGCTGAATTGATACACGAGGGGGTTGACTCAGGCTGTCATCCTTCCGAGGTCGGCAAAATGAGTACCAGTTCCAGTGTGTGTAATGGTAAAGGGACACTGCATCAGTGACACAGTTGCGCTTCAAGAAATGATAGCTACCCTGGCAGTTAAGCTGCCATACGACCACCACCACTTTGACAATACTGTACTTACATCGATCACAAATTAATTGTGCCGACTTCCCTTCCTCCACCACCACCCCCCTCTTCCTCCTCCTCCCACTGCCCTACCATACTTCTCCTCCTCCACCACCTCTTCCTGCTTTTTCTCCTGTTCTCTACATACCTGCAGTATCATGAAGATGCTTTTTCACGAATTCCATACGGCCTTCTAGATGCGACCTTTTCAGAAATGACTTGTTTCTTACCACCTATCCATTGAGGCCAGCTTTGTGAAGGGAACGGGATATTGTTGATTGATGAACACTGACCCCCATCTCAGATATAGAGCCTTGTAGATCTTTCAAAGTCATTGTATTCACAGTGACATCCTGAACCAGTTTCCTGCTTGCCTGGCTGCTGAGTTTGGATGGGCGACCTGATCTGGGTAGAGTCTGGGTGGTATGATATGTCGTCCACTTCTTAATGTTGGATTTCACCGTACTCAAAGGGATATTGAGTGACTTTGAAATCTTCTTATAACCCTCTCCTGCACAGTGCTTCTCCATCACTTTATGTCTAACTTCTTTGGAAAGCTCCTTGGTCTTCATGTTTACCTTGTTGGTTGACCAAGAGAGTTTCACCTTAAAACTCTTTAGATAAGTGGGGGAGATTAATTTTGAAGTTACATCACTGATTACAGACAGATGAAACCTATTACACTTATTTCGTAACCTTTCAAACAAAGAGTTTGCTCCTGAAGTGATTTAGGGTTAATTAGTCAAAGGGTTTGAATATACAACTGAGAATCATCTGATTTTCTCTGTAAATCTAACTTATTCACATTTTGTTTGCATTTTTTTAGCTTTATCACTTTGGAGTATTTTGGGAAGACTATTTATTAAATTTAATTTGAAAGCATCATGAAATAATCTCAAGTGGCATCAAAATGTGAAAACTTTCGAGCAGGGAATGCTTTTGTAGACCACTGTATGTTTTTCACCCCAGTCTGTTTGTTTGTCTGATTGTGAGCAGGATATCTCAAAAAGTCTCTTTTTTTCAATCCTATCTGGACAGGAACTTTGACTATCAACTTTTCTTTTGAAATAATTTCATTCATTTTGTCTTTCTTTCTTTACATTTTTTTTGGCCCGATATTCTCCCTCAGGAGAAGAGAGACATAAAATAACAATCCCCAAAATTGTGCCAGAAGCAACCCCCATGGAATACCGTGTTTTACCTTTCTTTTATGTATAAGCACATTTTACTTATTAATTCGGGATCCTTTTTTTAAAATGACAAGAAAATTAACTCGGTTGCCAAAAAAACCTTTGGTGGTTGACCACTTTGGTGCTAGATTGTTTTTGACAAGGTGCATTCATCTACTATTCCGAGGTCTGCTTTTCCTTGGTTGACAATTGATTGATGCAGTGTGTGAATACTTGGAAGAGTAAACGTTTGAATTTCGATAAAATGCGTTCTAATTACAGACACATTTCTTGCTAAATTTGACAAATGGTGGCTCTGTCAATTATTTATATCATGTCGTGATTTTTGCCTTTTCACCAAAAATATTATGACCTTGAGTAAAGAAACAAATCTGTAATCGTTTCACTGGGTGATCACCTGACTTTTCCATTGGCTTTGTGGACAACAGCGTGCTGATGATGACGGAAGGCAGACACCTCCTTTCCCTCTTAAATGTGGTTCTGACTTGGCACACATCAGCTTCAAATAGCTTATTTAAACTGCATAATCTCCTTTTGTGGGCAGATAGAGCACGTGCTGTTCACCTATTGGAAGACGCACACAAGCCAGTGCATAGTATATTTTGTAACACCATTGTTGGCTGCAAATTAAGTCTGGATGTATGTTTTAACATATAAGATATAATGTATGCATTTATGTCAGGCAATAAAAAAGAGGCCTGAGTAAACCCGCTGGGAAGCGGTGGAAATATCACCTCCGTTGGCTTGAATAAACCCACAAGGAAGTGGTGAAACTTCACCTGGGACCATATCTACTCTTGCTTGCTAATTTATTTTTTCCTTTTAAGACAATGTACAATCCCAACCATCCCAATCTTTTATACATTTTATATATATATATATATATATATATATATATATATATATATATATATATATATATATATATATATATATATATATATATATATATATATATATATATATATATATATATATAGTGTTGTGGTTACCAGATTCGCAAACCACCATTCAGGTCCCTTAGGTGAGGTATCTCGGTAAGTGCATGTGTAGTTAGGCCCAAACCCGTTGTCTAGTGGGAATACATGTCATTGATACGTGCTGCGACTCTTCAGGATAGCCGTTTTTCTTTTACTATCTTTATTTTGGACCAACCGCCAGGATTACCATCACAATTACAACCACAACCACCGCTTCACCACAACCGCCACGACCTTCCCGTCACACCTCGCCACCGTAGCATCGCCACCGTTCTTGCCCCGCTGTGGGTACCGGTGTTGGACTCATGCAGAACGCGCGTCGAACAGCGTGTACAAAATCACGGATTTTGTGCTTCAAAAACGGATCAAAAACGACACACGCCCACTTTTTGCCGTCCAATCGGTGAGCGAGGGGCGATTTGGCCCCGCCTCCAGAACGATCGATATATGCAAATTTGTGGATCAAAAAGCCTTCACGCCCACTTTTTCTCGGGCCAATGGGGAGCGAGGTGAAAGGTCAAAGGGAGGGGGTCAAAGGCGAAGTTACGGGGGGATAAAAGGACGGTGTTCGTCAGTCAGAAGAGAGTCGCAAACGAGAACGAGAAGGAGTCGAGAACGAGAAGGAGTCGGAACGGAGGGGACGAGTGTGGAAGACTGGAGCCCGAAGCCGGCAGTGGCTGGAGAAGCTGAAGAGAGTCGGACGAGGGGGTGCTCGCGTCGGTGCCAGGAGCTGCATGCCCGAGGGAGGCCGGCAGCGCGACCTGGCCGAGGTGGAGACGCACACCAGGGATAATAAAGATCCTCTATACCCCGAGCATCAGCAACCCCCTCCTGTTTCCCCCCGCGCTGAGATAGTGCGACCAAGGGGGCCCCTTTTCCCACCCCCCTGCCTGACACTGTCCGCGAGGCACGCGGAGAGAAGCGCCATCGCCGCTCCGCGTCTCATCACCAGACGGGTAGGCCCGACCCGGTCTCGGCCTCAGGCCTGCCTCATTCTTGGGGGATTTCTTTTCCTTGGTTTTGGGTATGTGTTGTCGGCGCCGTCTGTGAGGTAGAATTGTATAAGTGTTGCCGTGTGCTCGGTAGTCGGTATTAGCTCTGCATTGTTTTCGCTTTTATATTTGCTTTTTGTGTAAATGGAATTGTGTTTTCTTTTTTTTGTGTGCTTTTGGTGGAATTGTATTTGTGTGCTTCCCGTGTGCCGCGAATAAATGTGCTTTATTGTTGAACTGTTCTCCCGCTTCGCTTCGTCTTTTCCTCCATTGAATCCTCATCTTGCTTCACGTAAAGGGTTGGTAGTGGGCTGAATACGCCCGATAATTAATCGAACCGTCGAGGTCGACGATAACACCGCTCGGTTATTCTGATGGTACGGAACGGGTCGCTTAAGTGGCCCGTGTCCGAAGTCGACCTGCGGCGAGGTGCGATCGCCCGGTCTACCCTCCGCGTGGGTACTTAGGTAGGTCGAATTTGGCGAGCAACCCTATCCCACGCGGGGGCTGATTGGCTCGATCGCGGTGAGACCGAAAGGTCCACCCGTGACTGGTTCCCGGCGTTGGTCCGAGAGGGTCACGACTGGATTGTCCGTCCGGTGGGCGACGTGCCGCGATTCGAGTTACGTGGCCGTCAGCACGCCGGCGGGCGCGAAGACAGCAACAATATATATATATATATATATATATATATATATATATATATATATATATATATATATATATATATATATATATATATATATATATATATATATATATACATACACACACAGTCATGCGCCACATTACGACGTTTCGGTCAATGACGGATCGCATATACGACGGTGGTCCCATAAGATTATAATGGAGCTGAAAAATTCTGATCGCCTCGTGATGTCATAGCGCTTCCAGTCGTTTAAAAGTACAGTATAGCACATACAATATTTATGTGCAGTACATAATACTTGATAATGATAATAAACAACTCGTGTGGCCCCGTTATAACGGGATCATTGAGGTCCATAAAATGTCATTGTGAAAAAAGTGGGGTTGCGCTAAATCGGGATTCAAGAAAATCAGCGTTCAAACTGACCCAATGTTGACCTCACATCCAAAACACCCCTATTTTCGCCCTATTTGACCCGTTTTTTGCACGTTTACCTTCCAGCAAGTTAATCACCTTTGAGTTAAAAACAATTCCGCGAATAAATCCTTGTTGTTACAGTCGAAATTAAAACACAAATTAGTTTTTCGTAAAGCTTTTTCTGTTGCTAAAACATTCGCACTGTTCCGAAAATATATCACACTGACAGGTGCTCGTTTCTTCATTTGTAAATTATAACATCGATGCAATGATTATTTATAAAATCCAAACGCTATTTATTCACCTTTCTATAATCGATGCGAGAGAAGATTGTAAGCAGCCGCTAACAACACACATGGCCATCATGAACAGCACAAAGGTGAAACTAACGCGTCTTCCGTCGATCTTGGATGTGTGTTACAATTGCCTACAGTATTCAGCACAGTAACATGCTGTACAGGTTTGTAGCCGAGGAGCAATAGGCTATACCATATAGCCGAGGTGTGTAGTAGGCTATACCCTCTAGGTTTGTGTAAGTACACTCTGATGTTCGCACAATGACGACATCGCTTAACGACACATTTCTCAGAACGTATCCCCGTCGTTAATTGGCGCATGACTGTATATAAAATTGAGAATTCATTTCCCTTCCTGGTATTTGCTGCAGTGCAATCCTACTGAGAAGTAGGGGACTGTAGCTCTGCTAAGCTCATCTCCAGTGTGTGTTTGTGTGTGTGTGTGTGTCCTCCATAACTCAAAAACCATGAAACCTAGCAGCCTGAAACTTTGGATGCATACTAAGGGAACTACAAGGAAGTGCAGGAGTGAAAATTGGGTGTTTTGAGTTAATTAATACATCCCTATTGAAGATAATTAATGGCCTTACTTAATTATACCCTTCATCAGACACATCCTCTGCCACCTCGCTCTGAATGGGGTCTTAAGCGCATCCGGGTTTACTACGCTGGGTCTGAAACTGCCATTATTTTTAGCCTGCTCAACCATGCCTTAACTTGGAAAAGGCTGCAACAATTTCTTAACGATGAAGTTTTTTTTCCACTTTCCTCACTCATATTATCGAATGCCTGTTCAACATGGCTACGGATCACTGGATACATTGCAATGCTTATAAGCACCCAGAGACGCCAGCGTTTGTGGCTTTATTTCATTTCCGCACATGCCATAACTTCTAGAATCTCTTAAACTAAGCCAAATTACAAAATTGAAGCTCCAGAATTGAACTTAGCAGCACTTATGACTGCTATAAAAGTGTTCATTTGTCAAATTCGTACATATTTCATATTTTGGGCATCTCCGGGAGGTGTGTGTTTCATACGACGGTTCAGTAATTGCAAATCACTTGCTAAGCGAGCCGTTCCTTATCAACCGTTTTGCGGAAGTGCTTGCTTGAGTACTTAAGCCATTTGGCGAGTGCCCTCCAAGCTGTTTGGTTGTTTGTTTCGGTAAAAGTAACCATGCTTTCAATCTCACATCAATTAGATGTACATTTCCACCTTTGTTGGGCCCCACGGTGACATGCGGTGAGTGTCTCGGGAGGGTCTCATCCGCTGAAAATGTGCAATTTCATTTTTACAGGACATCGCATTGTTTAACATTTTTGTGCGATCTCCTTTCACAATCCACCCCTCACTTCGACATTGATATATATATATATATATATATATATATATATATATATATATATATATATATATATATATATATATATATATATATATGTATATATGTATATATATATATATATATATATATATATATATATATATATATATATGTATATATATATATATATATATATGTATATATATATATATATATATATATATATATATATATATATATATATATATATATATATATATATATATATATATATATATATATATATATATATATATATATATATATATATATATATATAACAGCCTGGTGTTGGCGCAGTGGTTAGGGCAGCGGCTTGGGATCCAAAAGGTCCTGAGTTCAAGCCTCGTTCGGCCACTGAATTAATACACCAGGGGGTTGACTCAGCCTGTCATCCTTCCGAGGTCGGCGAAGTGAGTACCAGTGTCCTGGGCCGGTGTATACCCCGGTTAAATAGGTGTACCATATCCCTGTGTCGTAAGAGGCCACCAGGGTTGCGTCAGGAAGGGCATCCGGCGTAAAACATGTGCCAAATCACTATGCGGATCACACGGATGATCCGCTGTGGCGACCCCTAACGGGAGCAGCCGAAGGAAGAAGAAGAAGATATATATATATATATATATATATATATATATATATATATATATATATATATATATATATATATATATATATATATATATATATATATATATAACAATAAGGTCCATCCCACAAGGTGTTCACCATGTTTGTTCTAGCTGTGAAGGCATCGACGGACATTTTGTGTTCTGGGCTTTGATATATTTTTCAATTGAATTGTGAGAATTTCCCACTTGAAATCCTCTTTCAAAGAACTCTGTTGAAAGGTAAATCTTTTGTGTTTGTTGTTTTTATGTATGTTATGCGTGTGTACATTTGCAAGCGTGTGAATGTATATAAACTGTATTACTGCAACAGCACTTGGCACTGGTGTGTTAGTGTGCGTGTGTTTGTGTGTGTTCGGTCATTCTCATAGCAAAACATCATTCATCATAGTTCGGTCAAGCAAAACACATCATTCTCCTTCCTAACTCCACTTCCAACACTATCCTTCCAACACTCTCCTTTCTAGTTTTTTTTTACCCTCCTTCCCCTCATTCTCTCTCTGTCCCCTCCTCGCTCCCCCTCCTTATAAAATTCATCTCTCTCTCTCTCTCTCTCTCTCTCTCTCTCTCTCTCTCTCTCTCTCTCTGTCTCTCACTCTCACTCGCTCTCTCTCTCTCTCTCTGTGCCTCTGTCTCTGTCTCTGTCTCTGTCTCTGTCTCTGTCTCTGTCTCTGTCTCTGTCTCTGTCTCTGTCTCTGTCTCTGTCTCTCTGTCTCTGTCTCTGTCTCTGTCTCTGTCTCTGTCTCTGTCTCTGTCTCTGTCTCTGTCTCTGTCTCTGTCTCTGTCTCTGTCTCTGTCTCACACACACACCCCTTACACGCAACCCTCCCTCCTACAGTGTATAGCAATGTTCTGTGAGGCGTCGCTCTCCCCACATTCCCTGCCTACCTCGCTCTTCCCCCCCCCCCCCTTCCTAGCTCCCCCTTCTTCACCCACTCCTAGCTTCCCCTCCTTTCCCTCCATCCTTTCTGTCTCCCCTTCCTCCTCTCTCTCTCTCTCTCTCTCTCTCTCTCTCTCTCTCTCTCTCTCTCTCTCTCTCTCTCTCTCTCTCTCTCTCTCTCTCTCTCTCCCTCTCCCTCTTTCAACCTCCCTGCCCCCCCTTAATATCCCTGTCAGTGAAGCGACAGGTTGTTTTGCTGTTGCCTAATATACAGAACCTATTCAACTGTTTCGTCAGAAGAGCTCTTTTTTAAATTTATAAATGTACATACACACATATATATATATATATATATATATATATATATATATATATATATATATATTTATTATTTATTATTATTTATTTATACAGTGCTGATAGAAAGTTGACACCCCTTTCAAATTTTCACTTTTTGTTGTCTTAAAGCCTGGAATCAAATTCCATCAAAACAGACTTTTTTCCACCTTTATTTACACATCATAACCCACAACTTTCAAG
>NC_140962.1:11891464-11923964 GCF_056783735.1 Eptatretus burgeri | reverse complement strand
CACTGAATAGCCTGTTCCTCGATGGCTTTGGATGACCCTTATGGTTTTACTCCCTCCCCACCCTTTCCCATGTTGACACGTTTGTTTAACTTAGATTGGTGAGCTGCTATATCAGGTTTGCCTCCATGCAGTGACCATGTTATTTCCTCGTTTACTCATCTTTTTGTTTCTTTACCCTGACTCGTAGAAGGCGTGAACAACAGACTTGTAATTTGATTTCAAGGAATTTCCTGAAGGAAGGTTTCCAGAAATGGTTGTACAAATACAATTGGATGTTTGCGTCGGTGAGGTCACATGATGAAGTACCCAAATGCCTACCGTGTCGAGTTGTCTCTCAAATTGTGCACGTGGTGTTGTTATTGGTGAGGGGTGGGGTGGGGGTTTGGATGCATCTTGCAGTTGTCTCAGTTGCTCAGTGATGACTTTTAGGGATGCAGACATTCCGGCGACCATACGGACTGAAATACCCTTGCAGCGTGGTGTGGAATTCTGCGCCCCTTTGCTGCTGCCATTGCGGTGGTTCGTCGCCTTTGCTGCAGTCTGAAAGCGGACCTTTTGCGAGCTGTGTTTACTCTGGTGGCCAGAGTCGGGGAGCATGGGAGGTTCAAGTAGAGTGCAGGATCTCTTTTAAGGGTCGAACACAAATGCAACTGTGAAACCTCATTGACCTCAACCTTTTCCCCTTTGTTTATTTGTTTATTTTCTTATTTTAGCCAATCAGGTTTGCTTGGGTAGGATATCAAGCATCAAGTGGAAGCTGAATCCACAGCCCCAATTTTTTTTTTTTTTGTCTGGCTTTGCCGGAATCGAGCCGTTGCCAAATGATGTTGAGTCATAGTAAAGCCATGCCCGTACGCCACTCCCTACACTCGTGACCCTTGTATGATTGCCTCGCGCTTACAAAAAGCAGCGCTCTGTTGCTGCATGTTTACATAAATCGTGTCGACTCAAACTATTTCCTTGGCAAGGACCACGTGCAAAAGATGAGGAAGGGATGATATCTGACTTTCATCCGTAACAATTTCCACCGAGGGCCAACAAATTCCCCAATGAGGTAAAAAGGCAAGCAACGATTAAATGAAACTGTTTATGTTCCATTTCGCTAAGTTCCTCCTGAAAACTTTTTCTCTAATGTTGGAAAGTTTGTAAATGCTTCACGGAGCTGGGTGCATTCGAGGACAGGTACCGGGCGAGGCTTTGACTGTCGAGCGTGAACTTGGACTTTTGGGTGTGTCTGATTGAAAACACCAAACGAGTTGTTTTTCCACAATATGTAATTTGCTAATGCCCCAGGATGATGCAATTTTAACCAGGCCCACTTGGCCGCATTCCGTACCCTGCTTGAGGTTTGGCCGACGGTGCTACGGCTTTTGATCGTCGCTTCTTGGCCAGCGGTTTTGCTGAACTCCAGTTCTCGATTGGAAGAGAGGGATAAACGTGAATAATCAGAAAAATATCCTTTTTAAGTTTCCCCATGCTTTGCCGAGAAATTCTGAGAAAGGCTGCAGGATTTCCGTGCAGCAATGCGACCACAAACTATGAGTTTGGGTGCCTGCTTGATTTGCCATGCACGGCTTTATGGTCAGGGCAGGAAAATGTGTCAAGATTGTTCAAATCCCAGTGGTAATAAGAAAAACAAACACAAGATGACCGTGTAGCCTTTATAAAGAACCGGTCATGAAATGATACCGCGTGCAAGCAAAACAAAGGTTCAACACGTGCTATGTGCTTGGATGGAGGGAATTGCACATTTGGAGATTACAATGCGCTCCGAGCGTGTTCCTTCCAAGACGAAACGCCGCAGTTGCACGGTGGATCGAATCGCTTGCACGAGGACGGTTTAAATACAAGGTACTCGCTCGCACCCTCGTGGGCACTTCGAGACATTTCCACGTAGTGTTATTGGTGATGCAACCATAATTCCTCCTCTCCTCTCTCGGCCCCGTGTCGTTGCGACGGCCTATTTTGGTCGCATTCATTGTTGACGTATCTCGCGTTGGCTCGATCGCCAAAAAAGGGTTGGACCCAACTTAAAATGTTATTTGCATTCGCCAATCGAATGCGTTGCTGTGGTGCTGCATCTTGAAGTATGCAGTCCTTTGAATTACGAATGTAAAGCCAGCTCTCTGTGCTTAGATTATTGTCATTAACGACGCCATGATATCCATCATTCGAAGGGAGCATGTGCTCCCTTCGCAGACAAAGATGAGTAAACGAGGAAACTTACCAAGTACATGAGCCAAAAACCCTTGCTTGGAACTATTTGTATAATAATCAATCGTAACCTCAGTCCATGCATGAGGTTGGATTGCTGGGGTATAGATATGGCAAAGGCATTAGAGGCCAGATGGCCTCTTCATTTGCCGAAGTTTCCTTGCAATGCTTCGTCTTGTATGTGAAGTATTTCTTCTGACTGGTGCTTTTGATTCTGGTCGATCTTCATATTTTTATGCCACGTCAGGTGGTGAAAGAAATCTGGTCGATGGGGGTGGTAGGACGCAGTGGTGGGGTGGACACGGAGAGAGGATGGGAGGAAAGATGAGATTATGATTTTTAAGTAAGGGGTAAAGGTAAATGTGATTGGGGTGGGGGTGGTGGGCAGTCGAGGGTCAGTTGTTAATTTATGTCATTTTGTTTGCATTAACTGAAAATGGCTCCTTCCACAAAGTTTTTATGAATTATCAATAAGAAGAGTGCAGGTTTATTGTTTGGCTTATGCTTTTTTCCCTCTGCCATCGCATGCCTTTGCCTTTGCTTATTAATGACGCTCCTTTTGTGTTTGAACGACGTGTGAGTTTGCATTGCGTGGCCTCAACACATCTGACCTTGGATCTAGCAAATCATCAAGGGGAACGTTCGATTGTTCATTCGGCAATAAGCACGCCTCGTTTTCTGAGTCTCAAGGTTCACCTGCAAGCTGCATTCTGCTTGATATACCTTGTGCAACATGTCGAGTCCGGTGGCCTAAACCCTTTATAATCCGAGGTGTTTGAAACAATCGAGTGTCCATCAATGTTTCCTCGTACTGACCTCGTCCATCTATTTCAATTTAAAGTCAAAACGTGTGTTCCTTTCCAGTACATTAATCATGTTTGTTTGTTTGAAAATTTTTAAATCTTGCTTTCCTCGTTATTATGACAATTATCGTTATAATTTATTTCTCGTCATGTCCACACCTTGGCCGTAGAACTGAAAGACCACCGTGCAACACAACACGGATGAATGAATCGCCAGTGAATGAAAAACATCCAGGTATGTTGTTCCACCACGGTGCTCTGGATGAAGGGGTACCTGAGTGTTGTGACGTATCTTTTGCAGTGAGAAAGGGATTATTGACGTATTATACGTTATATATGTGTGTATATAACTTTTTGTGAAGTTTTGCCTTGCACACGGTAATGAGCTCCACATTAATGTAAACCTCTACCCCCACATTAACATTCAACCTGATTTATTGCTCCAGCCCTCGAGCCACTTGTCACCACGAGGACACTGACACAGCTTGGTAAAAATAAAGATGAAATGTCTGCCCTGTCACCCTCGTTGTAATTTGCCCGTTGCTAAGTGAGGCTGACGTACATAATGCGAGGATTTTTTAAGTTCTGACAAACCCCACGGCACCCTCCACTACAAGTGTTGTTTTTTAGAGATGCGATTGCTATAGTGGGCCAGTCGTGCTTTACCGAGCACATAAATAAGGTTAAGATTTGGAATTCGAACTCGATTATGAGTTCCTTCCAAGGAATATTGATGCAGGACGATGCCATTCGGCCCATCAAAGCCTGCACTATTATGACCAACTTGTAGTTGTTTGTCCGTGCTCTATCCTTTTAAAAATGCGGAGCAGCACGTTCCGTTTTTTAATTCTTTGCTACGACTCGTCCGGGGTTTGAACCGCCGACCTCCCAGACTCGGAGCGCTCCAACCATTTCGCCACGGAGGCTGGTTTGACCTGTTGGGATGGGCCAAGAATTTATCTCTGTTGAAGTTGAGTGTGATTGTAAATGGAAACGTAAACTTTGAATCTTCTTCTCATAACTTGTATCACGTTGGATAGTCCAGCAGCTTAAATTATTACTTTGAAAAAGTTTTATTTTTGGACCTGAATGTCATGGAAACACAAAATCCCTTCACTTGGAGGTTATTGTCAGCTTCTCCTCATGTTAATCAAACATTTTCCACAGCATGATTGTGTTTTTTTTTTTAAATACCTTTTTTAAGAACCATGATTTAAAACCTGCACCCGTTTGGAATCTTCTTTTTGCCACAAAGATGTAAAGACGTCATTTTTATATCACACATTTCTGTCACATGTCAATCTCACAGCTGTGAGAAGAGAGGAAGTCGTTGCGTCAAATTCTGCAAACTACAACTACTTTAATGGCTCTAAGTTTGCCACCCATCTTGTGGAGTCAGATGGAAACATTTTTCCTCCCCAAGTCTTTCACCAACTAACTGACTGGCCAGCCTGATGTTCGACTGAAGGTGATCAGAATTAGGAATCTGTTTCTGGCGATACCTAACTTACTCCTTTTTATTTTTCTTTTGTAGACAAACTTGAGGCTCGTGGAAGAGCTAGAACAGTGAACGGAACGGACGTAACAGAACCGTAGAGAGCTCGGGAAACACCAACAGCAGGATGGAAGGACAAAATATTGGAAGACTTGGGAAAACAAGGGATGTGGCGATGAATGAGGGGTAGTTGAAGATGCATGGGGTGGACAAGATGGATACAGCAATAAGATCATTGGAATCTCTCACATTGAAGCTGAGTCGATGAGGTCCATCACTTCACCATCACAGACAGGTTGGGAGTCTCTCGGTATTCGACTGCCTCCTTTCTGGTCTTGCACCTTCTGCTCTTTCCATGCTTGGTCCCCCCCCCCACACACACACACACACACACACTCACCCACACCCACACACACACACACACACACACACACACACACACACACACACCCTCCACTCCACCCTATGTTTCTGCAGGACTTACACGGTGTCTACCATCAACCCATTTCTAGTGAAACTCCCAAAATCCAGAATCACTGCTCACCTCCACTCATTTGTTCCTCTTTCTTTCCCACCTGTGGAACCAACTTCCACACCCACTTCAATATAATTCTTCCCTCCAGGTCTTCAAGACAGCTGTTTACCACCATCTCAGTTCGTCCCCAATCCTAAACCATGATCATTTCTACCCTTGTTTACCCCACCCAAATCCCTCCTCCTTCCAATTTTCCAGTTTCCCTCCTTGGAGTTTTCTTCTGTATCCATTTTGTCCACCCCATGCATGCATGCTTTGTGCCATGTTTTTGTCTGTTACATACTGATCGGTTCACTGTACTCGGTCTTCCATGAGCCTCGACTATGCATACAAAAACAAACTGGAAATTTGAATGGAGGTGGACTTGGGGGTGGGGTGTGATTAACGGGAGTAGCGAGGAGGGGAGATAAGACGATGTTGAAGAGACAGAAAGGAAACTTTATGAACTTTAAAAACTTTAACTTTAGTTTAGAAAACCTTTAGGAAACTTCACTTGAAACTTTAAAACTTTAAAAACTTTAGGAAGAAAAATTGGAACGAGAAACAACCTCAAAAGCAAGACGATTTTGTTCACCAGCTATGTGGTGAGAAGGCCTGAGCGACACAAACAAATTTATCAATATGGCACAACAAGGTAGGGTTTAACATGGAAATTTCGACGAAAACACAAATATCAACACAGAGCCGAAAATATATCAGACAAACACGAGAGATTCAATTCGGAAAACTTAACTTTGATTGAGCTGGAAGGAGCAGATGCAGATTCGACCTACACGGAGAGCAACCCCGAACCAGAAGTCTCTTTGCAGAAAAACACCGAGGGATTTTTAACATCCACCAACTTACAGAACTAGCAGCCGGGTCCTCCAGTTTAACATACTTCCGATGGACGGCACACACATCAACATAGGTGTCGTCCTGCGTACGAAGCACCATGGACACACTTTATCGCTGGGTCTTGATTCAAGCCTAGGCGAGACAGCTCAAAGGAGAATCCGCATTTCTAAACTGCCAGCCGCTGCATCAAATTATCCAAAGCTGTTCGATTGGTATTGTTAAAATGTGGCTGAGGTGATGTTTCATCTTTATACATTGAACAGTTGCATTGATGGTTTTTACTTTGAGGCATTATGGTATGTATTGAATGGGAACACAGCAGCCAAGTTGATGCATCAGGTGTATTCAGTAACAGGATGCAAGGAACAAGTTGTTTTGAGTTCCCTGATAGTCTGTGGCCTGAATTGTCCAACATGTGTCTGCCTGAAACTCAATGCCAGGGGAACTTTTCAATGCAAAATATATTGCGCTGTCCTTATCCCAAAATATACTGAAATCTTGAGCATCAAGAATCGCTGCCAAGTTGTTAGGAACTTTAACAGCTCGAGCTAAACACCTCCTGTGATGAAATATATTGTGACGTCCACGGGACTTGAACAGTCCCGCCAACGTAGAATGAGCCGAAACGATGGAGGCGGTTTATTTATTTATAACCCAAACATGGCGGTTCTAATTGCTCTACCGCAAACGGGACGAGGAAGGTGGCACGAGTCTCTTTTCACTGAGTTGATGATGTTTATTTGTTTTTATTATTAACCAGAAATAACAAGACTCGGCAAGAAGAAGGATCCGGGGCGATTCGACGGGATGGTGTGGGATCGGGCGTGGGGAAAACACAGACAATTCCAATGAAAAGACAAATCTCAAACCCTCTAAGGCGCCAGGTACACACACACACACACACACACACAAAACGCAGCTATTCCTGGTAGTCAGGCTGGACCGTGGTGTGGACGCAACAGTCCTTGGATTGGCGTTGGACGAGCTGGCCTTGCTCTCGTCAGGGGGGCAGGAGAAACCGTGGTGCTGTCGACCTCCTGGTCTTGGCCCAAGTCCGCTCACAGCCGCCAGGGAACCAGTTCTGGCGCCAAATTGCAAGCAGGAGAGGGAGGCAGGTCCGCCCGCCGTTCGACCCCGTACTCCAAGCCAGCAGAACCCCAGAGCCAACCAAGGTGAGGCACGAGGCTAAGCAAGGCTCCAAGACACGATGAAAAACAGAATCGAATCAGCGCAACAACTAGCACGCTCCCAGCACAACAGCCTCCACCAAAACGGTTTTTCTGTCCCGATCTTCTTCCTCTTCCTTTTCAACCCCAAACAGAACCTTTTTATCCTCCCGTCCTCGTCACTTCCAATTGAGCCGTTTTATTGGCCCACCGCCGTCGCCTTCCGCCAATCGTGATCACGGGGCGGAGCCATCCGCAGCACTGCCCTGTGACGTCACGGCAAGCCTCCAGAGAATACTAAAAGGGGTTTACGCAGACACACTTACCCTATCCCGTGTCCCTATCTAATTACGTGACAATTATCATTTCCCCCTTGAAGAAATGGACATTTACTAGACAACTCATCACCACTGAATTGCTACTTATTACATCGAGATCCTGGTACACTCGAACAGCATGGCATACCTAATTAAACATCCTAATTACCCTTTGAATGCATACCCCCCCCCCTCAAACGTAACAACATATATATACCTTGTGATTATTTTCATTAAAATAACATCGACTATGATTTTGTTAACTAGTCTTTCTTTTTTTCTTTCAATTTTTTGTTTTGCTCTGTCGACTGCTATAAAGCTCCTTGGGAAATTTTGCTGAATTGCGGAAGCCTTACCAAGGCGCATTGTGATCATCACTAATAAGTTGACAACAGATCTATCAAACCTCACGTGTACAGTTAAAACGTCATTGGCGTGCATCGTAAGTTTGGTGTTGCTAATGCAAGCACATTTTATATTGAATTTCTGAACGTTGCTTGTACTTTTGTTTGTAATTATTGAGTGCATGGAATTACCAGACTTTGGAACATCCTGCTGGGTGATTCCAATGACCTTTGGGGAATTTGATTTAATGACACATAGTGGGATCTACTGGCACCAGGCCACAGAGGACTTCATGACACTGTGGATTATTGCCTTGTTCGCCATTAGGGACTGATATTAGCAACAGAATAACCCTCCTCTGCGGAGAATTCCACCAAAGTGCCACCACCCAGCCATGGAGGCCAGATTTTATACCTGGTTGACCCAGGAAAGATAGCGTTAGATTATTCGTCCAAAGAGCTTTAAAGATGAGACCTCTGCCAGAAGTTAATTGCAGAAATTAATTTGAGTTTTAGTAATATGGTTTTTCTAAAGAGACAATGACTTGGTGGAACTTTAAGGCACTGGTGACGCATTCCGGGTGATTTTTGAGCCTCTTCTTTTTGACAGACCGAAACTTTTTTTTGGAACTTTTCTTGGTGATTTTTATTTTATTTTTCTTTTTTAGAGAAGGATGCGGTCACGGCCTGCTTGTCATTGGAGTGAAGGACCTTCACTCCAATGACAAAGAGCCATCTGTGAAATGATATGTTGAGTTTTCTAAGCAGGCCAAGAGGGTCATTAATATAAGGCAGGAACAGGATAGGATTCTGAAAAAAAAATTTCATACAGGAGTGCCAGGATTTCACATAATGCTGTAAGAACTGAAAATAATGATGGAAGTGCTCAATTT
Source organism: Eptatretus burgeri (assembly GCF_056783735.1). Classification (NCBI taxonomy): domain Eukaryota; kingdom Metazoa; phylum Chordata; class Myxini; order Myxiniformes; family Myxinidae; genus Eptatretus; species Eptatretus burgeri. Next base: position 11,915,360 of record NC_140962.1, on the reverse strand, counting down.
GGAGATTAATATGATTGGACGAAAAATGAGTGTGACAAAAACAACATTAATATTCAACTGCAATGCGAAAAAGGAAGACATTCAAATAGATCATTGCAAAATTAAAGAAGCCAGCAATTACCTTGATTTGGGACCGTTTGTAAAAAATAAAAAAATTAAAGGAAAAAAAAACAACTGATCAAATTGAAGTGAAGAGACACACTCGAGCAGGATGGACATCATTTGGAAAGTTACCAAAGTTGTGAAAAACAAACTACCCTTGTATCTGAAAAGGAAAGATTCTAATCAGTGCGTTCTCCCAGTAATGGCATGAAAGTGAACCACGGTCTCGAACAAAGAACGGAGAAAAATTATCACCTCACAAAGACCTATGGAAAGATGCTGTCTTGGCATAACTAAAAGGGACCAGAAGAGAAACGGTTGGATCAGACAGAAAACCATTCCTTTGCATTCTGGTCACAATAACAACGACAAAAAAAAACTGAGATTGAACTGGGCTGGACACACGGCACGAATGGAAAACCGGTGGACAACAAGGATTGCAATTTGGCAATCTAGAGAAGGTCCTAGAAGAAGCAAAGGTAGGCCAAATATTTTATATACATATATATATATTAAACTGATAAATTTATTGGAGTACAATGACCTCGATTTGTATTGATAAAACAGAATGGACCATGTTGAAGGAGGCCTTCGTCCTGCATTGGACGAAATAGGCTGGTCAGGTCAACAGGATAGATCTCAGAACATTTTGCCGCCAGGATTAAAGCAGAAGATAGTATTCCATCCAAGGCTATGCATTGCTTACCAGTGTGGATAAAATCGACCAAAGGTCAGGGGGTGGGGCACCTCAGATGTCATTGGTAGAAGGTTTAGTGACCAGGACTGGTGTCAAATATACTTGAGAGATGTTCAGTGGTACTTCTGTGACCTCCAGCTTTGAGGCTCAGAGCATCGATCCATTGCTACGTTAGCTGGAGAGTGTAATGGCCGGGATAGAAGCCAAATTTATGATTTTATATTAATGGGTTGAAAGCAGCAGACCTTAAAATCTGCTGATATTATTGATTTGATCACCTTCCTGATTCGGCGATAAGGCTGACGTCTAATTTGAAGGATCTGGCTTCGCACCTTTTATGTTGCATAACAAAGTGTGCTATCCCTTGGAATTTAGATAGATGTTAAGCTGAGTGTTCCATCTGCTAGCATTAGTTGGTGAATGTTCAAGAGTAGTGAGTTATCAAATGGTGTCCTTCACAACGAGTAGCGAGTTATCACCATCACTCACCAATTAAAAAAATCAGGCTTGAAAAGGTGGTTCATGAAAGATGTGGGGCCAATCTTCCTCCTCGACCGATCCAACATGAATGTGGGATTTAGTAGTAATAATAGTCGTCATCTTGGCACCCTTACGGATAGGAGTGAAATGAGTGATTAACGATTCTGTGAAGGATCAGAAAGATTGCCAATGAAATAAAGTGTCACCGGCAAGGACGGTTTGGTTTGGCCTGTTGGTGTTCCCATCTGAATCTCTGGTCCTGAAGATTGGAATCCAGTTTCAAATCCTATCTATACCATGTGGTTGTCCATTGTCTACTAATGTATTTACAATTCATGTGAAAGTACACTGATGTTGACCAATGGCTTTATCCTGCTTTTGATGAATATGCAAACCTTGGATCACTGGCAAATCGGATCTGGTTGGCCGAGAGGAGCAGATAAAGTTAGTGCAGGATGTATGAGGAAAGTTTTGCATTGTGCAATCAAGCAGGGAAAGCGAACCTGTTGGTGATGTCCAGGAAGGATAATTGACTGATTAGGTGGGACCTGTTGCCTTACAAACGGTTTTGGTTGGTTTATACCATGCTAGGTGGTCACTGGACCAATACCTAGCCTTTCAGCATCGTGGTAGTTAAAATCGCCACAGAGGAATAGGGAGCAAGGATGAGCCATATCAGAGGTAGTCGATGACAGTAGAGAGGATTGAGTAAATAGCTGTCACTTGGGTGGCGGGCGATACAGTGCACACACACATACCAACATGAGGTTGGTGTAGGTGTTGGGGGAGATGGAGGAGGGTGACACAGTCAAAGATACTCAGATCTAGGGTGTTAGGAATAGAAAGAGAGGCAAAAGGACTGGAGAAGAATATTTCGAACAAAGACACCAATATCACCTCTAATGTGTGGAACAGGCCAGTCAGGGTGATAGAACAAATATTCATGAAGAGACATGGAATCCGGTACATCACTTGTTATGAAGGTTTCACAAAAGAACATTATAATATTAGATAATGATGATATGACCTGACAAGTGAGGTCATAGTTGTTGGGATTGAGATCACAGATGTTAGAGTATAACGAAGAGATGGGGCAGTGTTGTGTGAGGCACAAGAGCTGGAGGAAGAGGAGGGGGGTAGGCATTGGGGGAGGGAGGGGGTGGGAAGGAAGGGAAGGTGTGTGGACTGGTGTGAGGTCAAGTGCTGTGGTGCATGCTCACACCACATAGCTGGCCTTTAAGTGCCACTTGTTACATGCTTGCAGGAAATTATAGTTATGTTGCAGGAGAATCAGCTGTTCAAGGTGTGTGACAAAAGGTGCAGGAGGTGGTGATGCAATGGTATACAATGGAGAGGTGGAAGCCTGAATGCGGCAGACGTGGAGTGGAGAGGGAGCTTTGGGCAGGAAGGACGTAGAGAACATCCACGCATAGGTTTGGCAGTACCACAAACACCAATGTATGAACAGGGTTGTAAAGGCAAATAGAACGAATCACACACCTGGAGAAGAGGTTGAACATAAACAAATAAATAAAACTCCACCATTTTTTGCTTTCATCATCGTTATGTGGTCCAAAATAAATCTAGTACTTGGAGCTTTTCAACATGAATACGACAACACTCGCAGGCTTGCTCAACAGGTCCCCACGTCGCACTGCCACCAACAGGAGGGGGGCACAAACGGGCCTGTTGTGCATGTGCACAATAATTGAAAACGCTGCTGCTTGCTGATGAATTGACACAATTCTATACCTCGTGTTATTTTCTAATTGATTTTAGTCGTTGTTAGCTGTCAGATTGGCTTGAGCATCTTTTGGGGTTTTCACTCCTTTACGTAGCTTCGCATTCCTTTACAACGAGTTGCATCAATTGTCGCATCTTGTCAATTGACCCGGCAAAGTTATCACAAAAAACAAACAGTTGTTTCATATCCTGTTCCTCCCGTTTCTATCTAAAAAGCATAAGATTTGTCCAAGGCTTTTGTCATTTGAAATTTAGAATGAACAAACTGGGCAGGAATAAGAGAAAGGAGACGTCTATGGCAGTAAAACTTGTGCGTTGCGGAAAATCCTGCAACCTTTTCGGAACCGGGTCAGGAGAGTTCACGTTAACCACATGATGACATCACATTCCATCAGACAACAATCGACTCCTTCCCCGTTATGGGCTGTTATGAGCTGACACGAATACGACGTAGACAGCCGGGTCGACGTGGCACACAAGTGAAGAATGCAATGATCGTGTGCGTTTGATAAGCTGGTTTCACCGCGCTCAGGGGTGACGATGAAAAAAAAACAATTCCTAAAGCTTTGCTGTTACGTGTAAAGGAGGCCAAATTGTTTTCGACGTCCTATTGGCCCAAAGCAATTTCATTTGCAGCTCGCACGTTGTAGCTTTTTTGGAACATAGCCTCACACACCCACCCCTTCTATCCCTCGATGCGAAGCTCCTTCCTCAGAATACATAGAATAGCCTCAAGGCCGAGGGTAAAAGAGGTCCTTGTGGAAAAATGCAAAAGCACGAACAGAACAAACGGTGCGGTGTAATTGGCCAATTGATCTCTCAGGCCGAATTAGTTGGAACAGGGAATGATGGAAGCAGCAGAAAGGATGGTTGACGAGCCTAATGGAAAAAAATAAAAATGGTCAGGGTCCAGTACAATCAACGATCCTGAACTTGGAACACTCCGTCTCACATCGTGGGGGCATAAAGACCGGAGTGAGCATACGGATCAGCTGCACGACGTACAAACGGTCGTCATTTAAAAAAAAAATAAAAAGAATATAACACTCTAGTCACCTCGCTCTGAACAACAATTTAAAGGATTGTGTATTCCTTTGCTGCACTCGTCTGGAAAATGTGAGAAGGTTGTATTTTGTTCATACAACGAACCAAGATGGCTGCAAAGCTGCTTCATAAACATTTGTCCATTTTTAAGCCATGTGATGTCACATAGTGGTTTCTTGTAATAGTTAACAAGAGTTTTTATTTTAATTGCTAATTACAAACTTCTTCCCCCCCCCCCCTTCCTCCCTTCCCTTACCCCCCATTCAGGTTTGCACGATGATGGAAACCGTGGCAGCAACAGTTCCAATGAACAAAACAAGTAGGTTGTTTCACTCTCTCCACATGCTGACAGTTTCTCAATTGGACAGCCAATGATTTCTGAATTGTTCTCAACTGCAGTCACAAGATTTATGGAGTAAAACGATGCACTTTGCTAAGTATCAGAGCTCAGACTTGGAAACCTGCATCCCGTCAGTTTTACTTCAGTTCCTCGGACGCACGTTTCGCATTCGCGCTCAAACTGGAATTCTAACACTGAGCAAACTGAATGCTTTCACAAGGTAACGAAGGGGGCATGTAAAAGCTGTTCGGTCGACCTGTGCCTGTGCCATGTCCACATCCCAGTTCTGACACTTGGCAAATTGCAGGAAGTGGTTATACGAACCTTGTCTACAGACTGGCTATATGTGACCGGCCACCACAAAAGGATCAGTCAGAAGTTGCATGAAATGTTTTTTGTTTTTTTTTCAGTACAGACAAAAATATGACTACTGGGCAACAATGACCATTGTCAGATCTTTGCCGTTTTGGTTGAGCTAAATTGCTACTTTTATCTGTGCAAGTTTAATTGCAGTTCACTTAGCTTTCACAAAAATAACTTGTCAATTTCCTCACCTGAGAAACACGGCATTGCAAGCGATGTACAATGCGATGATGTCACACACCAGGTGACACCTGATGTTGCCATCCAGCAATGTCCGAGCAACAAGGTCACTTTGTGTGCGGTATTCCCGCACCGCTACTGGGTTCACCATGAACGGGATTCCTGATGATGTCAAGCTTCTCAGTTCATACGAAACACGGATGTCAAATGTGTGAATCGGTGAAACGGAATACGTGTTCACAAAAGCGAGATACGCGAGAGGGACTGGAGGAAATGACGTTTCACCGATTCACACGTTTGACATCCTTGTTTCGTATACACTGGGAAGCTTGACATAATCAGGAATCCCGTTCATGGTGAACCCAGTCGCGGTGCGGGAATACCGCACACAAAGTGACCTTGTTGCTCGGACATTGCTGGATGGCAACATCAGGTGTCACCTGGTGTGTGACATCATCGCATTGTACATCGCTTGCAATGCCGTGTTTCTCAGGTGAAAAAATTGGCAAATTCTCTTTGTAAAAGCTAAGTGGGCTGCAATAAGCGTTGTGCTATCGAGCAGACATAAAGACGACTTCTGCGTGGGCCGGTTATAATGCCGTTGACAGAAACATAAATGTTCCCGTCCAAGGATAGCAGCGATAGAAAAGAAAGAAAGAAAGAAAATAAGCTAATGATGGAGCTTTCGCCGTTATCTTTTTCTGTGAATATAAATATCGTGGATATAAAAAAAAATTGGGATTAAATGGAGTCAAATATACCATCGTGCGGTCTATGTCAAGCAATAAAAGCAAATCGGTTATGCTAGTTGAGAGGATTAGTTCACGATTCCAGTGCACACAAGCCTGAGCCATTGGCTCCACTTGCAGCAATTCAATTATCGGAGAAATATTAATTAAAAACGGATATATTTTTTTTTTAATCAAGAAATCGGAACAAATTGATTCCAAAAATCCGCACCCATTAGCCATTGTGCATTGACGATATACTAACCGAATCAGCATCTCGACGTAAGCTTTACCAATGATATTGGGAAAACTATGGCACGGTAACATCAATAAGTAACGCCAAATTACGCGGAGACATCTTATCAAATCGAGTAATTCTCACCTTTAAAAATACAACTTTTGTGTCACTTCAACTAATTGCGTGTTTTAAATACTTAGAAGTGATACAAATCATTGTGAAAGAGGTTGTGGTTGGTTCGCTTGCTATGTAAATTTAATTACTGCCTTAGCTGCCAATCTCTGGGGAAGGTTTAACGTTTAACGTCGATCCTGCGGAAGATTTAACAATGAAAAACTTCTGGTTCCGGGTTGCTGCGCGTGTGTTGCTGGTTTGCGAGTTCTTCCATTAAATTTTACAAGGTAAGTTTCCAGGACCAGATACGTTGTTTTATTTTCGTTCCTGTGTTGATTGTCTTGTTTCTGTTCAATTTTCTGTGCCAAACCATACTTTGTTGTGTTGAATCGTCGAATTTGTGTCCCTGGTGAAGTCCGATGTCCGCATGTAGGGCTGGGCTATAGTTGGGTTGTTGCTTCTGCCTCCAGTTTTGACCGCACGTGCTTCATTTTCACTCCTTTTATACCCCAGGTTAATCCTTTTCCCCTCCTCACTCTAAACCCCCCCCCCAAAAAAAACAAATAAAAACAACATTTAAAAAAACCAAACTCAATCTGCTGCGCACAGTTACTCCTTCATTCCCTATCTCCTCTCCTTTTCAATGCCCCCAAAATGAATCTTCACTGAATAAAATGTTTCTTTTTTTTAAAGGCTGTTAATAACATTGAATACTAGAAAGGCACTCGGTAGAGCGCATACCTCCGCCACATATCACTCCGCCACTGATCCACGAGAACATATCGGGCCCAATACATATTTGAAATATCGTGCGATTTATATCGTTTTTATGCCTGGTGTTGGCTTAATGGTTAGGGTTGTGGGCTTGGCTTCCCAGGATCCTGGGAATCCCACTCTGCTGTTGAATTAATACGAGGTGGGGTTGACTCTGCCTGTCATCCTTCCGAGGTCGGCAAAAATGAGTGCCAGCTTGTTGGTATCCTGTGTCGGAGTGGCGACCCATCCAGGATTGTGCCCAATATCCAAGGAGACTGCTTAGGCAGCACCAACGCTCTGCACAGAGTATGGTCCTAATGGATGGATGGACCCATGAAGTCTGTCACCATACATCCAGTTTGGGATTCCTGAGAAGTGCATTTTGCAGAGGTTGTGTGCACACAACAATCAATTCCCCTTCATGTAGACATGGTGTCAAACCCCCTCCATGCCAGTACCCTCTGCACCCCCTATCTACTTCCTCCTCGTCCCACCCCCTCACTGCTTCCTCTTCGTACCACCCCCAATCAGCTTCCCCCTTGTCCAGCCCCCTCTCAACATGTCAAATGGCTGGGTGCTGGCATCTGTTTCACTAGCCATGGAACTTCAGCAGAGAACTTCTGTGAATCCATGGGACCGACTCAATCTGTGAACTTTCTCATTTCTGTTAATAGCAAATTCTCCCTTCTGGACTTGGTTATGACCAACTTCCCCAAAAACCTCTCTGCTCCAATCGATTTATCTGATCATGTGCTTATGAAGGTCAACATCTCTCGAGCTATTCTCAGATAACAGCTTCAGCACCGGTGAGTCAGGCAGTTCACTCAGTCAAACTGGCAGGGAATGTAAGCAACCATTTCACTTCAGGATTGGTCTCTATCTACCGCCCCTGATATTAACTTCAGGACTGGTGGATGGAGGTTATGCTTTCACCCCTGTCTGTCTGTCTGTCTGTCTGTCTGTTTGCGAACATCATTGTGAAATCATTGGCATGATGTATCAAAAAGTTGTGGACGGATTCGGACAAAATTTAGTGAAGAGGTTGGGTGTGTGATACGGACGAAATGATGATACGGACGAAGAGGCCCAAAAATTGAAATATAACATGCTATCTCAAAAAGTTGAGGAGTTTTGCCAAAACTTGGTGGATGAGTTGGTAAGGTGACAAGAACAAGCCAATTCAGTATAGGTTCAGGTTTGGATCCAGATCCGGCCTATCAAAGGGATACAAAACGTAAACTGTTCAGGCTGGCGGAGGTATGCGTGCGCTCTACCGAGTGCCGTTCTAGTTCCAAATTTCACCACAGCCGATTCCGTTCGTGAGAAGGCCGAGTGCCTCAATTCTGTGTTTGCTTTAGGCTTGGGGGATTCTTAAATTTTTAAGAATCGATTCCGATTCTGAAATACTGTCTCAATCCTGAAAGGAATCGATTCCGATTCGTCACAGAAATCTTATCAATTTGTCCTCGTCACACACGCAACCTGCTCAACTCGTTTCGTCCAAATCCGTCCGTAACTTTATGAGATATCCTACACACAATCGGGGTGAAAAACGTAACCTCAATCCATCTTCTGTGGCGTGGGGAATAAAGAGAAATAACTTGAGTGTAAAAATTATGTTCATGAGTAAGTAAATAAAATCATTGTTGGTATTAAGATTTATATTATATAAATAATGCCAAAGGAGTAAATGTTACTTCAAATTAATCCAAACCTTGAGGACAATGGTAATTTTTTTTCAATCAGATTAAAAAAAGTTGAACCTAGTTTACCTGGACAGTGTACAGTGCCTTCAGAAAGTATTCACACCCCTCGACTTTTGTCACAATTTGTTGTGTTACAAAATGGATTAAATTTACATTTTTTTTGTCACCAAAAATCAAAAGAAAAAAACCACCCCACAATGACAAAGTGAAAACATGTTTTTAGAAATTCTTTCAAATTAACTAATAATAAAACGCTGAAATGTTTTGCATAAATAAGTTTTCAACCCCCTGAGTAAATGCTTTGTAGAAGCGCCTTTGGCAGCGATTACAGCTTCGAGTCTTCTTGGGTATGTCTGTATCAGATTAGCACGTCTGGATTTGGAGATTTTCTCCCATTCTTCCTTGCACATTTGCTCAAGCTCTGTCAAGTTGGATGGGGAGCGTTGGTGAACAGCAATCTTTCAAGCCTTTCCACAGATTCTCAATGGGATTCAAGTCTGGGCTTTGGCTGGGCCACTCAGGACTTTCACATTCTTGTTCTGAGTCTTTTGGCTGCATACTTATGGTCGTTGGCCTGTTGGATCGTAAATCTTCACCGCAGTCAAAGGTCTTTTGCACTCTGAAGCAGGTTCTCCTCAAGGATTTGCATGTATTTGGCTCCACTCATTTTCCCTCCATTCTTACGAGTTACCCAGTGCCTGCCGCTGAAAAGCATCTCCATCGCATGATGCTGCCATTACCATGCTTCATGGTGGAGATGGTGTTCGAAGGGCGATGAGCTGTACTCGGTTTCCATGTGACGTAGCACTTTGCATTCAGGCCAAAGAGTTCAATTTTCATCTCATCAGATGACAGAATCTTTTCCCTCATATTCTCAGTCTTTCATGTGCCTTTCTGCAAACTCCAGGCATGCTGTCATGCCTTTTTCTCAGGAGTGGCTTCTGTCTGGCCACTCTCCCATAAAGCCGAGATTTGTGAAGTGCTGCAGAGATTGTTGTCCTTCCAGCAGGTTCTCCCATCTCAGCCAAGGAACTCTGTAGTTCTGTCAGAGTGGTCATTGGGTTCTTGGTCACCTCCCTGACCAAGGTCCTTCTTGCCCAGTTGCCCAGTTTGGTCAGACGGCCAGCTCCAGGAAGAGTCAGGGTCGTTCCATTTCTTTTTTCATTTCCTAATGATGGAGCTCACTATGCCCTTGGGAACTTTCAACACTCTAGAAATTGTTTTATACCCTTCCCCAGATCTATGCCTCCTCGCAATTCTATCTCGGAGTTCTACGGACAATTCCTTGGACTTCATGGGAGAGTTTCTGCTCTGACATGCACTGTCAACTGTGGGACCTATATATATATATATATATATATATATATATATATATATATATATATATATATATATATATATATATATATATATATATATATATATATATATATATATATATATGTGTTTCTTTCTAAATCATGTCCAAACAATTGAATTGGCCACATGTGGACTCCAATCAAGTTGTGGAGACATCTCAAGGATGATCAAAGGACACTGGATATACCTGAGCTCAATTTGGAGTGTCATAGCAATTAGCAAAGGGATTGAATACTTATTGACGCAAGATATCTCAGCTTTTCATTTTTAATGAATTTGTCAAAATTTCTAAATATATGTTTTCACTTTGTCATTGTGGGGTAGTTTGTGTCGATTGGTGACAAAATTTTTTTAATTTAATCCATTTTAAATTCAGACGATAACACAACAAAATGTGACAAAAGTCACGGGGTGGGAATACTTTCTGAGAGCACTCACGACACAAGGCAAATACGACCGCTCGCTCCTGACTTTTTTATTTGCTGTGAATAAATATGCCGCAATATCTTGATGTTCATATATATGATGATTTTGTAATTTCACAAACTCGAAACAGATACAATAAGCTAATGCTGTCTGTCGGATCCGGGAAGGAAAAGTCTCTCTCTCTCTCTCTCTCACTCTCACTCTCACTCTCACTCTCACTCTCACTCTCACTCTCACTCTCACTCTCACTCTCACTCTCACTCTCACTCTCACTCTCACTCTCACACTCTCTCTCACACTCTCTCTCACACTCTCTCTCACACTCTCTCTCACACTCTCTCTCACACTCTCTCTCACACTCTCTCTCACACTCTCTCTCACACTCTCTCTCACACTCTCTCTCACACTCTCTCTCACACTCTCTCTCACACACACTTCGTGAGTCCGTCTGCTCATTTTCTTCACAATTTGAACAAACTAGATGCAGAAAAACAGACTTGTCTTTGGCTGTTTTGTAAAGAATGACAGGAGAAGCTTTTGATGTAATTTTCTGAACCAAGGAATGGATTCTTGATTGACAAAGTAAGATAAGGCATAGTATGAATCGACTCCAGAGACTTGGAACCGTCGTCACAGGTGGGTAATCGGTTCCGTATAATTTTGGGTTTGATTCCCAGTTCCGATGGAGGGAATCGATTCTAACAGAGTAATCGATTCTTTCGCCCAAGTCTAGTTTGCTTCCAAATATTGTATCCCCAGCTCCTCGCTCTCTGTATCCACCCCACCCAACTGCTCTGAGACTCTGTCTTTTTTGCACCTGAGAAGATTGAGACGTTTCTGGTGACCCTCAGCTCTGATTCTGCAACAGGACTGGAGAACATAAGCTCACATGTCCTTAAAAACCTGCTCTGTTGCTCTTGTACTTCCTCTCTCTTCCCTTTTCACTGAGTCTGTCTGCTCTTTTCATCCTGTCCTCTCCTCTCCCTGTCAAGGCTGGAGTGCCCCAAGGCAGTGTTCTGTGCCCAGTCCTATTCCTGAGCTTCATCAACAATCTCTGACTCTGGAAAATTCTCTTTATCTCTGTGCTGATGACTCCACCTTCTGCTGTGACATCTCTCATCCTTCAGATAGACCGGCAGCAGCCTCTTCCCTCTCTTCAAACCTTGACAAAATCACAAACTTGTCAAACACTTGAATATGTCTTTCAGTCTTGAGAAATAGCTCTCTTTCCCTCTTTCACTCCAAAAGGATCGGATGGCAAACCCTCTCCCACCTACTTTCTTAACAATCCTCTCAAAGAAGTTTAGTCAATGAAACTCTTGGCTCTCAGTCTCACTCTCAGCCATGACCTTTCTTGGGCAAACGACTTTTCAAAGCCGGCCTCCAAAGCCATCCTCGGATGTGCAAAGTCCTTCCATGGCACACTTGAGCTCTTATCCATCTACACGGCCTTCATCTGTGGCTTGATGGAGCACTCCTCTCCCCTCCGGGCTGGTGCCCCTGCTTCGCACCTTGCTCAGCTTGCTCCTGCAAGTTCATATGATGTGCCATTGTCTTTGGTTTACATGTCTGTCTGTGAGCAACCTCCACCCCCCTCCTGGGCCAATGGAGCAAGGCTTCACAGGCTGACTTTTGTTTCCATAGTTTAGTTTGAGCAATCACGCACAGTTTTGTGACGTTTTCTTCTGGAATCATGGCTTTGCATTACATCAGTACACCAAATTTCAACTTTCTAACCCACCGAGAAAGTACTAAACATTTATCCAAGTGATTCAGTGAGTGTGAGGAAAGAGCTCGATATATTTGTTAATGCCGCTGGGATTCAAATTAATTTTGTTTTTCATGTAAAAACGTTTTCGAATAAAACGGTTGTGGGTTTCCCTTCAACACTTAGGAAAAGTTTGATTCAAAGTCAAACTTTAAGGGATGGAGCTTATGAACCAAGGTAGAACACAAGGTGATTGTCATATTCTTGAAGCTGTTTCCACATCACATGCCGTTAAGAAAGGCTGGCAGGATGGCCTGGAGGTATGCACACTCGCCATCCCTCAAATGGACGTTAAACCGGTCCTTCCATCTTCCAGTTTTAGTTGGTGGACGTAAAAGACCCTGCAGCGTCCTTCGCAGAGACTAGACGAATTATTGGTGGCACCCTGACCAAATTCAAAATTCCTCCTCTGACCCACAGGGGGCACAATGCATTAGTGGCACAGCCACGACCGCATCATAAACTATGCAAACCAGCGGCCACCTGCTGCACATGAAATGTCAATGAGGGCAGAGCCAATTGGAGTTATCATCATGGTCGGTTTGCATCTTTCCATTTTGCTATTTCGCTTGATTTTAGATGAGTAATGATTGTGAATCAGCTGCTTCTACCATTGAACTGTCTGGTCTGGCTTTGATTCTCGTCCCGGTGATAAACTTGGATCGCTGATCCACTATAGGCAGGAAATCGTCTGTGGTCATGTGACATTCCATGAGAGTGAGCGACATTCCATGATTGAAGAAATCCTTCAAAAATCTCTGAAATAGCTGAATAGATCGAAGCAAAACTTGACACATATGACCGCCCTTCCATGAGGAACAAAAGGTTCACACATATGACATAGGTCACATGGTTTGGCAGCCATATTGGATTTACCCTGAAACGTATAAAAAAATCTTCTTCAGAACAGTTGGACAGATCGAGGGGAAACTTCACATAAATGTTCCCCAAGGCATGTGTGTACAAGATTGTTAAGGAATAATTGATGTCGCATAGTTTGGCAACCATATTAGCCTGGTGTGTTGGCGCAGTGGTTAGGGCAGCGGCTTGGGATACAAAAGGTCCTGAGTTCAAGCCCTGTTGAGCCACTGAATTAATACACCAGGGGGTTGACTCAGCCTGTCATCCTTCCGAGGTCGGCGAAATGAGTACCAGTATACTGGGCCGGTGTATACCCCGGTTAAAAATAGGTGTACCATATCCCTGTGTGTCGTAAGAGGCGACCAGGGTTGCGTCAGGAAGGGCATCCGGCGTAAAACATGTGCCAAATCACTATGCGGATCATACGGATGATCCGCTGTGGCAACCCCTAATGGGAGCAGCCGAAAGAAAAAGAAGAAGAGGAGGAGTTTGGCAACCATATTGGATTTAAGAAAAATATGAAGCAGTTTTCTTTTGAACTGCTTAATCAATTGACATGAAACTTCACAATTGTGACCTAGTAGTGATGGGGAATACATGTTTTAAATTTCCAGTTGATTGGGCACATCAACTGGAAATTTAACCAGAATTATTGTTGGGTAGCCAGAATTATTAACCTCCACCATCTTCGAAGATGGATGGAGGTTACTGTTTTCACCCCTTTCTGTTTGTTTGTTTGTTTGTGAGCAGTATTACAGAAAAACTCCTCGACGGATTTCGACGAAACTTGGTGGGGGGGGGTTAGGTATGGTCCAAGGATCATGCCATTAAATTTTGGACTTGGACCCCCCCCCCCCAAAAAAATTGTTTGAGAAAAAAATATTTTTTTTTGCATTTCTACATGTTTTAAGTGATTTCCACCCCCCCCCCCCCCAATTTTTTTTTACCCCCACCACAAAAAAATAGAGAATTTTTTTTTGCATTTCTACATGTTTTAAGTGATTTCCAACCCCCCCCCAAAAAAATTAACCCCCAAAAAAAATTTAGAGAATTTTTGTTTTTGCATTTCTCCATGTTTTGTGATTTCCAACCCCCCCAAAAAATTGTTACCCCCCCAAAAAATTGTTAGAAAAAAAAAATTTTTTTTTGCATTTCTACATATTTTAAGTGATTTCCAACCCCCCCTCAAAAAAAATTGTTTGAGAAATTTTTTTTTTGCATTTTTACATGTTTTAAGTGATTTCCAACCCCCCCCCCCAAAAAAAAATTGTTGGAGAAAAAACATTTTTGCAACTTTTTTTTTCAACATAATTTAGATTTTTTTTTTTTTTGCATTTTTACATGTTTTAAGTGATTTCCAACCCCCCCCCCCCCAAAAAAAAATGTTGGACAAAACAACTATAACTGTCAGCACTGTTGACATCATATTTAATGAATAAGATATAAGGTTCACTTGAATGACCCAGCAGTATTGGCGGCGGAGGTTTTGCACTCTCCCAAGTGCTCCCCCTCGAGTTAACCTCCGCCATCGAAGATAGACGGAGGTTACTGTTTTCACCCCGATCTGTTTGTTTGTTTGTTTGTTTGTTTGTTTGTGAACAGTATTACGGAAAAACTCCTTGACGGATTTCGACGAAACTTGGTAGGGGGGTTAGGTATGGTCCAAGGATCATGCCATTAGATTTTGGACTTGGTCCAAAGTCCAATATGGCCGCTATGGTGGCCATTTTGAAAAATATTTTAATTTTTGTTTTTGCATTTCTACATGATTTAAGTGATTTCCAACCAAAAATAAATAAATTTGTTGGAGAAAAAAAAACCTGAGAAAATTTTGGAAGTTTTTTTTTTTTGCATTCATGTTTTAGGTGATTTCCAACCCCAAAAAAAATTTCTTAGAGAAAAAAAAAATTTTGCAACTTTTTTTTTCAAAAAAATTTCGATTTTACTTTTTTAGCATTTCCACATGCGCGTCGATCTCATTTAGTTTATTCAATCGTGGCTCAGTAGAGTCTGATCCGTTTTGACCTACAATGAATAGGATATCAGGTTCACTGAAGTGACCCAGCAGTATTGACGGCGGAGGTTTTGCAGTCTACCGAGTGCTCCCCCTCTAGTTTATTATTTGAATCTGGGTTCTTTTTAAACTTTTTTTATGCCTCCACTGACGAAGTCGCCATGTGTGGTTTTTTTTTTAGGTTGTCCGTTTAGCTGTCCGTCCGTCCGTTTGGCTGTCCGTCCATCCGTCCGTGATATGGTTTTCGTTTGGTCCAGATATGGTCCAGATTCCTATCATGTTCCCTCTGATCCCTACCGCACACTGTGACATTATCCACGTAAACAAAAGTGTCTTTGAGGTTTTCATCTGAGATGATGTCGTCCATAACCCGTTGGAAGCAAGCTACCCCATTCGTGACACCGAAAGGTATTCTCCTGAATTGATAGAGGCGCCTCCCTGCCTGGAATGCAGTGTAAGGTTTGTCTTCCTCTCGGATGGGAATTTGATGATAGGCGCTTCGCAAGTCGATGGTACTGAATACCTTATAATTGGCCACGCGTTCGACCATCTCATCTATGCGCGGCAGGGGGTAGGCGTCGAGTTGGGTGAAGCGATTGACCGTTTGGGAATAATCGACAACCATTCGTTTCTTATGGTTCTGACTGCTGGTTACTAACACCTGTGCGCGCCATGGCGAATCGCTCGGTTCTATAATTCCCTCCTCCAGTAATCGCTTGGTTTCCGAAGTGATGAAATTCATGTCAGCAGTGGTATATCGCCGCGATTTGATCGCTATCGGTTTGCAGACCGGCGACAAGTTAGCGAACAGCTGGGGGACGTCACCTCCGCGGTGGTCAACGCATTTAAAATTAGACGAGGCTTGCTTCCTCCAAAGGGTATTTCGACGCTCGTGTGCTGCTTGAGGACATTATGACCCAGAATTACGTCTGCGCACAAATCACGAAGCACCAGTACCCTTACATCCCGATGCGTGTACCCTTTTACGTCCAATTCAACATTGCAGTACCCTCGTACGCGGGATTGTAGTGAGGTGGCGGCCATGCATACCGTATTGTCAGTCGGGTGGATTACCCATTTCCTGCCCTTCACTAGCGAGCTGTTGACGAAACTTTCAGAGCTACCGGTATCAATCAGTGCCTCAGCCATATGCCCGTTAATTCGTACGTTGATGATAGCCTTGGATAGATTCCCCGGGAGGCTGCAGTTAATTTATTCTGCGAGTAGAGAGCCGCAGAAGTGGGTTTATTTCTCCTTAGAGTAGATTTACATACCCTGGCATAATGCCCTTTCTTGTCGCAATTCATGCATGTGGCATCTCTGGCGGGACATTTTTGACGAGGATGCCTTTTGTACCCACAAAAGAAGCATTTACCAACCGGAGCAGTTGCTGAGGAGTTTGACGTGGCCTGGGTATCCGGCTCCTCGGGTGTTTCTCCATCCCCTATGTCTGGCTGTGTCTGTGCCAGTGGGGTTCCTTGAGTTCCCACCGTAGCAGCGTTCATTAGCAGCATCGGTGTCCCAAATGACTCAGATTGCTGCTGAGCCGTATCCATCGCTCGTGCCTGATCGACTACCTTGTCAAGAGTGGGTTGCGCTTTCTCTAGTAAGCGTTGCCGTATGTGGGCTGATCTGAGTCCTTGGATGAATGCCTCCCGTGTGGCTTCCTTTCGGTGTTCCTCGGCGCTTACGGCCCGGAAGCTGCCGTCTTTTCCCAGCTGATTCAGAGCTTGCAGGAACTGATCGATTGTCTCCCCGGCTGCTTGCTTGCGTGTGTTGAGAAGATGTCGTATGTATACCTCGTTCTTGGGCTTCACGTAGAGCGCTTGCAGCACCTCGATCGCTGCTTCGTAAGTGTCGCACTCCGAGAAGAGCCTGTACACGCTGGGCGAGACATGATTCACGAGAGCGGCAAATTTGTCGGCTCCTTCCTCGATGATGGTCAGATAGTGTGAGAAGGAACAGAACCAATGCGACCATTTCATTTCTGCGTCAGTCGCGTTTGGGTCTGCGTCGAACCTCTCTGGTTTGTAGATCTTGTCCATCGTTGGTTGAGAGAGCCGAGAAAATCAAATGGAATAAATTGAAATGAGAGCGAGAGATGAACCTTCAGAGTTTAGGCTTTATTCCATTTGATTGGAGCCGCTTCTACGGGCACACCGGGGAATACAGGTTCAGCTAGGAGTACATAAGCAGTAACGTATACATGTGCAGTTAATCATTGCAGACAATCCGCGTAAGCACAGAGTTCGATATAATCTCCATTCTCACCAGTCAATGAGCACCTTCAGTTAACGAGCATCAAGTGAACAGCCGATGTAAATGGCAATGCCCCGGGGACAACCACTCGTGCCGCA
Organism: Eptatretus burgeri; assembly: GCF_056783735.1. NCBI lineage: Eukaryota > Metazoa > Chordata > Myxini > Myxiniformes > Myxinidae > Eptatretus > Eptatretus burgeri. The sequence continues at coordinate 11,898,084 of NC_140962.1, read as the reverse complement.
GAGACCTCCCCTTATACGCGAGACGCACAACATGTGATCCCGCGTCATGTCCCTCAATTCACCTCAATTCACCACAATTAGATTTTGGACTTGGTCCAAAGTCCAATATGGCCGCTATGGTGGCCATTTTGAAAAATATTTTAATTTTTGTTTTTGCATTTCTACATGATTTAAGTGATTTCCAACCAAAAATAAATAAATTTGTTGGAGAAAAAAAAACCTGAGAAAATTTTGGAAGTTTTTTTTTTTTTGCATTCATGTTTTAGGTGATTTTCAACCCCAAAAAAAATTTATTAGAGAAAAAAAAAATTTTGCAACTTTTTTTTTCAAAAAAATTTCGATTTTACTTTTTTGGCATTTCCACATGCGCGTCGATCTCGTTTAGTTTATTCAATCGTGGCTCAGTAGAGTCTGATCCGTTTTGACCTACAATGAATAGGATATCAGGTTCACTGAAGTGACCCAGCAGTATTGACGGCGGAGGTTTTGCAGTCTACCGAGTGCTCCCCCTCTAGTTTATTATTTGAATCTGGGTTCTTTTTAAACTTTTTTTATGCCTCCACTGACGAAGTCGCCATGTGTGGTTTTTTTTTTAGGTTGTCCGTTTAGCTGTCCGTCCGTCCGTTTGGCTGTCCGTCCATCCGTCCGTGATATGGTTTTCGTTTCCACGATAACTTAAGAACAGCTGAAAGGATTTAAGTCAAACTTGGTACAATTAGTAAAATGATATAAAGATGAACTGATTAGATTTTGGGGTCAAAGGTCATGTTTGGTTGCCAACTTGTGAACCAGTGATGGGATTTTGATCAAACTTGTTATAAGCATACAGTTTTATGCAAAGATGAACTGATGAGATGGTATCAAGAGGTCAAAGGTCAGAGTCCCCGTCATAGGTTTTAGTTACCGTGATAACTTAAGAACGTCTGAAGGGATCGAAGTCAAATTTGGTCCAAGCATGTATAACAATGTATGCATAAACTGATTACATTATGGGGTCAAGAGGCAAACGTCATGTCAGGTAAAATGTGATATTTGAGAACACCTGAAGGGATTTCAAACTTGGTACAAGTATGTATGATGATTTAATAATACTAGTGCGTGCCCGTACATGCATGGCCATACGTGCAAAAAAAAAAAAAAAAAAAAAAAACTTTCAAACCGCGTGCCAGAAACAACAAAAACTACACAGGCCGTTCCTTCGCTCTCGTGTGCCTGTACGTGCGTGGCCGTACGTGCAAAAAAAAAAAAACTTTCAAACAACCACACAGGTCGTTCCTTCGCTCTCGTAAACGACGACTGGATTGGGGCATTGAGTTTATCTATAAATGCGCATAAGAAATCGAGAAATTATTAGAATACAGTGTCATCACTATCCGGAAGTGGTGCGTGCCCGTACGGAATGTTCACATGCATTCCACGAATTATCGCTTCCATTGAAGTAACAACTGCTGTGATACTTCCACACACAGAGTTGATTAAAATCCAAATTAAAATCAAGTTTACCTCCCTATCTTTGCTTGCCATGACATTTGCTGCCATTGACCATTGCCACTCCTCCGCCACGGTAACGAAATGGCACCCTTTCCCCATCGGCCATGCCTACGCAGCAACGTGTCTTGTCATTGGTTTGGTAAATAATTGGCCATAACTTGGGAAGCACTTGTGCGATTAATATAAAACCTTGAAAAGGCACATCCTCAGGTCCCCAGCAATATATCTGGCAAGTTTCAATTAGATCGGACCAGTGGTTGTCGAGAAACAGCGGTCACACACACACACACACACACACACACACACACAGTGCTGGAATTATAGATAGATTGGCGGATATCTGTCGACTTCGAAGAGTTGTTTTTTTCGTTCTCGGTTGTTTTTTATTTTTCTGGAATTGTGGCTGAGTTGCTTTCGTTTACCAAGTTTCAACTGTCTACCACCTCAAAATTACTAAACATTTGTATCAGTGTGAGGGAAACACCAACAGCATGGCAAAGGGACCCTTGGGGGAAGAATGAGATCAAAGGAAGGGAAAGTATGACACAGGAGGTGACATGTTGGGTACAATCATTGTGGGAGATTCCAATGATTTTGAGGGTCTTTGTTTCCCCCACTTCGAGAAGTAAGTGCAAGATATGAGACAGGGGTACCAGCCCAAAAGGAACAGCAGTACTCCATCGAGCTACAGATGAAGGCTTTGATAAAAGTTCAGATTTGTTGTGGGAAAGACTGCACAATGGAGGATGCCCAGTTGGCAACTGGCTTTGGAAGACAACTTGAATATATGATTTGCCCAAGAAAGATCATGGTTGATGGTGAGACCCAAGAGTTTTACTGACTAACGTCTTAAAGAGGGTTGTTAAGAAGGTATTCCACTCCCCTATTCCCCCATCTTTATTTCCTGTCTCCATGCCTGATATATGATTTCACAAAATTGAAGTTTGATATTTCATTATACAGTTAACATAAAATAACTGCTGCAACCTCTCTTGAAAATTAATGTGCTCGACATGTTCCTTAAACCGTAGATTATGGATGGATTCGAGACAAGAGACACATCATACGTCAATCCAAATGACCACAAATTGCTCCAGTGATGGAAAGCAACCCTCGCTCTCACGTCTTGAAAAAATTTCACCACCTTCATCTTCACCCTCAAAAGACACGGTGTTTCCACATGATGTACCGCTGGATCTGCGTACAAGTCGAGGCAACATGGCTGGCCCTGGAGAGTCCGCAGCAGCTCATGCCATGGTAGACGAGTCCACAAAAGTAGCGGCAAGGCCTGCCAAGCGATGTCCACCTATTGACACTTTACCTTTAAAGAAACGCCGCCCAGCGAACATTAGCTGCATCGCCACACCAGTGACAAATTTGGATGAGGTGAAAACTGAGATTGCGGAAGTTCACCCAGTCAATTTTGAACAAAGATCATGGACCTGAACCGCTTGCTTTGGTACAATGGTACAGCGTGATTGTCACTGAGCACTGCAGACTTTTGGCACGATTAAGAGGGAGGAGGTCAGATGGTTGAGAATTTCCTCCAAGGTGTTCACCATAAATTGCTGTTTCTTCAGCATGATGGAAATGATCCTGAGACCATTGGATCACGGTTGGGACTATTATATTGTTACGCTGCTGCTAATCCCAAGGTTAGTTTGGAGGTGCAAGTCCCAATGTGAATCAAAGCTGTGGAACTTGCCATAGTCCACTGTATTTGGTCTTCCCAGTTTGTGAAGCTGGCAACAGTACAATGTTCAGCCTTGGCTCAGAGCTGCAGACATAAATAACCTCAGATGTCTTTCTAGTTCTTCCTCATAGATCAGGTACAAGTGTCAAGTTGAATGTTTTTTGGATTGAGAGGTGTTCAATCCAACCTCTTTGTCCTTCAGCATAGGTGAGATATTTTTACTCTTTCGTCTTCCAAAAAGTTGGCAAGTTTTGCACACCTCCTAACCCTTCCCTCCCCTTTTCCACTCCCAGTGTTTCTCTATGAGCAAGTATAAGAAATTTATTTTGTCACTTTTTGACATTAAGTATGTTATTTCTGGAATGCCTGGTGCTTCCGCCGCCAAACGCGCACTACCCTGAGCCAAACAAGCTGCAAAGTTAAACGGAGAGCCAAGTTTCTTTGCGACACGATCATCATGTTCCTCGTGAAAGCCAATTCAATCGAGGTATTAATGAAATCCTCGACCTGGATTTAATTCTCTATTTTAAAAAAACAAGATAAATCCAGTTGTATAAAATTACTTCAAACCTTATAATTCAACATAGTCCTGAGAAAACCAGAGGCAGGATGACTTTTTTTTTCAATGGATTTTCATGGTCATTGTGCACAATGAAACTTCTGGGTCTGTTAATTGCAAGGTTTCCGTTACAGGGTATTGTGAATCTTCATTCGCAGTTTAATCAACCGATCAGCCACACTACTACATAAGCCGTTATGCCAGATCCACACGAAGTCCTCGTTTTCAAGCGTCATATTGAATGACCATCTTTCAAGGTTGCATCATCAAGCACGTTGGTGGCTGAATGGGTAAAGCTTTGTTGCATTGCTTTTCACGACTGTGGGGTTCATTCCAACGGCTGCTCTACAGCCTGCGACCGTGTGGTCACCTGTCCAGGATCAGTTCTCGGTCATGGAAATGAATCGGAAGTTGGTGCGAGCGAGATGCTTTGACAAAAAAAAAAAAGAGTAGATGGGAATTCAGAAATGCCACTACCACCACGAGGTTGCATAAAGTATGACAGCCATGACACGAAACCATTAGAAACTATATGATGCATTTAAGCTTTGACAATAGGATAATTGCCATGCTCGTAATTGTCATCTTTTCCTTTTTCTTTTTAAATCTCTGAATTTATTACTTCTGGCTGGTCCAGTTTATCTTCTCTCTTTTTGCATTCTTCATTCTTCAATTTGTTCTCACTCTCTCTTTTGTGACTAATGCAACATTGATAAGATATGCAGTTTACCCTATATTCTTTTTAAGCATGCTTTAGGTGTTGAAGTAACTTTTGGCAGTGTTGGATGTTCTGAAAGCAATATAGTTATATGCAATATTATATTCTGTATGACAAACCTCATTTATTATGGAGACAAAAGCCATAATGAGAGTTAACGATGGCTAGTTTTGCATCTGTGCAGCTTGCAGGTTCTTCCACATCAGCAAAGAAGATTTTTTTTTTTTTTTTTGTCCTTAAAGCAAAATTGTATCCATGCAATAACGGGGTTTCGGATGATATAAATGCAAAAGAGATTGCACTTTAATATGCCAATCGTGTGCATAACTTTCCTTTGAGAGAAAGAAAAAACAAAAACTATTCTAAAATGTGCAAACAAATTTTATGCTCATGTCAATTTTCCTTACACGTGCAAGTCCACCGTCACCTCTCTTCCCCCTTCCCCAAGACATCCAGTATTTGTTCCACATTCCGCTTCTGGAAGCTATTCTCTGCCATCGTGTATCAGGTAAACGTTTTACATCTGTTTTCAATGTCTCATACATGTGCAAGCATGTTTAGCATGATGAGCCATCCCTGGCTTAAAGCCTCCCTCATATGGGGTAGGGTTGGTGGAGGGGTCATCGGGAAATTATTGGTAAATTTTTATATTAAAAAAAAGGCTTTATAATTGAATTGTCATGACTGAGCAAATATATATATGTATATAAAATACATACATGGTGTGTGTGTGTGTGTGTGTGTGTGTGTGTGTGTGTGTGTGTGTGTGTGTGTGTGTGTGTGTGTGTGTGTGTGTGTGTGTGTGTGTGTGTGTGTGTGTGTGTGTGTGTGTGTGTGTGTGTGTGTATATATATATATATATATATATATATATATATATATATATATATATATACATATATATATATGTATGTATGTATATATATGTGTATATATATATATATATATATGTATGTATGTATATATATGTGTATATATATATATATATATGTATGTATGTATATATATGTATATATGTATGTATATATGTATATATGTATATATATGTATATATGTATATATATGTATATATATATATATATATATATATATATATATATATATATATATATATATATATATATATATATATATATATGTCTGTATATATATATATATATATATATATATATATATATATATATATATATATATATATATATGTATATGTATATATATATATATATGTATATATATATATATATATATATATATGTATATGTATATATATATATGTATATATATATATATATATATATATATATATATATATATATATATATATATATATGTATATATATATATATATATGTATATGTATATATATATATGTATATAATATATATATATATATATATATATATATATATATATATATATATATATATATATATATATATATATATATATATATATGTATATATGTATATATATATGTATATATGTAATGTATATGTATATATATATATATATATATATATATGTATATATATATATATATATATATATATATATATATATATATATATATATATATATATATATATATGTATATATATATATGTATATATGTATATATATATATATATATATATATATATATATGTATATAATAATATATATATATATGTAATATATATATATATATATATAGCATATATATATATATTTAAATTTATAGATATTTTTATGTCTTGTCATTGACCATTTTTAAAATTGTTAAAACATTCCAAATCATGCAGATCAACATGCATCACTTCACTCCTTTATTCCTGCAGGTCCACAGAAGAAAATCTTTTTTTATTACATTATTTGTATAAAAACAAAAAACAAATTTAATTATATTTAATTTTTTTTGTTTATGTTTAAAAATTTTATGTAATTAATTGAAAAAAAAAATAATTGAAAAATTTAAGATAATATAAATGATATTTTATCAAGAAAAGTATTAGAAAATGATGATCAACACAACCCCAGAACACCCAAAACACGTGTAAGTATAAAATTTTTATGTTGACATATTTTTTTATGATACAAGTTTTTGAGTTAAGTAATTCAATATGAAATGTTAACATTTAATATAAAGATATATATTTATTAAAAAAAGAAAAAGAAAAATT